>NC_086247.1:85670616-85977548 GCF_021018805.1 Prinia subflava
CAAGTAAGATTTCATCTGATAGGTTATAAATGGATTTAAAAATATTTACTATAAAAGGCAAATCATCATCAAGTGGATACTAATAAAAACTGCACATTTCAGAAGCTGTGGGGGAGTGCTGAATTATAATAAAGAGAGAACATCAAGAGAGTGATATGAATTATTTGGTAACCAGCTTCAAACAAGCAAAATATGTTTCAGCACAGACATCTTAAGGGATCTAGGCCCTTAAGAAGGGATATAGGCCCCTTACAGAAGGTGAGCCCATAGTATGGAAGGTAATGATTTAAAAAGTTACCTGCTGGAAGTAATATTTAAATGAAAAAATCTCTGTAGTATGATGCAGTGGTTAATGGAGTTAGCACAGGTGTAATCCTTGGTGTAATCATTGGTACAATGTCTACCAAAATGCTTTCTATCCAAAATACGCTCTTGAGAAAATGTTTAAAAGTCACACTGGAAGATATAGCAGATGACTAAAGAAAGAGAATCATGTCTTACAGTGAGAGAAGGAGAAAAGTTCACTGATGCAGAGGTACATGGGTGATTTGATTGTTATCTGTGAAAAACATACAGTAGAAGGCAGCTCTTACATCTGATAAATGACACGTAAGATGATCTGATGTTGAAAGTCACAGCTAGAAATAAAACTAAAATGTCTTGGGATAAGAAAAATCAGTACCAGAACATCTAAGAAAGAATTGTAAGATGATTGTGAGATGTGTCACTGGAAATTTTCAAAGGAAGTGTGATCTTGGATGTGAAGTAAGAATTAATTATGAGACTTGTAGCCTTTAGTGGCACAGGGAATCAGTAGTGCAATATTGCCTTAAAGTATTCCCTCCTGTGTTTAAAATCTCTAAAGTTATGTTGTTTGTAGATGGATCTACTCACAATGTGATAAACATTTTAAATAGAGTAATAAATAAATCACCAAATATTCATTGAAATAAAAAGTAAGAGGTCTCCAACCACTTTTCTGCACTCATCATTAATTCTCTTTGAACCTGAGCATATTGAAAAGTGCTTTGAAAACATGTTTATAAAATTATGACAATATATCTTCAATTACTCATCAACCACTGTGAATATTACTGAAATAAAAATAATTCATACACAAAAAGATTCCTAAATATTTGTCTTCTAATGAAACACTACCCCATAAAAGCATCTTGCATAATTCACCATTGACATTAACCTATGTTTACCCAAAACTTAAAAGGATTAAGCAATAGCTTAGACAGCAAGGTTATGGTCACAGTATGAGAACCCAAACAACATAAATTTAGCCAGTTAAGCTTGTCATAAAGACCACACAGATGATGGAAAAGACTATATAGTAAAAGAAATCTATGGCTAGGTCTGATTAATATTTTTGACACCGTGTTCTGTTGAAAAATGAGGCTTTGCTGAAATGAAGTTCTTTATGCAATCTTTTATATTTGTTATGAACCTGGAATATAGGCAGGCAGCTCTTGCAGAAGTGAAGATTTGGCACCCTTGGAAACCTTGATCACAGTGTATCATATCTATAAAAGAAGCGAAAAATTTCATAGAAGGTGACCCTTCTCAACTGAATACCAATTCAGGCCTTATTGACAGAATAAATGTATTCATGTCAATGTACTCTCTATCTCACTTCATTTTTACATTCTACAAAACTGGGAAAAGAGAAATCACATGAATAACTGAGTCTTTTAATTTGAATGCAACATTTTATAATGCATTAGAAAATATTTAAAAGAAAAATAATTAAAGCCTTGAAGGCAAATGCAAATATATTTTGTGATATCCTGGCAATTCGGGATAATCCTGGCTTTATCAAATAAAGGTGGTGTCAGACTGTAATCTTTTTGGGTAAGATAATTGACCTTTTACACAGGGACAATGTGATAGACTGAATTTTGTACACGTTAGAGCAGCACTTATTATAGTGCCAAGGCAAATTATTACTGAAGTGGAAATTACAATTATCACCACAAGAGCTGATTAGGTCGATCAGGTGCTGACTAGCAGAGACTTCAATGTATGAAAGCGAAGTTCTCAAGCCGAAGATGGCAACCTGTTGACACTTCCTCACAGAACAGTCTTGAGACTTGTCCTATACTCCTTAATAATTTTTGGGTTAAGAACAGGAGGCAGAAATGGTAGGGGTTGAGCAGCATAAGGTCACTCACGCACGGGCTTTTAACCCAGCCAGAACTTTGCAGTGGATCTGCCTGAACGTTCTTCTTATAATGAGCTCTCCAAAGTAGAAATCTAAGAGACTTTCATTCTCAAAAGACCAGGTTTAACTTGTATATACGCTAGAATAACTTGTGTGTTACACAAAAAAGTCCAGTGGCTAGGTGAGCTGACACAGAAGAATGAATTTATAAATAACGTGCCTCCTGCCTACAGAAACTCTGTTGTCTGGATCCTTCCTTCTAGTTGTGATTTCAGTCCACTGAGTGGCTTTCTGAGTTGCCGGACCTTTGTGTGGTCCTCCCTTGGACCATAAAAAGGAGGTATAGAGCTCTAGCCTTGGCCCTGCTCCCTGCTCCTTAGGAAGCAGTCTCTCCACCCCTCTGCTGCTCTGCAGGACTTTTCTGCCTTTTCTTCTGCCTGCCACACACTGCCTTTATGGAAGCGTCTTTCCTCCTGATATTTGCTTGAAGCTGAGAACAGTCTCCTCCTCTCCACAAGGCCCATGTGACTGAGTTCTTTCTTTCTTAAAGGAATATAACAGAGCAGCACACACTGCTTAAAAATACCATCCATCGTAGGGAATAAAGCAGAAGCAAAAGATCTTGGTGTATTGGTTATTGGAGGGTGGCATTGACAACCATTTTGAAGCAGTTTTCAAATGTGGTATTAGGACACATTGACTCAAGTATTTCTAGTAGAGCTAGAAATGCAGAAGTTGCATTGTATGAAACACCAATAAGACCTTTTTTGCAGTATTGCATGCAGGTTTTCATGTGTTAAAGAACAGATTAAAATGGAATAGTTGCAGAGGAAGGAAGATGAAAAGACTTTTAAAAGATAGTTCTACATAAGAAAGGAGAAAAACTGAATATAAACACTGTCATAAAATTAAAGAACTTCAGGTCAAAAATTAGGAAAAAAGTCCTAACATGTTTCTAGGGCATAACATGAAGTGATCTTGCAAACAACTGTAGAGAGGGTGAGAAGCTGATGATGTCTTAAAACCTGAACTTTTATAAACATCAGTTTATGAAAACTATATGATGGGAAGAATAAATTTCTGGGGATGGGAAATTAGGATCTCTTCAGTACCCAATGCATTTATAACTCCAAAAATCACTGATTTGAGAAGCTGTCTCATTATTTGTCAACTCTATCCCGAGACAGTAAAGAACCCACCTATTGGCTGCCCCTGGTGTCCTGTAGAGATCAGAAATCTGTGTGTTGTTCTCATGTGCACAGCAACAAACCAGGCAGATTTAGAGTCAAAGAAAAACCTTTAATTTAGGAGAGATGGGCACGGACCATTAGCTTGGGTTTCTTGCTACATTCTTTTTTGAGGGCCATTCACTGCATTCCAAGACACTCTGGAAGCTTTGTTTAGGAACTACTCTGCTATTGCAGGATCATAGTGCAGTAATGAAAATGTTGATTTTCTTTTCCTGCTGTACACTGTAGCTGTGAATTTCCAAGTCTTGCATTTGTCAGAAGGTTTTGGGAAGTATCTGTGGTATGTTGTATTTACTGAGTGTGACTGCTGTGGATCTCTATAAAATATACATATATTCTATGGCTACTACAGTTTAGGTGACTATATGACCCTGAAATGCTTGTTCGTGGATGATATTCTGATTTGGGAATAAGAATGCTTACATGGAGAGAAAAACTAGAGGAACTGATACGCTGGCAAGAAACAACATGCTGGTAAGGCTTCCTTATTGGAATTTGAATTGGTGTGATTTCCAAACTATGGGGTATATAAGGATTCAAGTGAAGTCAATAGTCCTTTTGTCTGCATGTTTAAAACTAAACAGAAATTTCATATCTGTGGTTTTGTCTGGAGTGACAATTGCTTTCAACTTGTCTCTCAGCTAAAACAGAGGCATAGCAATAAACCAGAGAATGTAAGTCAGAAAGAAGGAGAGTGCTGGAGCCAGAAGCACTTACATTTTGTGTCTCATTGGAAGACAAAAAATATTACATATTTTTACTTCAGTATTTTAAAAAGATTTGGGACTATCTGCTATTCTCAGGTCATTAATTATTAAAACTTACGAAAAACTGAAAGCATAATGGATAATAGAGCCTAAATTTTTATTCATGCTTTTTCCTCTTACTCTGTCTGATGCAAACAGCTGATCAGCATGCAGCAAAAACTGCTTCATCAGAATTATAGTGAATTTAAGTATAAAATTGCAGTTCTTGAAAACATGCTGAAAGATTTGAAAAATTACTTCAGTATAATTTTGTAGTATTAGGCCCACTTGTTCACAAAATTGCATCTGTTTATCTAGATATACGTTTTAAAACTTAATTAAATTCTAACAAAAATCCCATGTGGGTATTCTTGATTGGGTTTTAATCTAACACAAATTAATCAGAATTAAGGCAGTTCCTTGCAGGGTTTGAGGTTTTCAGTCATGGGCACAAAGGAATTTGCACCACTGTCACTAAATTAAACCATTGATTGTGGTTCAGTTGTACAACATTTATGAAGGGAAAAGCTCTCATTTTATTGATCAGCCTGAACTGCCAATTGTAGATCCAAGCCCTAGAGCTGGTAAAAATGTGGGTATGCTGACATAGTGGTAAAGGCCTAGGTATTCTGTAAAAATTCATGAAGTCATTCCCTTTGCTAAGCTCTCCAGTGTATTTTTGCAAACTCCCTTAGTGAAAAATGTGATTCTGCTCAGACCAAATCTATGGGTAATTATAATTTAAACAAACACTATAATATTGTGTAATGAGTCTGAAAGTACATATGCAAAGTGCATGTACAGCCATGCCATTTAAATTAATGGGATTGCTATACATTGCATGGAGATCAGGCTAACAAATCTGACTGCAGGATTTTCACAAATTATAGTGCTAATAAATTTGTATTAACTGGGGTTCTAGGAAAAAAACAATATACAGGCAAACCCACATAATCTTTATAAATTGTTATCTTTGTACTATGATACAAATTCACTTCTCAGAGGAGAAAAAAACTACTTGGGGTTTATGAACTACTGATATTCATCCATGGATAATGCTAGAAACAGACTGTTGGCATATTAAAGAGATTTTTTTATACTATTATCAGTATCTTTTGAGTCTGTACCACTCATGACAACCAAAACTCTAAACACAGTCAGTCACATAAAATTGTACTTTTGTTTGTAGCAGATGAAAAGATAAAACATGCAAAAAGACATCATTTACAGGTAAAGAATCACAAGTGTAGTTTTAAATCAAGCAGGTAATCAAAATAACTATAAGCTACCAGATAAAACAGGAAGAAATTATCAGATATTACAGTATTATGAAGCATGAATCTAAAATTTGATGGAATGGAATATTCTCATGCCCTAAGATATATGCTCACAACTGCATATGACTGAGCAGTAGCTGATGACAGCCAGATGGCACCATCCAGAAAACCCATCTTGAAGTAACAGCCAAGCTTAAAAATGGTACTGCAGTAGAAGCCAAAAGTTTAAAAAATGTTACTCATGAACAGTCATGATTTTAAACTTAGACATTTGGTATATACTGCAGTTATAACTATGTATATAGAAGTAAGACTTTCTCTTTGATTGCCTGTGGTCAACTGAAATTTTACTTCCTCTTTGTAATACATTTAGTATTGTAGCCATATATTTATTGTGCCTGAGCAACCAACTTTCTGGTATTTGCTGTGGAGGATTTCTGTTTCCCAGTAGAGTGATGTAACCATCCTTTTGAACCAGACTCCTCCCAGAAATACTTAAAGCCAGTGGTCTTCAAGTGCTTAAACTCTTCTACACATACACTAGATGCCTATTTGTATTATTAAACAGTAATAAATAATATAAATATTGTAATATTTTTAATTATTATATTATAATATAAATAAATACCCTTCTAAATCTGTCCTTAAGAGTAGTCTATTCTAGGTACACTCCTTTGATTAACCAGGATCAGAGCTTGGTTTCCTTTAAACTAAACCTCAACTTGAAATATGTTGTTCTCTCTGTTAACAGGAGGCCTTCTCCATCATTTGTTTCTTGCAAAAGATTCTAAAACAATTTTCTGCCATGTGATACCCCAACTTTGGCAGTGCTTCACGGAACTGGCTGGAGCTTTCTGTTTTAAATGTGAACATAATGTGGTGTGGGGATGAAGTCTAACATTGACTCTCTAGAACCACTGTCGTCCTACTCTGAAAAATATCTCCTGCTTATATCATCTGATACGTGTTGTGATTTTCTATACATGGCTCATTTGCTGTTGCTAACAGAAAAAGAAAAGCAAAACAGGAAAACTGCAACAAAACCAAAAACTTCCTGAGGAAAACTTGATTCTAATTTTGATTCATCTTGAACGTGTGAATTGCTGGCTCCTTCATCTCCAACCACAAAGGGTATGACAGCCTTACATCACCACCCTGTAGTTTCAGTATCTTGAGCTGTAGCTGAAATCAGTTCCTGGTTCTTTCTAATTGCTTGTGATTGCATTACATGTCAGCATCGTAAGGTAAACTGATGAAATTGTCTCACTCCAAAGAGCACAACCACTGAAAATGTGGAACAGGATTAAAAAAGGATCAGACACATTCATAGAGCAAGGAACATGTTATCTGAATGCAGATTTAGCACAAAAAGCTCCTAAATGGTTTATAGTCAGAAGGCAGAGGTTTGTCATGAGGGGAAGATCACTCTTTGCTATATACTTTACTTATATCCTTATAATTTTCTTTTTCTTAGATTTCCACTATTAGGTGACAATGGCCACTCCCAAGCACTCTTCCCCTTTCCACTGCAGAGCCTTATTAAATTAGAAATTTATTTGGGTATTATTTTTGCATAATGTGACCTGAGGTTTCCTTGGAGACCTGAGAGCTTTTCCAGGCTATCAATCTTCAGAAACGATGTGCCCTTTGTATTTTCTTTTTGCTTTCAATAGCTATTTCTTTTTGCTACATTTTTCTATTCTTCAGCACTGCTTACTGCGTCAAAAGAAGAATGACCAGCAGGGTGAGGGAAGTGACTGTCCCCCTCTACTCTGCTTTCATGAGACCCTACCCGGAGTTCTGCATCCAGCTCTAGGGTCCCCAGCACATGAATGTGCTGGAGCAACTCCAGAGGAGGGGCAGGAAGACAGTCAGAGGGCTGAAGCACCTCTCCTGTGAAGACAGATTGACAGAGTTGGGGTCATTCAGCCCGGAGAAGAGACGATCCAGGGAGACTTTTCCTTGTGCCTGTATCACATCACCAACACCCAGCAAAGTGGCTACAGGTTGAGGAGACAGCTTATACATGGCATTACAGCATGTTCCAGCAGTCCCCACAACTTTGCTACAGTCAATGAGGTCACTAATCTCGCCTTACAGTTGCTGGCAAAGCAGTCCAGTACATGCCACTTGCAGTACAAAAATATGCCTTAAACTTGTGCTACATAAAATCTCTGTTTCATAGCAAGTCTGAGTATTCCTACCTGGGGTGTGAACTACTACTTTTGTTCTTTTTTCTTTCTTTTATTTTTGTCAGCTACAGCAGTGGGATATGAAATTAATCTTATTTTCAACATTCATAACATCCTTGTCTCCAGGCATATTTCAGTCTTCTTTCTGTACATCTCTCCTTAAGAAGTCTACTGGATCATTGTCTCTCTTCCTGCTTGTTTATTTTGCTGCCTCTGTTCTTTTGGCTTGAGCTTGCAGTTGTTGTTGATTACTCCCTTGCAATTTTTTAGGTGAACTGGACTTATGTCCCACATACTTTTCCTGTAATGATGGATCATATAATGCTTTAGGGGGAAAATGTGAATAAGCCTCTTCATGCTGAAATTCAATGCTTTTGGGGGGTAAAAGGTGTGTATCTTTCTATAATAGTCAGCAAACACCTACTTCTGGCACCTCCACCATGTCAGCCAGGTCTCTAAGCAGCCAGGCTTCATACTTTTCCATTACTTTTCCCCATGACGAGGGAAGAAATAAGTACAATTCTTTTTGCTACCATTCACCATGTCTATAGGCTCTGTTTTTGTACCTGCTGGAAACCCTTCTCCCTCCTGCCTCACCTCCCCAGGTGCCAGGCAAGCAGCTACTGGTGAACAGGAGACAGAACAGGAAGGGAAGGAGCCAGTGACACGGACAAGTTGGGCAACCACAGAATGCTCTGCAGCAACCACCAGACTTCAGCCAGCGTCACTGCCAGAGAGGGAGCACCCAGTACAAACACTAGGGATCTGACAGGCAGAGGAAGGAGGAAACCAAAGACTCCTCCCGCCCCCAGAGGGGCCCGGGCGCCCTCCCAGCCAGGGCCAATGTGGATATCTGTATCTAGCTACACGCTCTCCCTTCCTCTCTTCCATGGGCAAGCTTGTCTGCTAGGCCCCCTTTCCTTCCTGCCTCATGATGATTTTATTTCTGGCGTGCAAGCCTGTCCCAACCATGGTGAGCCTACAATTACAACGAGCCTAGTCCAAGAAAACAGTTTTCCTTCACGGAATTTTTAGGAAGTGTGGGGTAGAACAGTACTACTGAACATTACTAGAATGCAGTGTACACTTGAACAAAAACTGTAATTGGGCCTTAAGCCGTGTAAGTATCAATGTAAATTCTTACTTAACGCCTTTGGAATCCACTTGTAGTGCTTCTTAACTGCTGCTGCAAACAGGACAGATTAAAGATAATTAGGATAAAGAGGGATAATTAGATATGATGTGATCACCAGCAAAAATTCTGTGAGAATTTACAGCTGTGTAATCCCAGTTGATTTCAATAAGACGGAACAGGATTTTATATCAATGCAAAATTGACATCTAAGTTGTCAGTGCTCCATATATCAAAAATATGCTTTAAAATGTCAATTCTTTCTGGTGTTTTATATAAGCATTAATAGATGATATGCATAACCCTAATTCAAGAGCCTAGTGCAGCATATGAGATGTAAAAAAATATTTTTTTAGCTAAGGGTCAAATCTGAGTTCCCAAATTTTAGCTGAGTATTTTTGTTCAACTATGGTGATATCCAGCATCATTTTCCACAGAGCTGATGACAAAACTCCCCTAAGAACATACGTATTTAGTATCCATAAGATGTATGTCATGACATTGTTGAAAAGTGACAAATACCTGGAAAGATTGGAACTTCTACTGAGTTATAAGTCTCTTGATGCTGGAACGTTCCTGCTACATAACTTTTGGAATCTGGAAATACAAATGTGAGGTCAAGTAAATTGCTCTTACTGATACATTTAGAGGGATGATGCATCTTTTCCGAATTTAGTCATCTGTTACAGAGCCCAGTAGGAATATTAATTTTTTCTGTTACAGAAATCAGACCTGTCAGGTAAATCAGTCAAAATCAGAATTCATTTCTGGTCGATGATTACTTCATAAAGACTTATTGTAAGGAAAATGTGTCTTAGTACTCAGGGGAAAAAAAAAAAAAAAAAAGAAGAAAGAGAAAAGAAAAGAAAAGGGAGAGGAAAGCTTGAATCTAGATCCATCTAGGAACCAGCTGACAGTGGTCAAGAGCATTGCTTTCCCTTGAAACAGCAGTTATCATTAGGTGCAAGGCTTATCCATTTTGTTGAAATAATAGCAGAGTTCTCAATTACCAACTTAGAGGGGGACAAAAAAGAAAAGAAAAAAGAGAAAATTAGGATCTTCTTTCCCTTTCGTGCCCCAGATCAAGTTGTTTTAATTGTTTGCCAATGCAGAAATTAAACTCCCTGTTCTGACTTTTGACAAATAGTTTGGATTTGCAGGCTGTGTTATCCATTGCTTTTCAGGTGATTTAACTACAAAAATCTGCCTTATGAATCCCAAGATATAAAACTGTCATGGAGGAATTCTCCCTGTTATTGTATTCATTCATTGCCAAGGTCATGGAAGGCAGGAAAAGTTCTAGATAATTATTTATGATGAAACATAATCTCAGAGGATGCCTTTCATTTATTACAAGTGTCACTGTAAATAGTTGTAAAACCAGAGTAAGTTGATTTTGTGAAAATTATCAGGCAAGTTTTTTTTCAAAATTCACTTTGCACAAATGTGTCATCCTGACAGTGAGAGTTTCTATTGTGAGCATATTATCTGAGGGTACTCTGGTCAATGCTTCTGAATAGAGCAAAACATCTTCCAGTGTTCTCAGATTCTTTGTTACATACATTTTCATACAGCAGGGGCACAAAATAGTATTATTCTTTTCCAGTCCCTTAGCTGTCATGGTAAATCAATTAAGCTGTTATAATTTCACCTACATGTGGTACTTAAAGAGAATAGACTTAATTCAGAGCCTGTTTTCATTCTGTGGTTCATACAGGCATCACAGGAGGGATGCCTGAAAAAAGGATGGAAGCTATTTTTTCCTTGTGTAACTCTATTATATAATACCACTACCCTGAATCTAAAGACAAACTGGTGTTTGCCACTAAAGAAAAGGGAACCAAGGGCGACTTCAAGTGGCAGTTGTAAAATAGGGGATGGAAGATGAGTTTCCAACATATACTGAAAGACAAGTGTAAAATTAATAAATAATGAGATGGCTTGGTTCAAGTTACAGACACAGTTTAAGACACAGCCCAGGACTTTCTCTTCAGAAACACCAGTTACTGAGGTTTCTCTTTGAGGATGGTGCAGACCAAGAACTGTGTTTTCTCCCCCAGCACTGCTTCTTGCTTTCCAGCCTATTCTCAGTGAGAAAGGACCTGTTATCTGATGAAATGGTCTTGCACCACACTTCCAGTTTGCTCACCAGTGTGGTCATCCCAAGTATGTCTTATAAACAAAAGAAGGTTACAGCTTGAACTCACTCTTCCTAAGTGGAAATGCTCGTGACTGGGGATACACCAGCTAAGTGCAGAAGCTGAGCTGATGTTACTCTCAAGAACCATGATTCATACCTGGCCTGGAATGCCATTATGACAAGGCTGCATAATGTTCTCTCTTACAGCAGGCCCTGCTGTCACAATGACAGTCGTATGCTTGTTTGTAAGATGTGTTTCCCCCTCGTGAGAGTAGACTGCACCTGCATTTTGGAGTGTCAGTCATTACATCTGTCTGGGATTGTCTGGTTTTCATATGTGGTACAGAGATATCAATAACCAGAAATAAGTTCCTAATTAGTATTATTTTCCAATCTAAGTAATTAGTGCTGAATGATTTGGATTGCCAGACCTGTGCTTCACCAAGAAATTTATTTCAAGTCTACCTTGAAGACAAGCTGTGCATAGTACTGAACTACTATTACAGACTTCAAAAATAAAGGATTCTCTAGAGGAACCATCTTATTGTCAAACTTTCCAGCAGCAATGTTTTGGGAGAGATTTTTTTACTCTTTGAACTTCCTTTCAGACAGAGTGTGAACATTTTTCTAGGCAATGTTTCTGCCCACCAATTTTCTAGCACCAAACCCATTAGCAGTAGAATCCTCAAAGCCCTGGCCAGGGTGTGTTGGATTCTGGCAAGTTTATTTAAAGTGATTTTCCTCCAGTTTCATTGGCCCAGTATGAGAAAATAATTGCAGATTTCAAACGTGGGATGCAAATGACATGAAACACCTACAGTTTTGAAAAGTGTCAGTGGCTAAATTCATGCTTTTTTTTTTTTTTAAATGAACTTTGTAGCCATTTTGCCTGGATTTAAATATAAAACGTTTGACCCTTCCTAGAAGAAAATGCCTGCAGTTCCTCTTCATATTAGTACTGCTGCATGTGTCAGATACAGACACTGCTGATGTATCTCAGCACCTGGAGCTACTTTGTCTCTTTTCAGCAAGAACAGCTCCATCACATGTGTTGTTTCTGCACATGGCAAATGGCACCTGGCATGTGAGACAGACTCACTGTCTCTTGGTTCTGGGACTTATGGCCAAGTTCTGAAATCCATGGCATTCTGCTTGGCTTTTCACTGTTGTCAGTGAAAACTCAGTTTGGCCTGAATGTTTTCAGGGTCATTGTCCGCTCGTTATTAGATCTGGTTCTCTGTTGTTCTGCTCATGCTGATCTGTTGAATTGAATGAAATTGCCATGCTGTAGTACTGTGGATTTGATAATCAGAGCCCACAAACTACAGAATACCTCCTGCTCTGTTTTTCATCTTTATACTGTTTATACACCATTGGCTTCTTAGCGATTTCTCTACACTTCCACTGAAGTGAGAAGTGAATCAAATCCTTAGGCTGAGTACAAACTTCTACTGGTTCATATATAACTCTCTACTCTCTGATACTGAAGTAAGTGACAACTCCTCAAACACTCCTTGCTGTCAGGTTGATTCTGCCTTCAGACTGCTCAATACCTCATTCCCCAAAGGGCCTCACATGGTTGATGGTATCTTGCACAAACAGCTCAGTCTTCCCACTGCCCTCCAGGGAATGCTGAGAGATCAATAGAAATAGGAGTCTTACCACATTTTCAGAATGACAAAAAAGCTTCAGGCGCTTCTTTTTTTTTAAAGTCTGAGTCATAAATCTCAAGTTCAGGTACATGTGTTGACTGCATCCCAGCCTTATTTTAGAATGTATGTAACCTATTGATCTAGACACCATCCTTCTCAACCATTGATTTCCCAATGGAAGTGGGAAGAGAATATGACTATAATAGGCTAGAATAGAGCAGTTCAACCCAGCCAAGTGTCCACTGTAGGAAATTAGAGCATCAGGACTCCAGCACATGGACATCAGGACTCTGTCACACTTCTGAAGCTCAGTCTACATACAGGCACGTGTCTTTATTTCTCTAGCACTTAAAGGCAGCACTTCTGCTAAAAAAAATTGTAAGGTTCAGTTGCACTTCATTGGATACAAGAGTATGGTATCTCTCTTGTCTCTTCTAGAACAGGAAGGAAAACTAGAGTAAGAAGAATTATCTTGTCAGGAAGACCTCATAGTGGCTCCTCTAGTTTCTGCATATCTTCATTATTCCTCAGACACTCACTTGAGAGCAAGCCCATGGAAATCCATTAGATTTTTTTTTTAGTAAATCTAGCAGTACTCAGCCTGCTGTGACCAGATTGGCATTGCAGGAAGTTGCTGCCTCATCGGCTTCTTGACCATAAACATTAGAATCACAGTGAGATAGCAGCACTGTCTTGGCTTCACTACCATCAAGGTGTAGCTTGCATATAAGTTTATGAACTACAAGGATATACTTTTGTCTGTATAAGTGACTTAGTAGATCTGGTCAAAACCCTGCATTTTATTTCTTTTGTGAGATTCTGAAATTTCCTGATTTTCTCTGGGGTGACTCATAGTGGAAACAGAACAGGTTTTGCAAAATGAGATTTAGAACCAAAAAGATCCAGAAATTAAGAGGGTCAATATATTTGGCTTAACATTAAAGCTCAAAACATTTATAATCAGTTGTATAACATTGTTTTATATTACAATAACATGCCAATATGCCATAGGATTTAGAGAATTCAGGAATTATCAAAACAGAACATAGGAGAGGTGACAATATGAAATTACACTTTTCCAAATTGAGAT
The DNA here is from genome assembly GCF_021018805.1 of Prinia subflava. NCBI lineage: Eukaryota > Metazoa > Chordata > Aves > Passeriformes > Cisticolidae > Prinia > Prinia subflava. The sequence continues at coordinate 85,684,263 of NC_086247.1, forward strand.
AGACAAGTAGGCAAGAAAAATATGTCAAGAGCATTGCTGCAAAGGTAGGGAGCATTGCAATTTCCTCAGTGAGACACTGGAAACTGATACTTAGGCAAATTGTTACTGCATGTTTACAGCTGGTACTCTGAAATGTGCACAGGTATGATATTCTGGTGCAGACACCAACCAACACAGCAGAAGACTGAGAGAAGAAGGATGGCTAAAAGAATAGTAGACAAGCTTCCAGAGTCTGTTAGCTGATGATATAAATGTGAGGACTGAATTAAAAAACAGAAAGTCAATGAATGGCCAGGTTGTGAATGTCACACACAGTATCACTTTGGCTCTCTCACAAACATATGGATGAAGCTGGGAGACCAAAAACTACATTAAACACATTATTTTTAGTCTAAGATATGGACTGTCATGGTGCAATGCTACAGTCCATAGAAGTGCAGTGTGGTTATGAGCATGAACTGTTCTGTTTTCTGTTCTGGGAAAGAGGAAGATACAGTCCAGAAAGATGATTGAGTGTTGCCATCTCTCTGATCGTTTGTAAGTGCTAAGATCGCTTGGCAAAAGAGTCATAGAAGGTGAAGCTGAGAGTGCATTTCAGGCTGTTACTTTGGGATGATGAAGAAATCTCACCATAGCTTGCCTGGGAAATATTTGAGAAAGTGATACTAAATACTTCAGAGGAAGTTATTGGAAGTCATAAACAAAGATAAGCTGGAAAAGCAACAAAGTATAATGTTACAAGAAAAGCATAAACAGGCCAAGTCTGCTGGCAAGGCAAGAGCATGATCAAAGTAGTGAAGAGACCACAAAGACAGCACAACCAAAGATTTGGGAGAGAGAAGCTCAGCAATTTGAAAATACCTCAGACTATCTAGAAAAGCATTCTGCTTGGTGATTGAATTAAACAGGAAAAGAATGTGAGCCAATATTTCCTATGCTAGGATGGCTCACAGCAACCTGACAAGTCATAAAGAGGTGCTGCAGGTAGAAGAATTGTTTTGAAAACATGTATTCCCTGTAGCTGATGACATATGCAGTCTGGGCATGCAGTAGAAAGAAGACAGCTTGCAAGGCAAGATGCTCTCAGCACAGCAAAATATCTCAGCACTGAATCTTCCTTCATCCATAGAAAAAACAGAGCCAAGACTGAGGCAAATAAAAGTGTAAAAGCTACTGGAACACATGACATTGCCACTAAGAAACCAGAAGCATCTGGAATAAGCATCAGGAATTCAAAGTATTTAGAAAACGTTCAGAGAAAATAACATTTTGCCAATCCGGATGATTGTATAAATAAAATTTGTCTACAGTATTAGAAAAATAATTTTAGAAGTACTTATGAACAGATGATGGACACTTTTAAAAGAAAGAGAAGATGAAAAACAGTGGCCTGGCTAAAACTGTATCACCTGAATATTTGTGTTTTAACAGAGACCTGGAAAAAAGGTAAGAATAGGGGTTAAAGCCTTATTTTTGAAAAATCCTATTTTTTTTGCATACCATTTATAATGATGTTAGGTACAGCTCAAAAGGGAGCACTATGAAAAGTGATTAAATCAGACTAATTGGGGCCCTAGATAAGGTAATAACAATGCCAAAAACTGTGTATAATGACTTTTTTAGTCTCATAAGGTCTGATGTGCAAATGAGTAACAGATTCATTCCAAAGGCTGATGGAACAGAAAGGCCCATAGAGCTGCTGTTCCTCTTCATCACTCTCTTTATCTAGCCAGGATGAAGTCCAGTGTGCAACACCAGATGACCACTGCTCCTCAAACATTCTGCTGGAAAAGACTTTATTCCATTTTATGTGGACTGCACACCTCAGTGCTTCCTCTGCCCTGCATCTTCAGGCACGTCTGTGATATGGCCAAAACGGAGACATCACTGTGTACCTGATTCCTACGAGTCTCAAGCTGCATGGCTCTTCACGAAAGTAGTCCTTGTTCTTTCCCTTGACATTCATGTGTGCTTTTGTCACAGGTTATTCAAATTATGTGATGCAAAAAACTTACACTGTTGCCTTGTGGCAAGGACAAGCCAGTTGCTTCAGTCTTGAAAGAATTTAAGAGAAGATGTTAGAGAGTAACAAACTCAGGACATTGTGATGGGTTCTCCCAAATTGTGTCTGAAGGGCCTATGATAAGTGGATAGCAGGTGACCACCTGATAAAAACTGTTTAAAACACCTGATTAAAATGGTTCTGACAAGACTGGATCAAGTCCGCAAACTTTCTGTTATTTGCAGTCCTGAGACAGAGAGTTAAGCTTCCTAGCTTGTGTAGATGATGTCATATAATTGGCAGACATACTTGAATTGATAAGGCGTTCTTGGCTTTCTTAGAAAATTGTTATGCTTGCCCCGGATTCCCAGTAAATGTCTTGAAGATAAAATGGTTGTATCTAGGGAAAGGAAAATGCATAAAGTGTTGAAATGGAGCAGGGGTAACCCAACAAACCAGTGTCTTCTACACACACACAAGGACCTTGGTGAGAGTTGATTACCAAGGATGAGGTTCACAAAGCATGTGCTTCAGCCACAAAAGCCGCACAGAGACTGACAGAACTCCACACGGGATAAAAACGGTGCTTGGAGTGAGCTGCACTACCTAGAGCCAAAGTCAGAATTTGGGAGAAAATGGGCATCTGTCATCTCATAAAGCAGCCATTTGTCAATTGATCATGAAGAACTACTTCCCCAAAGACCCTTTATGCAAAAATAAGCAAATAGCTGTTTTTTCAGAATCAGATTGCTTCATTCCATGTCCTTGCACAGAATACATGGATTTTCCAGAGATCTGGGAAGCCAGTTCCAGTTCTGTGTTGTCAGGAAGCCTGCAGAAGTGCTATGCACCAGTTTCTCAAGCAATGAGAAGTCTGAGAATACTGGAGACATTAAATCCGTGAGATCTAGATCCATGAAAATTTACTGAACCAGTGCCTTTTACTAGTACTGGCAATGTTTTATCTGTGTAATTGTTTGGATTGGAGACACATTCCTTCCTCATGAATATTTTTAAAATACAATGCATTCCAGATGCTTATTCATAGCATCCCTGTCATGTGGGTGGTCCAGAATCTTGTAACAGGTTGTTTGGTAAAACTTTCTGTACACCAGCTGGGCCCATTATTCTTCTATGCAGTCTTCTGGGTGATCTGATCAGGAAGCTAATTTGTAAACTGTGGACAGATAGAAGGAGGTCTTCCCTTTGCAGGACTGCATTCCCAGTGGCTGTGGACTAATGTCAAATCCTGATATTCTAAGATAGCTCTGTGTGAAAACTCCAGTAGGACTATTAGTATAGGCCTAATTTGCCTTAAATTCAAAGGAAAACACTACAATTCCTTGCACTAGAACCAAGTTTTGTAGAACACCCAGTACTTCACCTTTAAATGACACACATTCCACTTGAAACACCATTTGGCAAATGTGGGAACTTTACCATCTTTCCATGATGTAAAAGACCATTGAAATAAGAGGCCTGTGAAGGCAGCTGTTAAGTCGTACTGAGACTCAGGCACTTGAAATGGTAAATATTACAACAATGGCAGTGGTAAGAACTGAGACTGTTTTCAAAATTGTCCTTTTTGCACAAGAGAAAATAATTTAAATTAATTATTAAAAAGCAACCATGATTAAAAACAACCATTTGTGGAAATAAGATGTACAAAGATCTTTAGAGCACCAGCAGCATTTCCAGAGTACTGATACAAAAGAAAATACTCTGGGGATAAAAAAATAAAATAAATGGGTTTATTAAACAGTCTGATGTAATTTAAATAAATCTGATCTAAAAATTAACAGTAAGAATAATTCTAGAAAGCTTGAATGGCCAAGATGAGACATTTCCTTTTAAGAATATTTAGCTTGGTTTTGGCTTTATATATTTATATTTGCTCTCACCAAAATAGTTTGTTTAAAAATACATGAATGAGATGGGAAGGACCTAAAAAATAATCATGTCATCATACACCACATCTTTGAATCACTGTGATCAGAACATTGGAGCAACATGTTTATTTTAAGCACAAGGGTTGTCTCCTAGAGCTTGGATATTGTCTGAGTGCTGATTGGGAGAGGATGTTTACCAGCAGAACTTTCAGCAGAACTGCTGAAACATTCAGCATGAGATCTGTTTTCTTCAATTTTAGAAGCTAAGAAGCTAGGAATTTAGTCTGACTGACTCATTTAGGCTTGCTTCAACATCCTCAAAGTTCAACCTGACCCACCCTAATATAAGAGTTTGAGATAGGTTGGTACCTATTCCTTTCTACCAACCACAGTTGGGGTCATGAAAAGTCAGCATTGACTGAACTGAAAGCATCATCTCTGGTCACTCAGAAGTGCCCTGGAATTTCCTCATGCACTTTCTGATCAATTGTCCTGAATATAATTGAAAATAAAATCAGAAATTTTGAATGTTTGAACTTTTTTTGCCTTTTTAAAATTATTGGTTTTCCCCAGGAATATTTACATCTTCAGCATCAATTTCAAAGAGGGTGAAGTTAATTTCTATCATAAATACTTTCAGGACAAAGTTTTTTGTTGCCTCATTCTGAGAGGTGCTCCTTTCTCCATTTGTCTCACTACTTTGCCATGTTAACATATGAAAGCCTCAATTATCCCTAACTAATTTTAAAGTCCGTGTTATTCCTATCAATCCACATCAAAAATGTTGTGTGAGAAGTCACAGAACAAAGTCTGTTTCAAATATCAGATACCAAAGTGCTCTCAGTTCACAAATTTGTAGAGTAAAAACTACTGGAGTGTTACAACTTGCAGTATATCTGCAGATGCTCCGCAAGTTTTGCAAGGATAATATTTACAGAATTATCCACTTTTGTCTATTTTTGTAATTTTTCCACTTCACTTGGACTTGGACAATTGAGTCACTATGGACTCAATTGTGCAGAAGTCCCTGACTTACTTTCTAGACAGGACTGCTGCATGACACACCACAGTGATAGACACCATGAGAAAACCTTAAAAAGCTGTTTGTATATTCATATGACATTCACCACGCTTAAAAAGGTTTATATTCTGTATATGTTAAAGACAGAAAAAAAATTAATCTAGGTGAATTTTCAGGTTTTAAGTATCTTACACCTAAAAAATATTTGTTGTTAGAGGCTTGCTTTTAGTCAACGTCTGTTAATAAAGGAAGTTAATTGGGTGTTTTCCTCAGAGTCAGGGTGTTTGTTCTGAGAAAGTTACCAAGTGTTTCCACATCAAGCTTCGAAGTTCCCTGATTCAGAGTCCTTTGTTCAGCAAGAGGCTGAAGGCAGGGGTTTGATTCCCTGGCCAAATTTCTTGTCTGAAAGAAAAGTATGCATTTTTAGATCTAGCATGCAGCAGGACAAACTCATCCAAATTCCAAAAGAGAGCATCGAGACTCATAGTAGAACAGGGAAAATATATGACAGCATGAATTAAGAGTATTTGTTACTTAGTTTCTCACTGCAGGTCACAGCTGAATAGCTTCCATGAGCCCATCAATTGTTTTCTTTTTAGTAGATGCGTTTAAGGCTTTGTGGACAATAAGTGAACACAAGTGGGAATGGGTTGTTAGGTGTTTCTTTAAGTCTTGGGTTCTCAAAAAAAATCCTTCATTTAAGTTCAGGATGTCAGACAGTGTATTACTCCTGTTGCTAACTCTACCCCTCCCACCTATTGTGTACAATCTTATTAAATGTTTTTCTTCAAGAAAAAGCAGGTGCAGTTTGATACCATGGTGACAGTTGTCCCCTGCTAGTTCCTTTAGAATCCTTTAGTATGGTTACATGGCACACTTATTAACCTAAGGCAACCACTGGAGTTAATGCTGGGAGTGAAAGAATAAATCAGAAACTATGATCAGGGAAAAGGTTATATTTGGCACTCCAGTCATATTGTCATATGCCTCTGTCAAAATTTGACTGCCCAATTGTCTCCTGCCTCCTCTGAACTCTAGTGATAGTGGCAGGATTCAGAATAGCTATTTACAATTCTCCTAAATTAGGTGGAAATGCTTATTCATTATTTTTTGCTCCCAGCCTTACACTCTTGCACCTCTACCAAAATCACAGGAGTGTTGAGTATTTGATTTTTCCAATGACACCAACGTCCAGTCTTTGAGATCCATTGGAATATACAGGCTTTTCACAAGATATTCTCAGGAAGAAGTAATAGAAATAGAGATGATAACAGTAATGTTGACAGATCCCTTAAGACTGGATGAGAATTTTTGGCATGGCCTTACATTTCCTCAGTACTTTTGTAATCCTCATAATGATAATAAAATCAACCACAGACAATTTATAGAAAGGGCCACTACATAACAGAAAATTATTTCTGGCTGAATTGTCTTCCTTTTTCATGTAGTAAAAATTTAACACTTTTATCATATAATGATAATTTAAAAATACAGGTTAAGGATGGAAAACAAGAGAAATAAAGAAATTCAGAACTTTTCCTTTGGAAAAAAATGACCTTTTATATTATGACTATCTTACTTTTGATCTGGGCATAATTGATTTATAACTCTGCAGTCCTTAACAGTGTTCATTATTCTACTCTTGGCTGATGAGTAAAGGTCATGCTACACTTACTCTCAGTCATTACTATAAATGTCATACCGACATGTTGCAAGCTATGGTGCTGAAGTTGGGGCTGTGACAGCTGCCATTAATCCTCAAACCTTTAACTAGGTCTTCTTTGTTTTAATGTTCATGATCAACTGCATCATGGGACGTTTTTCCCTGCTCTCAAATGTGTTTTGCTGGCACTCACCAGCAATGACAAGAAATTTAGCGTTTCTTTCTGCTCATTGGCTGACAGTGAATAGGCTGTGATTTCACTGCTTGTTCCCATTATTCTATTTGATGAATATTAGTGCAGATGTCTTTGACTCTGAGGCTGGAATGCAAACAGTCTTCCAGGGGTATTTTTCATACTGAGTATAAATTGATTTAAAAAGTCCCATACCATTGTTTCTGTTCTTCTGGTTTGCAAATATGGAAGTATATGAGCAGTAATACCGTAACTGAGTTTAAAATTCTACTCCCAGGATCACATTGGAGTCAACATTTTCAGTCTGGTTTCTTGTGAAAGTTTATGCCAGTGAAAGGTCATGAGACTAGCATAAATACATTGAGTTTAAATTTAAAAATAGAAGAATGTTTGCTTTGCTTTTTGCAACAATGATCTGTCTTTTTTTTATAGTCCTTGAGGTATTGCAGGTCAGAATTATTATTAATCTGAAGTCTTTGACCTTGCCTAATCAACATGTAGGTTGACAATTGCACCAGAAGTTGAATTTTGGTATGAATTACATGTCATCCTCAATCATAAAAAGTGTGTTCTACTGTACACCAAAACTTCACTTGTATTCATGTTTCTCAGCTTCATTCAGCAGGCTGGCTCTTTAACCAAGATCAAATCAAGTGATACTGAGAAGCCAAATGCTGCATGTTCTATCAGGAGTATTCTGTAGAACAATTGCAAATGTTATTTTGCTGCGTAGTATTTTGACATTTTGAGTTTAATACAAGAAGCTTCACTGTAAAATATTCAGCTAATTACTAATCTAAATGGATAACCCCAAGAAGTAGTGGCTTTTAGAATACGGCCAAATTTCCCCAGCTTTATTACCAGTAGTGGGGATACTCAACAGAATTAAAACTGGCAGAAATTTACAGTTGGAAATGTTCAATAGATGCTTTATTAATGCATTTATACTGTACAGAATAGAGACAAATCTGTTGTGAAGAGTCTAGCTCTTCATATATTATGGCCAAAAAGGAGGTCATCTCTTCATTACTTAACACAGAGTTTAATGAACTTAGCACTGTTTCCCACATGACATCTTTTTAGCTTAATCTATGTTGTATCTTCCAGGACTTTAGAGTTCTTATTCATTGTGCTGAGTTTACCTGAACCAGCACCAATTGCCTACCCAGCTGCTTGTTCTGCCCTCTCTTGAATGGGACAGGGGAGGAAATAAGATGGAAAAGTTCATGGGTCAAGATAGAGACAGGGAGATCACTTACCAATTACCAGCAGACAAAAACTGATTTAGTTTGATGGTAGTTACTTTAGCGTAAAAGGGTGAGGAACAAAGATCAAAACTAAAATACTTACCCTCACCCCTCTTCTTCCCAAGCTCAACTTCACACCCTCAGTCCCAGCTCCTCTGCCTCCTGCCCCCTGGGCAGTGCAGGCGGATGGGGAAATGCAGGCTGCAGTCAGTCCGTGAGAGATCCTCTCTGCTCCTCCTTCCTCCTCACACTTTGTTGCCTGCTCCAGTGTGGGATCTCCACATGCTGTAGTCCTTCAGGAGAGACCCGCTCTTCACAGGCTGCAGGTCATGACAGGACGCTGCTCCAATGTGGGCTATCCGTGCAGCTTCCTTCAGGACATACCCACCTGCTCCAGTGTGGGGTCCTCCATGGGTAGGGTGCTTAAGAACCCTTCCAACCCAAACCATTCCATGATTCTTTGACTCTATGATCCCTTCTTTCCAAATTTTGTATTATCTTTTTCTCTTTCAAAGTCAAGAGGAAACTATCCAAAATCAAGGGTGGCTGTTGGTCTGAGGTGAATTAGAACAAGTGTGAGAGCCTGATCACAGATGAGAGTGGAGCACTGAACACCTCATAACAGCTTTATCCACTGTCAAGTGGGATTGAATATAATAGTTATAAATAGCAGAAGAAAGCTTATTTTACTTTAAAGAAATAAATGAATCATTAAACTTCCTCCTGTCTTCAGGCACTTGGAATCTCAGCACAAAGAAGTGTAAATGTCTCAACAAAGTGAAAATGGGACCTTGGTTTATTGTGAGGATTGCATGTTTCCTCTACTTGATTTTGGCTTTCTTAGTCGTGATTTTCACATGTATTTAATGTTATTTTGCAGCTAGCAGAATATTGTATTTTATGTCTGTTTTCTTTATGCATACATGCTGCTTAGTCTTACTATAGCAAAAAGGACAGCAAAATAAACATTACAACAGACAAACTTGGGCAAGTTAACACACCATGAAGATGAACAAGCCAGCTCTGATTCCCTTTGGTAACATGGAAGTGTCTCTGCTGTGAACTCACCGGTAAGGGTGGAAACCAGATTTATGAGACTTGCTGTAGAAGGAAAGCTGTATAAGGTAAGACAATCTTAATAGAAAAATAAATGAAAACCTATAAAATGGTAGAGTGTAGTGTAGTCAACTTTATGGTACGCAAGTGTCATAAATTTGTGGAACCAGGACATTTTCCACAGTTACAAATTCCCATTGCCAGGAATAATGTACATTAAGCTGTATTTATTGTATGATATTATTCTCTAAGTACAGTGCCACTAAGTTATATTTTATGTACAATATCTCTCTGTCCCAGTATTTATGTTTGCAACTCTTTTATATGTAGAGTATAAAAGAATTGGAGGATACTTCAGTAGATTTCTAAATTGCTTAATCTAATGGAGACTGCAACCACTAATAATACAGTATTTATTTTGCTCTTGTGTTGCTAGATATCTCTCACTAAAATGGTGCTTTAAAATGCAGGTGACCTCTAATTCTACTGTGAAGAATTAATGGTTCACTTGTTCTCTGTACTCTGTGGAATTGGCTGATCAGGAAAGCACATGCGTGAGTGCTAATGATGCACTATGTCCATTCTGACTGTCTCACTTTACTGCTGTTCCCAGCCTGTCCTTTTGTTGTGCAGAATTGCAGAATTTTGCTCCCTGGGCACTTATCTCTGAAGCTATAGAAAATTTTGAAGAGTCCTTCAGAGCCTTGTGGAACTCTGAGAGGAAAGATTATTTCCTGCTGAGTTGCTAGGAAAATTTTCATCACCATTGCCAACTTCTTTTCTTAAAATGGAGGCCAGGGAAAAACTGCTCAGCTTTTACCCTTTGCATGGTGAGGAACAAAAAGTGGTATCTGCTGGAGTTTCTGTACTGTCAGCTGGATCATCAAACTAATGTAGGCCATTCTGGAAGCATTGACTCAGACCCATGTGAGCTCAGCTCAGAAATAGCTCAATCATTATGAGGATAGTGGCATCTGTGGCTTTTTGGCCTGGTTCAAAGCACTGACTGGTCAGACAGGCATGTTTTCAAGACAAAAGTTACATGGGGAATGTTTTCCCTGGGAATAGGATGGAGACATTTTTGTTGTAAGATGAGAAGCACTAATCAGTGGCAGATTCCCAACAGACATTGGATGGTCTCAATGAAGGTGCTCAGATGGAGACTACTTCAGAATTAGGCAACAACTGACCTGCTGATGTGCGAGTATGTGTGGAAATTATATCGTGCTGAAGACACATTCAAAATATTTTCATGTATTTCTCAAGAGCTGGTGATGGAATTCATGTACCTGCTCTCTCATTCCTTGCTTTTCCCATATAAGTGCATAAATGTGCCATAGGAAAGGCACATTAACTAAGAATTAATACAATTTCTTGTTCTGATGGGGCAGCTGTGGCAGATGCTGTGCTCATGTACACCAAGAGGTAATTCTTCCTCTGAAGAGCTCTCAGTGTAAATAACAACAGTGATGATGATGATGTAAGTCTCAGTGAATCATCAGATGTAAGTCTTAGTGAATCATCATAGGAAGTTGTTGACTTATACATAGAGGGGCCAGGCAAAGTGCATGTTTTCAGTGTTTGCTTCCTTTGGGAAAAGTACTCTTGGATTCATGTCTGCCAAAACAGTCATTCATAACGTCTTCACAGCACTGTGGTTCCAAGTGGCCCTGCATGTTGATCTTTTTTTTTTTTTCTGAAGGCGTTCCTAGATGACATTGAAAGGCAGCTTCAACGATATAAGAAAGAAATACCTGGCAGAATGAGATGTTAGGCTACTGTAAACTAGGAGGTGTTGTCTGACTGCAGTTCAAACTTAATGATTAATTTGCAGCCCCAATATAATGCATTTTTAATCATACACTTGAAAGCAATGATGAAATCTGCAGGAGCAGCAATAAGGAAGCAGCGAGCAATACAGACATATACTGATAACACAGCATGCAGGCGTTTCTTCCTTGGTTGATAGCTACAACACGTACCAGCAGTGAAAATGCTATAGGTGTTGTCAGAGTGCTTCTTTCTCAGGGAGCCAGGAAATGTTCAGCCATGGAGGGTATACATTGTATTACTACTGACTTTCTCATGCAAGATTTGGTGCAGATGAAAGTGTACTTGACCTTCAAGTCAACTTGTTTTCACCTTTGTTTTGTGAGCAATGCCCAAGGTGCTGCCTGTCTTAAGGTGGAATTGTTGTCTGTGAAATAAGTATTGTTGTTATACTGGTGAGAGAAGAGATGAGCAATGTGTGTTCAAGAACTCCAGTTCATATATGAATAATACAATCTGTATTTATCTTTTGTTGCACATACATTTTTCCAGCAGCAGCCTGTGTATAAACAACTCCTGTTATCTCTGTCACTGGTATCTTGTCCATCCCCTGGCTAATCCTTCATTTATGCTGGAACAAATGCTTGTGGGATCTGTGCCAAAAAACAGATGAAGGAACTCATACAACTGAAAAAATATTTTTGTTTTTTCTGATTTTTAAAAAAATTATCTTTAGCCAATATTGTTTTCAAATGTGGCATTTGGCTCTTAGCAGCATGGAATCTGAGTATTTTCTATTTCTCCTAAAGTGGGAGATAGGACTGTAACATCCTCACCATTACTACTGTGCATATAGAGAGTGTGAGTATCAAAAAGTGAAGGGGTGATATTAAAAATGCTAAGCTCAGGCATTCTCAAAATGATGATAATTACGGAGTGTTCATAGTCATTACTGAAGTTAGAAGTCCCTTTTATTTAAAAGTAGAGGGTTTTATAATGGTGGTAGGTTATTCTCTATGAATTTTTATCTTATTTATAAGACAAGTGGTGTTATTGAATGTTGGATTGTGGATTACCAATGAAGTAATAATTATTACCAGTGCTATGGAGGTATAAAATGTTCCCATGTATTTTGCTTTGTTTTTCTACCACTCTGTGGTGATATTTATTTTTTTGTACTTTAAAAGTGCCGGAATGGGAAAACTCATAGAAGTTCTTCGGAAATTTGTTCTGCTTTCAACAGGAAATATTAAGATGCTTACTCAACTGTCTCAGAATTACAGTGCAGTTTAGGGAATTAATTATTACACTTGCGGCACACAGACTCTCTTTAGAGCTTCCTGCCATGGTCCTGCTGTGTTGTGCAAGTGCAGTCAGCGACGCATTTCTGTTTGTTCTTCAAGCCCTTAGCAATAGCCCAAATAACTTGATTTGACCTTGCTCAGCTGAATCTGGCTTTATTTGTCTCCACAGTGGATCACCACTCTTCATATTCTGGATTGTGAAGGAAAAGGGGATGAATTAATGCTCCAGCTATGAAAACAGTGTGCCATGCTGCTTGCATAGGCCATGAGTCATAGTTTCCTTGATGGTCACTGGGGGAAGGGATTCATAATAAATGGCAGCACTGCCCCTCCCACCATCTCTAGTTGTGACTAGGAAAATGGCATTGCTCATCCAGAGACAAAGGTGACAACTCCATAGAGGGAGGAGTCTTTGCGCACATTATTGTGTGCAATGGTACATACACTGATGGACAGGATGGCAGAGGAGCTTTGTATGAGATATTTCTCTATGAGTAGATAAAGCCAGCGAGCTGTGAAGTCATATAACCTTTTGGTGGTAGCTGTTTTGATGAATAAGTAATGCTAGCACTTCCAGGGATAATATTCTGTGTGGTTTGGAGAGATGATTTGTGAGTGTGTTTTGGAAAGCACAGGAACACACCTTGCAGCCTAAGGCACGCTCTCACTTTGTGATGAACCTAAGTCATGCAGAAGTCTTGTCAGTTATATACCTGGTTCAGAATTTTGTGGGAAGGAGACCAGCATGGCTGTGCAGGTCAGATAGATTGGAAGTGAATGCTGCAGAACCATGGTGAGTCATTTTAAGTTGCATATTTAATTGATTCATATAAGAATATCATAAACACTCCTATAGCTTCCATCACAATGATTATGCATACTGCAAGAGTTGCTTAATGAGACTTACCTAAGTCTCTGCCAGCTTTACCATTCTGCAACAAAAGAAATAATGGAGCATTGTAATAACTGAGCCTAAAGATGTCTGTTCAGTAAACACAGAAAATTTCTCAGAACAGAGATAATTTCTTTCCACTGGAAGGACTATGTAGGTCTGCATATGTGCCAGCATGCACGTATGTGTAAAGGCTTTAAGGGGAGTGTATGTGTTAACCAGAGAACAAAAAGCACTTGTACTTTTAATGTGCAAATAATTAAAGTTGCTGAAGCATTATTTGTGTTACATACACTTATTTGGCAAAAGAAAAAATATAAAGGTTTTGGTGGAAACAAGGATACTTTGATACATACATCATGTCTCACAACAATAGTGAAAACAGGGCCAGAAGAAGAGATCTGGGCCAGGAAATTAAACAAACTTTCTTAACTGATGTGTGCCAGAACAAAGTAATGGGAACAGAGGCCAGTTCTTGCTACACTTACTCCTCAATAACTCTATCATACCAAGATATCACAGAAGTGACCAAGCAAAAATTGTGGACACAAGGAGAGTCAAAAAATACTTGTGAACTTGAAAGCAATGTGATTGATGGTGATGAAGATTGTTGAATAAGGCTTTGAAGAATTCCATGTTGTCTTGCAAACTGCTGGGTTAACAGAGAAGGCACTGCTTGTTGTGGAGGAGTCCATTACTGCTGTAGCTGGTGCTGCTGTTTGCAGTGGGAGCACAGCTGGGGCAGGAGGGAATTATTCATCCACTGCCCAGCTAGCTGACCAACTCTGTGTTTAGCGGGTGTGGAGCAAAGCTGCCTCTTCAGGCTGCTGACCTCCTCCAACCAGGGCTGCAGCAGCAGAAGGCAGTGGCAAGATAAGGATGCCCCCAACCACAGCAATAACCAGCTTTCAATGAGATGAGGTGATCAGCATGCTTCCATTCCAGCTGGGGCTTGCACAGACAAAGCAACAGCTACAGGACTGTAAAGGAGGGCAATATAGATTCTTGCTGAAGCCAGTCCCAAATACTCCATTTCCCAGTCCCACTTTTATTCTCAGGGGAGCACAAAGAGGGTTTCTGGTTAGTCTGTATTTAAGAGAGTCAGAGAGAAAGGCTCCTCATGGCCCTCCTCACTTACATGGCAGATCAACAGACGCCATCATTTGTTGATCTTTAGTGAGTTAACCATGGCAATATTCAGTCTGGTTTTGCTGCAATCAGAAATCAACAGGTAACCTCCACCTCAGCTAACTTAGTGCTCATGGGTTCTTTGAGCTCTCCCTTCCAGCATCATCAGAGGAAAACAGAATGGGGAGGAGTGGCCAACTTACCATTAGAGCCACTGCCAGCTGCCAACTGGCAAAATCAGAAAACAATCCCTTTTTGCTGATTATTCAGAAAGCTTTGATGGTCTACAGGAGTCTGGCACTGTTGAGCATGGCAGGAGTCACACAAAAGCATCGACCGAACTGCTCCCTAGGGATGTACAATGTGAGTCATAGTGGGTTAATTTCTCTGGAAATTTCTGAAAGGGATGACTATGTATCAATAAATTATTCCAGATTACTAAAATGAAGTGCTGGAAAATCCTCAAAGGATTCATACAATATTGTCAAAGAAACTCTTTTCTTTCCTTCTGTTCTTAAAGGTGGCTTGCAATACATACATACATATATACATACATACCTACATATATATATATGCATAAAAATAAAGATTTTGAAATTTCGTGCTACTTTATGAAGGGAGAAGACCTGAAAGTTACTTGATTTGGTTTAGCCTTTCCCCAGCATGCAATAGTTTCTTTAATTTAAGAACATCCACTACTTTCTCTGTTTCTCTTTGCTTTACTGGGTCATGAAGTTCATACTTTCTTAGGCTTTAATTGAAACTGAGACTAGTGCACTGGAGCCTGAGTCTTTTTTTAGGTCTTTGAGCTCTTTATGTAGCCGTTGTTCAGATGTTTGAGTTGCATAGGTGTTAACCAAAACAAAGAATTAGATTGCACAGCTTTTGCAGTGCTTTAATTAAATTGATGCAATCCCAATTCAGTTTTGTTAGATCAGCACAAAACCCCATGCATAGACAAGCCCAAAGCATTTTGGAGAACTTAATGAGAACTTCCTTGCTTTTGCATTTTGCTCCTATTTTACTTCATTGGTTCTTCTGGTGGGATGAGGCTTCTAGTTCAAAGCTGTCACAAAGGCTTCTGAGAGTCTGAGTGTAAGCAAGATCTGAATAAAGAAAACAAGCTGTAAACAATTCATTAACTTTATCACTGCCCTTTTCACTTTTTGAATGAAATTTTGAGAATGCTGTGCTGAAAGTCCAAGAAATCCTTTTAAGCATAAGATGCTGGGTCTGCTCTGAGATCCGGAAATCAATCTACTCTACAGTGATGCTTCCTTCCACCAGCCCTGAAGAGCAACAGCTACCTCAAACAGAAGACGACACCTGGCAGCAGGCAGAAGCTGATGTGGGAAAGCCAGGATAGGAAATAGTACTGAGACTCTTTCAAACTGGCACATCCAACCAACATGGGTTCAACTCATCCCCACTGTTGTTCCATTCCAGGACTAAAAACAAAAGAAAATGAAAGCTGTTAGTTCTACAACTTACTTTTATCCTTGGATAAGACAGTGGTTACACTTCTTCAGCATGGGGAGCAGAAGTGGTTTGTTTTAAAATTGTAAGGGCTATCACGGAAAGAGGTGACCTCGCACATTTGTTCTAGGGGTACTCTACATCTACATTGCTCCATCCTCTTTTTCTTTGTGTCAATTTTTCTATTTTATTGTCCAAATGAAAAAATATAAATATGGCAATTTGGCCAAGATTTCCAGGCCTCTGGCCTGGTTAATAGACATGGATAAATAGCCATATGCAGGCCTTCCCTTTCATTGCACAGATGGTATATGCTTGCATAATAACTCAGTTGCATCTCAGATACGTCTCAGTGTGTCAGACTCAGTGTGGTGTGTCACATTGTGCATGCTCACACACTTCTCACTGGGAAATATTAGCTAGAAATACAGCAACCTCAATTACTTCATACATGTGAGGATTTTGCATAAGTGAAGCACATATTTTTGTAGTGAGGCAGAGGCCAGAAGGTCTCTCTATAAACAGAAGTAATTTTGTCTGCTCTGCAGTGCATCCAAAAGCCATTATAAGCAGTATGGCAGTCCATACCCCTCTCTCACTCCTTGTGTTCGTCACCAGTGGTGACTGGTGATAATAAAGGAATTAAAGATAGGAACAATGCAAAGACTGTTACATAAAAGACGTAATTGCTCTGTGCAGGAAGAGTAACGTACCTGCTGTAAGATTTTAGTATGCACTTAGGTTCTTTTCTGAGGTTTGTGACTTGGAAATATTGTTTGGTTTTTCAGACAAAATCTTTTGCTGATAACTCTGTTCCATAAGACTGTAGGACGATTCAAGTTGGAAGCAGCCTCATGTCTCTAGTCCTACCTCCTTCTCAGGCAGGCTACCTGTAAGTTAAGACCAAGGTTACTCTAGAGTTTATCCAGTTAGGTCTTGAAAAGCTCAAAGGATGGAGACTGCTCTGTCTCTCTGCTGAGATGTTTCTCTGTCTGACACAGGGAAATGTTTTTCCTTATATTCACCCTGAACATATCTTGTCTCAGTTTATGCCCATTGTATGTCATCCTCCCACCATGCGCTGCAGTGAAGATCCTGGAGCTACCTCCTCATATATACTGGCAGGCTGCTAGTTAGATGTACCAAAAGCTGTTTCTTCTCCAGGCAGAACAATCACCATTTCCTCTACTCTCTCGCTACCAGACAAGTGCTCCAAAGCTTAGAACATCTTGGTAGCCCTTTACTGAATGTGCTCCAACGTGATAGTGGATTTCTTGCATTTGGGAATCCAAATCTGTACAGAGTACTTTAGAATTTGTCTAACAAATACTGAATAAAGGGAAATTATCACTTTCCTGGCTGTGCTTCTGCTGAAACAGCCCAGGATGCTGTTGGCTTTCCCTACTGCCAGGCAGATTGCTGGATCATCCTGACTCGCCCCCATGATTCCCAGGTCCTTCTTAACAAGCTGCTCTGCAGCTAGCCAGTGCCCAGCCTTTATCATTGCCAGGGTTATTTCTTCTCAGGTGCAGGACTTTCCTTTTCCCCTTGCTAAATTTCATAAGGTTATGGTTGACCTGTTCCTCCAGCCTTTCTAGGTCAGTCTGGTTGGCAGCCTTGCCCTGAAGTGCATCAACTGGTTCCCCCTGTTAATGTCATCTGCAAACTTGATGAGAGTTTACTCCTTCTCCCCTCTGGGTTACAGTAAAGGTGTTGAAAGATACTAAGAATGATGTTGGATTATTAAAATGTTATATATGTTTTCATACATAAGAAAGCCTCTTGAAGGAGAGCTTACTGCCAGTTAGGCCCAACAACTTCCTGTAACCTCAGGACATTATGTTTGGTGAGCAAACGCGTGAGTCGTGTGGCAGTCACAGTCCAAGCCCTAACAGGCAGCTGTGCCATCTACACAAAAGGTGCCTAGCTGCAGCTCTGTGCTCAGCCTCAGTGCTGCCATGATCATCTAAATGCCTGAAGAGTTTCATGTCCCTATGGATTAGAGTCCCTGCAAACCAGTTCTTCCCACAAGTCAGCCATATCACAGGTAGAGAGTGTCATCAGTGAACATAACCAGAAATTGATATTGATATTGATATGCATAGTGTAGAAGGTAAATATTTCTCTGCCTAAGGGAATGGGACATAACCTCAGGGAAGACAGTTCTTGGGTCCATACAATCATGAATAAGTCAATTATGTTCTTTTACAATTTAATTTCTTGACTCTAAACTAAAGAAACTAACATTGCTGTACTACATAAACATTTTCCGAGGGTAATTAATGTCTTACAAATATTGGTGATTGGATTTGGGTAACAGTAGTTTCTTCAGACTCTGAGTGAGAGCAGAATCCTGTGCATTATACCCCATACATAAATATACTCTGGGTTATGCATGGTCCTCAGAGGGAGAGGTTTCACATGGGGAGAAGGAAAATGGAGGAAAGGGGAACATGAGTGTTAGAAGCCTTATCAGTATTTATGTGAAAGATTATACACAAATGAATGATCACCAATACACATATCCAATACAAAATACATATAATATGTATTTTGGAAATTCCTCTTTAAAATCATAAAAGAACCTCGTAACAAAACTGTTGTGTGTCTAAATTTTATAATGCAGAGGCCAATGATCTATATAAACCTTAAACTAGGGTGTGTGTGATAAAAAATTCCATATGCAATTAGTACAAAATATTTTAAATAAGAAAGTTGATCGTCATTTGTTTAAAAATCCCATTCTCCTTTCGCTGTACAGGGCAACTACTCATAATCACAACTACACCTGCTTTTAACTTTTATTTCTCATTAAGTGTAAAAACAAAGCAAAGTAAACTCCTAGTGTTGAGCCTGACCTCATGCTCTTTGAAAACAAAGGAAGAATAAGACTCCTGGTAACTTCAGAGGGCACTGCATCCAGCCCATTGTTTTTAAAAGTCAAAAGCTAACACAGATTGTTCATTTCCTGGCATTGGCATCAGCAGTAAATGGGATTGCCTCACAAAACGTTTGCTCAGTCCTCTGGGACAAAGGATAAGAGCATGTTAGATTGCTCAACAATGATCTTCCCAACCAGCTACACAGCAGCACTGTTTCATTTCAATAGCTCATTACCTCCTTGTCAGTAAAATGAGTCCATGGAGTTGAAACTATGGAAAGAGTGAAAGTCAGCAAGAAGGGTGAATCTGAAACACTGTTCTCAAACATACCCTGCTTCCTAATGAATCATGTAGGAGGCTAAGTTATGGAAAGGCAGCAAGGTGATAAATTATTCATCTGAGGGAACACAGGGGCTGCTGGATGGCCACAGTCTTCTAGGTACCACTTTAGGACAGGAAGTACCCTTCTGTGTTGTAGCCTCCACAGGGTAGGCATCTATACCACGGCCAGTTGTCAAGACTCCCTCCATAGTGAATGAACAGAAATAGGCCTTCCCACACTACCTCCTAAATGGAGGCGATTCATTTAATCTATTTTAGACATCGGAAATGGGATGAGAGGAGCTCTGCCCTCAGAAGGCCTGTTCCCTTGACTATAAAGGGAGCCTAGACAGTTAACTCAGAGACAGACACCTACAATGCAGAATCTATATTTGGACAGATGAATCCCACTGCTGGTGTTTACTATAAATAGAGAAGTGCACAGTATATTTAAAGCAGAAAATCCATTGGGTACTGCTGAGATTATTGTTAATGCTGCTTAAACTAGTTAATTAAATAACTAGTCAATCACCCCCTAGTGTAGAGAAGACCAGCCATACAGCTACTGAAGTCAATAGCAAAATTCATGCAGGGAACAGCAAGCACTGATCTGTGTCTGTGTAAACCCATGCACTACAGCAAGAGGAAAACCCAGCCTTATTTCTAGATCCAGTCCTTTTCATTTTTACATTATGGAAATTTGAATATTTCTGTCTGCTGGTTGTAGTTTGAGGAAGCAGCTGCAAAGCTCAGCTGAACAGCTACAGCTCTCCCTGTGGGTGTTCCTGGTCTACCCAATTGTAAGATCCAAGACATAAATGTAAGCCTATTTCAAGGATGTTCACTGCCCCCATATTTAAGATTGAATTGCCATTTAAGATCCATTACTAATAAATTTGGGGTAATGTCTTTACAAAATTAAATAGCTGGCAATGACAAGTTTCTATATCATAGAAGTGACATCCCTAAATGTCATCAGTGTAAATCAGATCAAATTAATGATTCTGGTACCTAAGCTGTGAAAATGCAGCACTTGATTCTGCACAATCAACTATAGCTATATTAACTATAGTAAGAATTTTTTCATTTACTCATTCATAAATCAGTTTGAACTGGATTGTGGAAAAAACATGATAGGCAAGGGATGAATTTGTGTGCGTATTTTTATTATTAAAGGGAAGAAAACCTTTCATAAGACTGAATTCCAGGTGGCTAACTGCCATCTCTGAGAGAACGTGTTACGAAACACTGGACACATTTACCATGGAGAAAGACTCACCAGCCTAAAAGGCTGACCGGATTGTTTTGAACTTTATAGGGGTTGGAGAAAATTTTGAAGTCTGTTCTTGAAATGTAAAACAGATTTAGCCATGACAGCTAGACCACAATTCTTTGTTTCCTCTCTGCCTCGTTAGGGGATTTAATTTCTCTAGAGGAACCTCACATTCCAGTAAGCATCCATGGTTGAAATAAAGCACAATTTGTTACTTACTTGTTGACTTCTCCCTACCTGTGTGATAATTGAAGACTACATGCCTACTGTAATTGTGAAATCATCTCTGAGAAATCAGTAGGAGTTCACAAAGTGCTGCAATTCTTTCTAAGGGTTAACAGTGGCAGAGGGGTTAAGAAAGTAGAAAATGAATCCTTCCTTCAGAGAGGTCTTACTTTATGGATCAAGGATGGTATGAAGATGCATCAGGTAAGAAAATAGCAAAGTGACAAATTAGTGGACCCAAACAGGTGGATGAAGAACTCAAGGGATGGCCTGTTTGATTTCTCATCACCTGTTGAACCTTCTAAAAGCAAAATAGCAGGAAACATTATGCTGGAAGAAGTTTCTGAAGAACTTTCTGAGGAAAGAACACTGGTTAATTTTTTGCCCCACTGGGCAATTTCCACCAGACTCAGGCCATCAAACAAGACTGTTGGCTCTTCCCAAGAAACTGGCTAAGAAAAAAAGGATGTCCTGCCTTGACATTCCATGTTCTTGCAACCTCTTTCTTTCCTCTAGTTATATTTTCTGATCTCACATTTTGCCACTCAGCTTTCAATCACCCTTTGAGTTGGCCTGTGCCGCTCTACTAATGCAGGATGATGAGTGGAAGGAAGGAGACCTGACTTGGCCAGGAGGGGATATCCCATGCAGATGGGAATTGTGCTCCTGACCAGCAGTTACCAGGGGGGATTGGCTACTCCAAACTGTTTTCCAAGACTACGCTGTTGTTTTGTAGCCTTAAAAGCTCAGCAACAGCTACACCAGCCTTGCTTTCCACTCTCCTATCCTTTCTGCTTTTCCTGTCTATATTTATTATCAAAAGCAGCAAATCAGTCTTTACTCCTACAGCTGTGATTCGAGAGATGAATAAGAAAATTAAGCATTTCTTGCTGTACTAAGAAGGACTTCTGGATAGCATAATGGATTCTAAATTAATAACCTGTGTCTAGGAAGAGTACTGTGACAGATTTTGATTAAGTTGGTCTTGTTTAACCACTTGATTTCAATTTCCAGATGCTTTGTGTTTTGTTTTTGTACATACTAATCAATATATTTTCCAGATTTGGCATGAAATTCTAGTGCAGCTGCCATGTGACTGAGCAGGCTAAACTTTCTGTACTTGAAACCACAGACCATGTTAAATGGTTTAACACTTTACATTGGGGAGTACACATTAACACCTATGACTGAGGTCTCACTTGTTCCATTGAAACCAACACAACATGATTCATTACATATGACGGTTGTTGCTACTGATGCCACAAAATATTGGGGATATATTTTTTCAAATCTTCTGAACTGCCTTTCCACCACTGCATAATTTCCATCTTGATTGTCAGGTTGAAAGAAAAAACTAGGTCCCTTTCTTGTAGCTTATTAGGCCATGTGAGTGACCAAGTAAAATATCATGAAGGCAGAAGCAAGTATTGGTGCTTTGGAAAGTCACCAAAGAGGAAAAAAAATGAAGGTTTTTACCAGATACTGCATCTAGCATTAATACGTTTTCTGAAAAACCTAAGTTAAAACACAATATATTATAGAGGTAGTAGAGCATGTGCAACCTGCAATAATTTACTCAAGATAAATGATCATGTCCTGTTCTCAATGAAAAGGAGCTTGGGAGCTCATGAAATGGCAGAAGATGAATCTCTGTTTCCTTTTACATGTCCTTTCAAGGTGAAGGAGGTCAAATAAAGCAGTCTCTAAGCTTATAAATCACTCTCCTGGACTAGTTTAAAATATCATTCTACAGAAACAGAGGTGACAGGTTTTTAAAATGAAGATAAAATAAGTTGCTGACAAGCATTTGATTTGTTGAAGGCTTTCAGTAAGAACTTTGGAAAGTAAGAAAAAGGAGAAATTACAAAGAAAACAGGAAAATCTCTAGAGGGTAGAATTGTTAATAATGAAAACTGAAGAAACACTAGTATCTAAGAGCACAGGATTTCTGATTAAATATAGGAATGGATGAAGTGTGTTTAAATCCTGTTACAAATAAAGTGCAAATCATTTCTGAAGAAAAGAACCCCAAACTTTCTTTTTCATGAATTTGCATTTTATTTAGAATTTATTGTAGTCTTCATGTGTCTTCACAATTCCTGAGACAAACACCACAAGGACTTTGTGAAAACATCCTGCAAGCTTCCCATGCTTCAAAGATTATTTATATAAACATTATTTGACATGAAGTCAATACAACATGAAAGACATTTAGCTGGGTTGTTTTAATAACAACCTTATTAGAGTCAAGCAACTAATAAGTATGGAACAGACAAGAGACTGTTGTCTGAACATTTTAGACATGAGGTATTTTCCCCACTGTGAGAAAGAACATACGTGTTTTCGGCCATGCTATAGTCAAGTTTCAAGTAGGAACAGAAAGGGGAACAATACTTTTATTCATGTATCTCTTCAGCCAGTTCACAGGGTAATTCTGATCAGCAGACACAGTTTTAACCTTTACTCTTCTTTCCTGGTGTATGAGCAAACTTATATTTAACATTGTTGACATGTTTCCTATTGCAATACATTTTCCCAAATAAGATGGCAAGAGGGCTTTCATAGGCAAGTCTCCACTGTTCTCACCCAAGTGAAGCCAGACTGGTATGAGCTAGGTTTGTGCCAGTGATCTGTAGTGATGTGTCCTATAAGTTTTCTCTTTTAAAGCCTTTTGACAAAGCAGAGAAGACTGGTTGTCCACCCTTCTTAATTACGCAGGGTAAAATACTAGGAAAGGTTTAGTTCCCATGATGTGATCATTTTTACTAACAAGAGGTCATGCCTGTAAGAATGAGTGATTGAGGGATTTTCATTGGTCAGGTGCCCAGAAGTCAAATGAAGTCAGGTCTGAAGAAATAGCTAGGGCTGTGGACTTCCTGTCTGTTGCTAATAGGAGACCATATGGGCTTTTTTTGTGTTCAGGAAAGGAGTTTGACACACATATTTTCTTCTGATAGACTACTTTGGGTTCTTATACCTGCTTCAATTCTTCTATACTTCTTTATAAATACTGAGTAACTAAAACAATCCGAAATGTTGCTATATAGACACACACTTATAATTATACATTGGCATAAGGGTTGAAAAACCTTGGTCTCTCCTCCTCATTCAATATGTATGACTCACCTAAACTGCAGCCACAGTATGTGTGAATCTGTTGGCACAGGAGAGTACAGCTACAGAGGGGGGCTGGATCTGAATGTGAAGAAGTCTTCCCTTGAGCTTCCCTGCTGTCATCCTGTCCCTGTGTTTTCTGAGAGCAATTTCCTCACACTTTCACAGCTGTTCTGACCAGTCTTGAATATTTCCACATGGTTAACATTATCCATGTCCAAGGGCATATTGACCTGCTGCTTGGCTATGAGTAATGATCATCTTCATTGACACTGAAAGTTTTTACTGCTGTTCCTCTTGAGTGTCTCGTTCTGCCACCAGCACATGTAGATAGTGAAATAATATAAACAATATCTACAGCCACGTCTTTTAATTCCAACAAGTTACTCTGTTTTGGGAAGAAAGTGTGGATAATGAAATATTTTTCTAGTTAGGATTGATGACTGCTCATGATAAATGTGAAGTTCTCAGGCTGATCCTTGCTTGTCACCCAGTTTAACTACATTTTCTAGAGCAGGTTTCACACAGAGCCTGGGCAGAATAGATACTGTATTTCAGCTAGTTGAGCTGTTTCTACTGATATTTCTTGAAGGGTGGTCTGAGATGATATTTAATATGATCAGAAGACACAGTCAGCTACAGTGCTGTTCCTTTTCAGGAAACTGCCTACTGTCTGCCGCTGATATCAGAAGGAAAGGAAGTACATTTTGATTGAAGAAAGGAGAAATACATCCACTTAGTTAAAATTAGATCTTTCATTTTTAAAAAAGTGAGCAAATACCCTTTCAGAGCAACAGCGACAAAAAACAACAATAACAAAACCCAAGATAGAAGAGAGAGCCAAGTTTGCGCTCCATATTTTTAAGCACTGCTGATTCTGAAGCCAACCAGGAATGGCAATAGTTGCTTATGCACTGTACATGTTGTACTCCAAAGGCATATCTGCTACGGCAGGCCAACCAGAAGGGAAAGCACAGAATTTTCCTTTCAAAAAGAAAAGGTCTCACTGCTCACAAGAATTTTGCCCTCAAGTTAACTCCTTTGTTTCTTCTTCTTATGTAAGACTGACCTTGCATCTAGCAGTTCCTGCACCACTGTTATGGTGTTCAAGGGTCTTAAATTATCCTCTGATGCTTAGTCATTGCTATAGTATATGTAGTGTTTCTTACTCAGTTTTCCATTTCTCAGTTAGTATTGTCTAGACTTCTCACCTTTTCTTCTTGCTTGATACTGCTGTTGTTGCTGCTCCCTGGCGATAAACAAACTGGAGGTAAACATGAGCTTGTTCATGAAGGCTTGACCTGAAGCCCAGGGGCTCTGTCTCTGGAAGAACATAGGTGAACATGGAGTTATTGTGGGAAGCTGTTCACAAAAAATAATTCACATTTAAGGCACCAAAGCATCATTCTGAGAAAATAACAGCATCTTCATTGTTACATTTTTTGACACAATTAGGGCTCTCTGTCAAGAGCAGCCACAGAACAGCAAGTACTTTTATGTCTAGGGAACAGGATCCTGTTCTTCTGCTGCCTGAATTTGGTTATCACAGCTCTTCAGAGTGAACTCCTGGATATGAGGAGAGAAACTGGGCTAGAAAACACAAGCATGGCCCTCTGTATTCTTAAGAAGCAGAGGAACAACACCACTGTGTTTTGGGAACAGAAACTGTAAAGGACTTTCTGGAAATAATCCAAGCCAGATCTCAATAGGAAGATGTGGATGCTCAGAAATAGAAAAAATTAGCAGATTTTTGCCTGCAAAATGGGATAACCATAAGAACTGACTATTGCATAATTTGGTACCGTGATTATGATTTATGACAGTTCTATTATTTGCTTTCACTATTTTATTTATTATTAGTTTTTTGCAGGAAACACTCT
The DNA here is from genome assembly GCF_021018805.1 of Prinia subflava. Taxonomy (NCBI): domain Eukaryota; kingdom Metazoa; phylum Chordata; class Aves; order Passeriformes; family Cisticolidae; genus Prinia; species Prinia subflava. The sequence goes on from NC_086247.1 coordinate 85,709,599, forward strand.
TTTAACACAGGGAAGTCTGTGCAATCTCTCATTGTCTCCCCTGTGTTTTTGCATACTTTCATATATGTCCACTTTGTGATGAAATAGTTTGTTTTGTGCAAGTATTCAGCCAAAGCTACTATAACACCCTAGAAAAAAAAAATTTTGTGAAGGAGTGCTGCTGTTTTTTGTCACGGCACCATCATGTATCATCATGTATATTTCCAAGACCAAGCTCCAAAAAAGGAAGTAAACCAAATGCCTTCCTTACATGAAAATACAGCAAGGTATTATGCCTGAAAAGGTAGCAATCATTCTCCTCCTATATTTGAGGGCCAGGACACCCACACATTTGGCATGTTGCCACATACTGTTAGGTAAGGTAATGTCGCATGCACAGCAGGCTGTTCTTATCCTCCATCTGTTCTAAGTCATGCAAATTCAAGTTGTGTGTCCCTCAAAAGTCCACTTTTCCAGCACCATCCAGTCTGCAGCAAGCACAGAGGCAAGGATGCCCTTGTGTACAGATTCTTTAATAGCTGAGCTGTAAAGGCAGTGGAGAGAGGAGAGCTTTTGTTGCATCAGACCTTAACTCGCAGCAGAGAGCTCAGCTTTGAGCTGCAACTTCATCTCTTGCACCTGAGAACTGTGTGTGTGGAGGGTGGTTGGTATGTGATGTGTTGTCAGTCATCATATTTGAGCGATGCCTCAGTCTGTTCATGATTTTGGCAGTCTAGAAGAATGGTTGGTATTTCTCTGAGTTCATCTAGCTTATGTATGTGCTCTTAAAGTATTTGTTATGTTTCAAGTCTTTAGAAAAAATATATACCAGTTACAACATCTTTTCCACTGGGACTAAGTTACATGAAAATAAGGCTTAACATGCAGAACAATGGGAAAAAAAAGACCTGATGTTTTAAACAAAAATACCATTTTTTTAATGTCATAGTTTTTTCTTTTTTAACTGCCAGAACTGTAGATGTTTCTTAGAGATAAAAACTGATGCATCGTTGCCAGACTTTCAGAGAAAAACGGTACACGGACATCAAAGTACACTGAAAGCAACCTGTCTTCTCTGGACATTCATAGAAGTTCCTCCTATGTTCAGTGGTCAATTTCTTCTGTAGCACTGACATAAAATGTCACATGTATGTTGTGTGATCGTGACATGCTGCTGTGAAGAGCAATGGCAGCATAAATAGACCAGGAAGGTGAATTGAATTTGCTTGAGGGATCCAAGGCAGATTCTGATTGCACTGGTATAAATACAGCCACTTAATCTAATCCCATGTTTACAGCACTATTGCTGATATAAAAAATGGCATCTCTGTAGCTACATTTCCTAACTCCTCTGAAATTCTGGTCTGAATCTTGACAGTAGTTACTATAGTTGCTTCCATTTATATCTTCAATATTTCTTTGGGATTTCTATTGTCTTCCCTTTTTCTTCACTTTCTGTGCAGCTGTCATCATAGCATTTCAACTCCAGTTAGAAGAGCAGGGCAGATGTCTCCCAGCAAAGGCTTTGCCAGCACCACTCCAATGACAGCTGTGGGAGCAGTGCTGTGATAACAGCATGACCACCAATGTCAACAGGGAATGACCACACCACATCTGCAAAGCTTTTCAGCTTCCACTCGCTTGGGGCCTGCAGTCCCATATCACTTTTATACTTGAGTCTCTCAGCTGGCAGCACTAATGCTACTTAGTTCTCTAGTATATTAGATACATTCAAGTCTATTTTTTTTTTTGGTTTATATCAGTTTTTAAAAACCTGAATTATCACAAAGTATTGTAACCCTGGGGTGAGAAGGTCTTTAAAACATGTAGCTTCCTGAGTTTACCCCTAGGCCTAGTTATATCTGAAAATCTAATTGAAAGTTTCAAAACATTACTGTGAACCACAACTTTCAGTGCCTTGAAATGGAAATTAGCATGGCAGTATAAAGAATTATCTTAACATCTACTAAAGAAAGAGAAAATTTTAAGCTAGCGAATAGCAACAGCTTCCAAAAAATCCGAAAACTAACTTAGCTTTTTGGTGTATGTTGGTGGTGTTTTTAAAGCTTGTCTATCTATAGTTTTAAAATGCACCAGCATAAATATTCATAGGTGAAAATAAGCACAATTCAAAAAGAATATACTTGACATGGAAGCAACCATGTAAGTTCAGTGATATTTCTACATGCTCTCTTATATTCCAGGGTCAACGTAGGGATTTTATCTGTGATAAAATACTTTGTCAGGTGAAGTCCTGACTTGGTAACACAGCTCCCTCACACCTCAGCAAATTGTACCTTTGCTTGCACAGCCCATGCAGGTGCCTCTATAGAGTCATTCCACCATTTGATAGGAAAGGGAGAGTATGACCTAGGGCTTCCTTCTCTCCACATCTCCAGGCAGAGCCTACAGATTATTGCAGAGTCTTTATTTATTCATTAGACTAAACATCGTATGTTCACTCCGACTTTTCAGCAAGCAGAGTTTTCAGCATGTATGTGAATAAAGTTCCTTATGAAGTAGTGAACCCATGGCTGTGGTTCTCCCTACAGCTGCCAGCACAGCCCAGGAGCATTGTGATTCTCTTGAGCTGCTAAATGGAGCAGGAAGGATGTCCCAATCCCTCTCTACAGCTGATAGTTGTGATAACCACTATCAGTCACCAAACAGACTCAGCTCCAATATATGCTGTGCAAAGAGGAACCCAACCCATTGCTTCCTTTGAGATATTCCTAACACATTTTGCTACAAAAGCATTTGGTTCTCAATCATTAAAAGCATTCATTGCTCTCAGTAGGACTGTCCCCACTTATTATGGAACTTGACATAAGTGCATCTAAGACCAAGGACAGGTTGGAAATTACTGGTTGAGCCTTGACTATGCAGTAATGCTTGTACTTGACTATGCTGGAATTTGACAAATAGTATTGGGTTAACCACAGACACCATTTTTACAACAGTTGTTATCATACCTTGAATTATCTGAAGCATTCAGCCTCTTCCTCCCCGCCCCTGGAAGGTAGTTCCTCCAACTGTAAAGTTTCCTCACTTTTCTGAGCTATAGGGTCTATTTGATTAATTAAAGAAGGTGCAGCCTGGGGATTGTCACAAGTGCCTCTTGCAACATTTTCAAGGTTGTGCAGAGCTGGAACTTGCGGAACTTGTAACACCTGCTAACAGACTTTGGTCCCATTTCAGGAAATCATCCCTGTGCAAAGAAGCTCATTAACATATACTCAGGTTCTGCAGCAGACAGTGAAAAATATGCACATTCTTAAAGTTAAGAGGGTATTTTCCTGAGAGTAACTTGATACGGCTGCAGGTGCAAGCTTAGGCAAGGCAGTGTTTGCTGAGGTTAGTGAACCTAGGTTGTATCTCTCTGTTGCTGCTCTGTGGCATATATACAATGAGGAGCTCCTTCCCCCCCCAAAAAAGAGACATTTTACAGGAGAATAATTAAGACATTTATTTTTTACATATTTAAAGGAGACAATCTGATCTCAGTTGCCCTAAAAAAATGGTGATTCATTTGTAGTATGAGCAACCGGGCAAAAGAAATGCACTTAATTGAAAGAGGAAGTAATTTTAGTCAGCTTCAAATTCCTTTTGCTTCACATGTTTATTCAGCTCAAATATTTGTATCAAAAGATGCTCTGGTGAAAAATTGAACCCTATGATTAATGGCCAAAGTCCACACCCATTTAATCTCAGCCACTCAAGAAATTCTTCAAAACCAAAAAAGACTTATTTGAAATCTCTAAGTACACAGCAAGCAGAAATAAAGTGGTTTTAAAATACAGGTATTTTTAAAGCTTCTATTTCATCACAAAATGAAAAATAGCTCAAATATTTTGAGGTTTTTGGCTTACCCATCAACAGGTCATATTCTACTGTTAAAGACCTTGCATCTTCCCACTTTTCTATCAGTGATATTTCAGTGTTATCTGAAGTTTTTCTTTGGTCCATTTCACTTTTCAAACATTCCAGTTAGAGGAACACTTTAGACCTTAGAGTATAGACACTGACCATCCAAAGGCAGAGGACTGCTGGAGAGCTTTCAGGAGCAGCTTTTTTTGGTTACTGTACTCAACGTGTCTGTTTAACTTCGTATAAAGCCCTAATGCCAAATATATGAGAAACTAATCTGGCCTTGTTTAAATGCAGGACTTTGACTTTGTGAGTGTTTTTATTCAGAAAAAGATTGCCCTTTTTCTAAGAAATGCACTTTCAAAATCTAAGTTATTTCACAACTGAGCACTGTTGTTCTAAAATAAAAGCACTCGTGAAGAACTGAACTACCACAACTGTGAGTATAATATGTGAGCCATTTTGTTATTTTGGTTCCACTTAACCACGTAGGCAGATCCTTATATTCACATAAAGCCAGTTATTTCAGCTTATTTTATATCTGTGAATTTCCCTGATGCCCTACTTTCTCACTTAGATGATGGGTTCTTTGTACAAGAGCTGAGCTGATTGGTGCAAACACAAGGACAGTTGAATGATAGTCCAATGCACTGTCCAAATCTATTTCTAATCAAAACAGAGTTACGTTATGGACTTGCTAGATGTGTGCTAGCTCATCCTTAAAATAAAGCATCCATTTTTTTCAAAGCCCAATGAAAATAGCTCTGATGAAATTAGAAGTACACCAATTTTCTACAGTGCTTCCAACCTTTTACAATCACCCTGTTCAAGCTGAAAATGTCGCTTCCTTTGTGAAGTACATTATCCCAGCAACTCAAAATTTTAGGCTGGGAGACCATTACAGAAGGTGATATACACATGCTACTGAAGCTTAGCAAGGATTGTCAAAATAATAACAAGTGAAATCATATTACTAAGTCAACACTCCAAGTACTAAGCAGGACAACCTATCATTTTCCTCAAGCTATTTTTTTACCTAGTCACTGAATTAAAAACAGCTATTCGGTCTTTGGCTCCCAGAAATGATCTGACAAAAATAGATAGCTTTAAAACATTAAGTATATTGAAGTCAAGCAAAGGAAATATACTGAAGTCAAGCAAGCAAAAGTCTACCTACTAGACATTTATGATTAAATATCGTGTATATAGTGGATCCCCAGGAATATTTGGGTGTTTGAATCCCAAATACAGGCACTCAAATTCCTCACTTGGACGCTTCTTTGCTTGGAGGCATATAAAATCTCTAAGTCCATGGGGTTTAATAAATGATATTTGCTAAATGGCTGAATTAATGAAACTGGGAGGGTCGATGACTGAGTATTGTATTTCTCAAGGAAGACACTTAAGGAAGATTCAAAATCCAACCCAGAAAACACTCTCAGTACAGATATATTGGATGGGACTGAAAAGGAAACATGGCCAGAGATCTGTCATCACTCTTCCTGTCTTGTTACTTACCAGCTAAAGAGTTGAACAGAGACATGGAAGACACTATGTCTTTTGTTCATGCCTCCGTCTTTTTAACAGATATTTCAAACCTTCCAAGGTCCTTTTAACTTCAGGCGTAGTCTGCTTTCCAGAGCAAAGGCATTCAACATCCATTCTTTCTATTCTTTTCCAATGTGCATAGTATAGCAAAATATTTGCTAAAACACAGAAAGTGCAAGGAAGAAACCAAAGGAATATAAAAACTAGTGTTATAATACTGCTCAGTGGTTAGCTCTCTCACCTAAGTAAAGAGAGGACTGAATCCCAGTCCCTGCCCTCATGATTACTTAATATGAGATACTTAAAATTTCATCGACACAGGCACTGAGGCCTCTTTCCTTGTAGCTGAGTGCCTCAAATGTTAGGCAATAAAGTATTGCTCTCTTTCGCCTAATGAATATTTAATTATTCTCAGCAAAGTAAAGCAGCTTCAACAAGAGGAATTATGGCTCTTTATTTGTCCTCAAACTAACCACTGAGCTATTGGATAAAACTGAGATCCTGGCTAGGCCCGTCTTTGAAAAGTGTGAGGCCAACCATGATTCAAGGTAGTTAGTAAACACCAAGAGAAGGAAGTTTCTTGCCGTAGCCTGGGATTAAGTATTTAAATCCTTCAGAGACATTGGTCTCCATACACTTACTATTTTTTGTTGACCTTGTTGGCTTTCCGCTTATGGGTCCTTGGGTATTGTAGGCATCTAACTCAGGGCTAGTATAAGACACTGCAAAGTCAGAATCTAAAACGTTCAACGTGAGGCTGCCTGTTCCTCAGGGATATAGCTCATAGTATCCACACTCCTTAAAAAAAACATAGAGGATATGATAGTGTCATATGCGTAGGCAGTATTAAATGGGAAAAAAATAAAACTGAGAGGGAACAGAACCTTTGGGCCATTTACTTAGGTCAGTTTTCTTGCTTCTGTCCCTTAATGCCTGAAAATGCTGCTTCTCAGTAAGACAGCAATTTTGCTGTGAGGGGTGTTTGCTTGTACTGCAGACACACTCCCATCATCTTCCCCCGCTGTCCAGTGCTTACTGGTCCCCTGTAGTCCCCAGCTGATGGCCCTTTGAGACCTGCATCCAGCTTACAGACATCCTGAGTTGCTCTAAGCTAGTGCGGCTCTGCTCTGTAATTAGCATGCCAAACAGAGACTCTGCTGCTGGTCCTTTCCAACCACAACAGGTGGTGGCTGGCTCAGAGGGCTGGAGCCAACGTGAGTGGACTCAGAAAGGGATAGATCTTTGGATTACCTGTTCCTTTAGGAGATACACACTGCCGGGATTTTGAAATCAGACAATTATCTCCTTAAAGGGAAGAACCATGCTGTGGGAAAAGACATCAAACTTGAGTTTTTCTCAGGAACAAACTTGGAAACGTCTTTACCTGAGTGTGATTTTCCTACCTAACAGTAATTTTCAAATTCTCAGGGACCAAAAGACAGAAAAAAGGCAGCTTGTCAAAAGAAGGCACTTTACCCAGAAGATAACCACCATTTTTCAGTATTCTCAGATGTCAGCTTGACACAGTCCTTTCATAACTGGCTGAACTCCACAGATGCGGTATTTTGGCAAGGAGTACATCTTCTGGGAATCAGCTGGTGTGGAAAAACTGCAGAAGATCAAAACACTGACTTTGGCTAACAACGTGGGCTAGAGTCCATGAACCATGAACTGCAGATTGGGCAGAATCTTAGCCACTGACTGTTCTATAGTTGCTGAACTTCAATATGCTTTATCAAGTTTCAGATCCCAGTCTGTTGCCATGCAATCCAATTTCCATAATTATTTCTCAGTTAAACTCCATTTGATTTATTTCTGTTCAAATTAATCAGCACAGCTGATATGAAGTTTACCAGACACACACACAGTCATGGTGATTCCTGCAGATGTAATACCACAGAAAGATTAATTTATCCATTGGTCTAAAGCTTGGCTTATAATTCACTGTTCTGAGATAAGACTTTTCCCAGGTCAGGATGGACTGGTAGGACTTTAGTATAATTGGAAAATATTCTATTATACTCTTACTCTGTCTTTGCTCTTTACTCTTCATGTTAGTTTACGAAAGGTCTTTGATAGGGAAGTTACAGAATTATTAAAATGGAGGGTCTGAGGTTTTTAAAGCTTGTTTTGCTGTTGCTATACATTGTGAACGTGAATTGCAGTTAAAGAGTTGGACTTGACTCAGTGATTCAGGATTCAAAATCTGTCTCTTGCACATTTCTCTGATCTTCAAGTAACTTGCTTTCATGCTGTGACTTCCTCCTCTGTTAAAATGGAAATTATTACAGAAAGAAGAAAAAAGAGTGTATCCAGATATACTGGTATTATTCAGAATAAGGTTGGCCTTTTACTGTGTGTTTGCACAATTCTTGCACAACAGGATCCTGATCACTACAGTAGTACGTACATTATAATAAGATGCAGTTTTAATATTTTCCACCATCAACATGATTCACTGTAAGATCTTACTTAAATCTTACTGTTTATTCTTATACTATTGTATAAAGAGCACAGTAATTAGCAACCAGCAAAAATCTCATGCTACAATTTTATAATGCTACAAATAGTCAGCAACAAGTGAGGAACAGGCTCGCATTGCTGTTCTAACATGCAGCATTTAACTATAATAATACTTTACCGATACCTTACATTGTCCAGAGAAGAGCAACAAGGGTCATGAAGGGTCTAGAAAAAGTGTCCTACAAGGAGATGCTGAGGGAGCTGGGAGAGTTTAGCCTGGAGAAGAGGAGGCTCAAGGGGCACCTCATTGCCCACAACTGCCTGAAAGGAGGTTCTAATGAAGTGGGGACCAGTCTCTTATGCCTGCAGTGCTTGGACCAGAGGAAATGGTCTTAAACTGAGACAGGGGAGATTCAAATTAGATATTAGATAACAACTTTTCCCTGTTAGGGTGGTCAGCCTGTGTTGCTCAGGAGGTGGTGGAGTGACCATCCCTTGAGGTGTTTTAGAGGTGTCTGAATGTGGAGCTGAGTGAGTTTGTTAAGGGGTTACAGTGGCAGTGCTGGCTGCTGGGCTGGACTGGCTGACCTTGATTGTCTCTTCCAACCTTGATGATTCTATGGTTCCATCATCTCTCATTCCAAAGTGATTGAAGTCCCCAGGTGGAATACAAAACATAGACATGGGATCATCCATACATTAAGTGAAAAAGAGAGGCTTGAAGAGAATTTTCTGCCAAGGCTATATTTTAAATAATGAAGGGAAGGACAAATCATGAAAGGAAGAAGCAAGCAGAAGGAAAGTTTGAAATAAGCAGAAGCATTATCTATCTCTGGATGGTATTTTGGTACTTGGTACTACCAAGAAGTGGTACTACCAAAAGAGATTTGGTGACTTGCTCCAGTTGAATGGCCATTAGAAAAGGCTTCACAGCATTCAAGGGATAGATTATACATATTATAAACATAAAATTGCATCTCCCAAGGGATATAATAACTAAACAGTAATACTGTATGCCTTTCTATCACATCCTCAAAGCATGAGCAGAAACAGCTAAGAATGCCCAATACAGACTGTCTAGAGGAAAGAAGCAATACCCAGCAGGACATATATGCCCAATCAACACACCTGCAATGAAAGCTAAGGCATCTAATGTATATAATTTGCAAAAAGCATGACAGAAAATTGAGAAATAATGAGAATTTTAACAAAGTTAATACAGATCTCTTTGAATTGAACTTTAAGATTTTGCTGCTATGGTTTAGCTGTTATTTCTAAACTTCCAAAACATGTAGGTTCACAAGAAGAGATCAGTGATTCATTTCTCAGATACTTATGCCATCAAGAGAAATTGTTGTGTACATTTTTTTAAATCTACAAATTTTTCTATTTAGCAGAACTTTTTGCATGTTCAAAAGTCAATCTTATTAGCTGACAATATATTCCTACATACTTACTGAGTATTCCCAAGTGAGATATAGGTGCCTGTGACATTTAGAGTACAGTACTTATCCTCTCTGTCTCTAACTGTGTGCAGTCCTTTTAACAAGACCACAGCCTACCAACCACAGAGGGTAATCCCTCCACTTTTCTGACAGCTGTTAAGGTCTCAGATAGACCACAGTGTCCAGCTCTGGGCAGTGCTCCTCAAGAAAGGAGTTGACCACTCAAGACAAGTGAGAACAGCAGTGACAATAATTGCAAAGCAAAAAACATCACACTCAGTGAATCTAGAGTCAAAGAACTGTTACTGTGTCCCCTAAAGGAGAGAAGACTTCTAGAGAGAAGTGTTCATTGTTCTATCAGTCCATGGAGACAAGATAAACTTGCTAAAGGTAGGGGTACTCACCCTCTGGAGTAGGTTTGCCCTAAGAAATCATAGACTTGCTTTCACTTAAGGCTTTAATACAGGTGAAACAAAAAAAAATCTATTGAAACAAAAGTGTGGCAGTTGTTGGTGATGACCAGAATCTAATGACTATATAGCAGGCTTCCTAGTCTTTGATTCTGATGGGTTTGTGTTTAAAGTTGATGGAATAGTTTTCTTCAAACTCTGAAATAACTCATGTTTGGACAGAGGCCAATCACAGAAAGTATCTAGGACAAAGTAACACCTTTTTGTAAAAGATGTAAACTAGATAAAGTAGCCATGTAATGGCTAAAGTAATGCATTCATTACTACAAAGACCTTAATTAGATGGATAACACTGTATGAATATACTGAACATTAATATCACTGGATTTCCTACTTAGAAATGTATGATGTCACCTCCATGCATGATGAGCATCTCTGGTGACCAGCAAAGCTGCTGGAGCAGCTTTTTGAAGTTGTAGCATGACAGGCTTTTGGCAACTGCTTGGAACAAAGCTGCTCTGATGGTTATTTGATTAAGCAAATCTGCTGGGGTAAATGTCTGAAGCCAAGCTGTTTTGTGCAGCTGTTTGAGCCAGAGCTAGTCCTGCAGTTTTTGAAGAAGGCATTTGAAAAAAATGAAGCAGAGAGGTGGAAACAGAAAGGAGGGAAGAGAAAGGTTTTGAAGCATTTTAACTACATACAGCATTTCGGGAAAAAAGTATATTTGTTTTCAAACAGCTTTGTAAAACAAAACTATAATGCCATCTTGGGGTTTTGGTGATACTGACGATTATAATATGCGGGATTCCTAAGGATACATATCTTTGCATAAGACTTACTGAATCACAAACTTTCAGAATGGTATTAAAGCTGCAAAGTCAAGTAATCAAAATGTAGGAAATGCCAGAAGTAAGGTTGTATGCAAACTTTCTCATGCCCCTTTAGTCACATATTCATATAGGGCTTTTGTCTTCAAGCTCCAAGCATCAGTCAGCACTTAGGGATGGCAGATATTTTTAATATATCTGGGGTTTTTTTGTTTTCTTCTCCTTGTTCAGTATGAGACTTCTTGCCTTGTTTATTTCACAGTATTAAAATCTTATATAACAACAGAATTATTTACCTCCTGATATTTCCAGTAGTTCTCATCACTGTACTGTCTGAGTGCTTCACAAATATGAGTAGTACATATAACATTGTGGTACACTTTTAGTAGTTAAAGTGATATTGCTACTCCTGATTACTGCAGAGGTGAGATTAAAACTGTTCTGTAGTTTAGTTGTAGTTCTCTTCAAGATGCATGATCTTGAGCCATAACTTAACAATTTATTTATTCAAATTGTAATCTGTCAAGTTGACTCCTCAAGTACGCAACACTTATGTAAGCCAGATCATTGTAAGCCAAGTGAGTGAGGCACCCAGAAAAAGAGGCACCACCTATGAAATGCTTTTGGTGGAGATGGCTTACTGAGAACTACACAGGGATTTTGAGGAAGAAGGTGTAAAATAAATTAAACAGATAAGGGATTGTGCAATTGTGCCCACCTAAACACAAAATAGCAAGCATACAGTCTCCATGACTGTACAGTTTTCATTTTTCCATTTCCTAAATTGTAAATCCTTGCTTTGGATTCTTAAAAATGTTGTTGATTTTCCATGTGTAGATAAATGTCTTTTTTTGTTGTTTCATGCTAGAAAAAAAATTCTCCCATATTTTGCAGCTATCATGCCTAAATGTGCAGATTTTATCAAAGGGTTAGGAAAATGTAGATGCCCTGCATAGTCTCCTGACATTTAAACAGAATAACTAGGAATATTCTCTGTCCTGGGTGCCAAAAAAAAAAAAAAAAAAGACAGTTTCTAACCTAATTTTGAACAGTGACTGAACTGTTGAAGTCAAGGTTCTTGGGCTCCACCACAAGGTCCAGATAGAATACTCATCCACAGGACACTGATGTTTGAATTTATTCCTTCAAAGCATGACCATTTCTGCCTTTACCAGTCACTGCCTCCATCTTATTTTCTCATTAACCTCTGTCCTCATTCCAGCTCCATTTCCATTTCTCAGCATATTTGGTTCCTTCCATTAGGTCCTTTTCTTTCTAACTTTTAATCTATTCAGTCTCTCCTGACCCCTTTCCTTCTCAACCATAAATTTTTCTGAATTTGCCCAGCACCACTCCTTCACCCAGTGGATCCTTCAGTCATTCTGTGCTGCCAATGTTTTAGCAACCTTTTTTCCTCTTCTTGACATTTTTCATTCTTGCTGGCTCTGAATCTCATCTTCATTTCCATGCGCAGTTTACTGTCTCTATCACCATAAATGTCTCAGTTCCCTCCTCTTTCACTGTGTCTCTGTGTTCTGGTGTCCTGGTTCCTGTCTGCTCCTCATCTCCAGGCAGATCAGCTTTTTGCAAGCTCTGCTTTTAAATAGTGCAGCTTCCTCCTTCTCACTTCCTGTTTGGAGTAGGTGGAAAAAATAGAGCTTCTGCACTCCAATTTGGACTGCAGCCCAGAATGACGTAAAGCTGTAGTTGCGAGGAAAATCCTGCTCAGCTTCAGTCTGGGACGTGTTATATAATTACAGAACCTTTGAGAAATGCAACTGCTGCTGACACCTGAGACTTTTGTACTGAGCATGTGTGAACTGGGTGTGGTTTTTTGGTGGTTTTTTTTTTTTTTTTTTTTTTTTTTTTTTTTTTTTTTGTTTTGTTTTGTTTTGGTTTGTTTTGGTTTGGTTTGTTTTGGTTTGTTTTGGTTTGGTTTTTTTTTCCCCTCAAAGGATTAGGGCTTAGCCAAACTTAACAAATTCTATTAAGAGATGGAGAGAAGTACCTCCTTGACACAAAGGCAAACCTTCACCCAATTTTAAGCCACTCTACAAGTGATGGTAGTGCCAGAAAGGTTCACCAAAATGCTGTTGTGTTTTTACAAAAAAAACCCCATATCTTCCCTTAGTCTCAGAAATGCCTGAGTTGTTTATCTCCAAAAACAACCCCAAAGTCAGCCTTGTGCAGATGCTCAGTGTGGAAAATTTCAGTGCAAATAATTAAGCTTTGGCAAAGTTACAAATAACTGGAAACAGTCTCATAATGGGAGATGTTGGACAACCTCACTAGATATGTGTGCATTCAGTCCTGTCTGTATTATGATGTCCATTAAAATTTGGAGAAACAATTCTTTTTATAGCTGTCAGAGCAAAACTAGTGGGTTTGCTGTCATTGCAGTGTCAAGTTTCATACCAGAGCTGTTGTAACAATTAAGCTACTTCGAAATTGTTGCTTTCATTAAAAAGGACATTATTTTATTCATGATAAAATAGCCTCACTTACTGCCATATGGATAACTCCAGCTATTCAGAGATCTCAAACTGGGTCTCACAAAATCAAGATAGTGATGCAAAATTTATGAGATTGAAAGACAGAGGGAAAGTGATGATTTTTCTTCCAGTGTCTGAGCCTTGGAGTTATTTTGCAATACATTCAAATCCTTTTCTGTAACTATAAAGTCAATTCATTTCATTTACATGTTATCTAAACGATATACCAAATTTAAACCAGTGGCAGAGATTTTAAGACAAATACCAAATATACTGTCAATTGTCAAGACCTCAGAATCAGAGCCCCATGCCACTGCCTTTGCCATTGCATTTATTCTGGTGTGAGACTCTGGATATTGAGTGCTCAGCTGATGCACAGCTTCTGCTCATCAAGATGAAGCAAGACTTGTGTATTTGAGCCCTTTTTTGTTTCCACTGACTTATCAGTTGGGTTTGACTTCTGTATTTTTTCATACTTCTTTAAAAAAGTATTAAGACAGTTAGAGTGCATATTCTATGCACTTGAAAACTGAGGAGGAGTGTTGAAATCTCAGCACAGGGCAAACTTGAAGCAGCACCTGAGCTATTCTCCCTTTCCAGTAGCTGGTGTGAAGAAAGGATTCTAAACCCAGACTAATTGTAAAAGCTCACGGAGTTCCTGATAAATTCTGCACAGGTCAAAGCATCTATGACTGCAAATTAAAACAGATTTGTTTTAAGTCAATTTTTTTTAGGGAAGATTCTTCAAAGTACTACATTTGTGGCTTGTCTTGCAAAGAAGTCCACACAGATACACCTAAATCACCAAGTACCAAGCATCATATAGTAATGGCATAAAATCTTTGGAATGTCTAAGTACCAAGAGAGGGGAACATTTTTTACTGCTATAAAGGAAGCTGTAAGAGGAATATGCATATTTAAACTAAATGAGAGGCCATTCCCTGTAAATATTAGGGTAACCTTTCCTTGATTATGAGATTCACCAAGACACCTAGCAAAACAGTAGACATTCAGCTTCTTCAAACTTCTAGAACTAAATTGAACAAAACAACATACAAGGCAGTTGCAGAAAGGATACTGAAATTAATTGCTCTGATCCTTTTTTGTCAAAATTTTGTTATTGAAATCCAGAAAATATAGTCCATCTTTTCCTTTATAGCGCTGAGTTAAGACAAACATGAATTTCCTGTAGCTTTGTCTTGACACATTGAGATTGATATGAGGTTAACTAGGTAGGGAAAACCTCTAAAGAAATAAGATGACAGAAGTGCCATAGCCATGTAATTCTGAGTCACACTACATTTACTCCTGAATATTTGGATCACAGTACCATGTTATGTCATCATCTACAACTGGACAGAATGTGACAGCTCCTCAGATGAGATGGATCTCACTTAACTTCTGCTGTCAGAAACTGACACCTGGACCTGAGCTAATCATCCTAAGTTCCCTTTCCTGACAAAAGGAAGAAGTGTCTTGTGGGGCACAATCCATTTCATCTAATGTGGATGTGCAAAGTAAGGAAAAAGAGTGACACGAGGTATTTCTTGGAAGAGTAGCCAACCTGTGATGACATAGGTGAAATGGCTTCCTCATTTTTTTGTCAAAGGTGGACATCAGTACAGGTTTCTTCTTCACATATAAGCCAAACTGCTGAAAAGATCTATGATGAATGGAACTACACATGACAGGCATTTCAGCACTTCTGCAACATCTAGTTGCTCAGCTGCTGAACAGGATGGGACAGGATGGCTCCTGACACTGCTTTTCTAAATTCCATCCTAATTTTAAATATGCTTCTTGTGACAATGTGAAGTGACAATGCCTATTTTTAAATCCCTCAGGTGTTTAGGCCTTGTTGTAGCTGTTTCCTGCTGCTGACTTAATTAAGGCCTGCCAGCCTGAGACCAGCTCTTCTCAGCAGTGTGCCGCAGTCTGTCACAGCCTACTTTGGCGTGACAGGTAAGGGCATGGTGGCACTCTGTTCTGTTTGCCTTGTGGTCCACTGCTTTCACTTGTGCAGAGAGAGGGGGATGCCAGCTGTCCCTACACCACACTGCACAATCCTCACCTGAGGATGAGTTTTCATGCTATAGGCAGGGGATTCTAGTGATGACAGCTGGTGGAAAACATGGCCCTGCTTTACCCTTTTCTCCCTCAGCCATTGTTACCAGATCTAAGCCATGCAGCCTCTGAGAGACCTGATGCAGTGTTCTGACCCAGTGAGACGCTATTCCTTTTTTATTTCAGAGTTAGCTTTCCACTGGATCAGCCAGTTGAACTGACTCACCTTGCAGGTGTGTTTTTGTTAGGTATGCTATGAAGGAACCAGAGAGAGTATGTGCCACTGACTGCCTGGGGTACACGGCTTGTTCCACCCCTTCAGCTGCAGTGCTGCATCATCTTAGGTGAAATATGAAATGAAAATAACTTCACTGTGGACCACTCACCAAGGAAGTTTTTACTTTGTGTGAACAGAACATTTTCAGTGTATATATAATTTTCATTGTTATCTAGTTAATCAGGTTTGGTTTTGCCATTCTATAAATTAGGTCTTATTGTTAAGGAGAGCCTTGAAAGCTTTGTGCTGTTTGAGGCTAGAAGATACAGTTAAATATGTTTTAAAGCATCTCAAGATGCCAAAGTAATGGGTGTCTTTTATAGCTCTGCTATCAGGGTTTTGGTGCCAGAGCCGTGCCAAAGGAGGCTGGGTTTTGAGGGGTGGAAGAGGATTTGGCAGGTGAGAGTGAAAAAAACACAAGATGGTGGTTCTCACATGTTGGAGCACTGTCCTTGCTATAACCAAACCCAGAATGACTACTGGGACACTGTTTGCTGTTCTAGCTACCAGTTGCTCCTTACTTCCTGTTCTAAAAGAGTGAAGAATGTTGCTATCGGCATCTAAACATTTATTGCTTCCTTTCCCAGTAGAAGCTCAATTCACTGGCAGGTCTCAAAGTATGCAACCTGCCTCCCAAGCTGATATCACCTCAGTAGGTGAGGGGCTTTTAATGATTGCAGCCACAGTACAGACCCTTTTGGCTACAGGAAATGTGCTAATGCAATTTACTATTATCTTTCACAGCAGGAGTTCCCTTCAGGGAAAGACTGATATTTATTATAAAACTTGGATTTCATGAGGTCCCTTGAGAAAAGTGAATTATTAGGCATTGGAAAGTTGTTAAAATCTCTATACAGCAAGCAACTTCACCATGACTGACAATACCTGAGACTGCATGTCTTACTAGGATTTCTACTCCATGTAGGATTTTCCAGTCTTTTAAAATGATTTTCAGTTTTCCTTCTGGCAGCAATCTCCAAAAATGGAAGCACTTCAGACATCTCAGCTTTAAGTACTCAAAATCCCTACTTGCTTTTAAAAGCTTTGGTCTCATGGTAATACCACACATATAAGTGGAAATGAAATGGGTCTGCACAGATTTGCTGTATTCTGCTGCCACATCATTGTCCCAATGCCAGAACAGCCAGCCACAAATTGATTCCACCAGTACTGAAGGAAGTATTATGAATGAAAAAGGAAATTATGTCTAAAGTTTGTAAAAGAGCCTTAACTCAGGATTTCCTCTGCTTTTAGTTTTTGTGTTATTTAGGCATGAGAGTCGGCAAACATAGCACCATCTTAATGCAATTTTGTGTGCTGGAACTTCCCTTGAGTTTTTGGAATGTAAGTAATGTGAACAAATGCAGCCAGCTGAAACACAATTGAAAAAATATTTTTAATGTAAGTAAATACTGTCAATTGTGAATGTTCACACTTTGACTCATGGAAGAGAAGTTAATAATACCAAATACGCCAAACGCATCCTGCACTCCCAGCCAACAAGGAGCTCAAGCTCTTTCTGGCACCATCTACGATGGCAGAAGAGCAGGGAATTTCCTCTAAGAAACCTCTCTGATCTAGTCCACCACCAGTTTCTATAGAGACTATATTCTCAAAAATCCTCTCATTTTTCACTATAAATAACTTCCACAGTTCAGGGAAAAAGTGGACTTTAGCTGTAGTGCTTACTGGGTGTAACTTGTATGTTATTTTGGAAAAATCAAAATCCAAGATCGAATGCTTGAATGCAGTTGTTTGTTGAGAATTTATATAGCCATTGGGGATGGAAAAGATGTCAGAGGCAGTCTGTAAGTGACACCAGAATAGGAAGATTCTACCTATTGCTCAGGTCCCAGACAAATATTACTGCCTTGTGAGTGGGGACTTACATTCTGTACAAAGCTGCATTAATAGCAGGATTAATAGTACCATCTCTTCCCCTTTTGGTAATACAATCCCTGAACAGACACAGTCACGTGTCTCTTGGTTGATGTTTGTATGGCTTCCGAGTTCTGTGAAGCTGTTTATGTGTGAGAAAAGAATTATTTACTCCATCTTACTGATAAGGAAACAAGTCCCAGAGCAATAAGAGGCTGGATTTTTTTAACATACTTTAACACTTTGTTGGGAAGCTTAAAACTGTGCAGATATTTGAAATTGCATCAAGTGCTGTAACAGTGCTTCCCAGTGTGTCAGCTGTATCCAAATTCAATCTCTGAGTGGATAATCTCCCTCTCCTCACCGTATGCCTTGGTTTCCATAGGAAGAAATTCTGTGCACACAAGACATAGAACCCTGGAGTACAACTGCTCTGCAGTTTGAACTTGGCCAAAGACAAGATTTTTGAAAGCACCAGGTGCCTGATTTATATTGTTCTCCATGACAAACAGGCCCTGGAAATTCTACTGGCTGATTACTATGTTTTTTAGCAATTCTGTCTTTAAGTGACTGCTCAAGATCACAGAAGTAGCTTGTGGCTATAATCACTAGGATATTCTTTCTTCTGTGTCAATAAAGATTTGTTAGAATCAGCTAAATTGATGAAAATTGGGAATTTGAATAGACACTTGACTAAGAGGACTTGCCACTTTTCCTTACGGGGCAGAAATGAGATGTGAACACTGTGTCAGATGT
This sequence comes from Prinia subflava, assembly GCF_021018805.1. NCBI lineage: Eukaryota > Metazoa > Chordata > Aves > Passeriformes > Cisticolidae > Prinia > Prinia subflava. The sequence continues at coordinate 85,727,605 of NC_086247.1, forward strand.
CAGGAGGGGCTGGGGCTTCAGGCAAGCCTTAGGTACTAGGTAATGTTTCTACAACATGAAACTTGCTGTATTTATAAACCTGGCTCTGTTATAGTGTCCTGTTCTGTAAATCCTGGCTGCTGCTAAATATATTTTGTGTTGGTTTCACCACAACAAAATGCTTTAAATTTCTTTGATTGTCCACAGTGAAATACTTTCATTGATAAATGCATTATAAATGAAAAGTTATGGAGAAAATGAAAATACCTAATTGAAGTAATATTAAATGAAATATGTGCTCTTTATAGTAGACTTCATCAAAATGCATGTGGTGGTAACTTTGCAGTTGGTAAGTTTTCAATGCATTAAATTGAAACTAGTTGTGAACAACAAGTAAAAAGAAGACCTTTTATCCGATTCTATCTTTTTTCAATGTAAAAAAAAGAAGTCAGTGGTTCTACACAATGTGAAATTTTGATAAGCTTCCTGCAGGAAAATTTCACCTCAGTGAAAAGAGGATCCTTTAAAAAAGGATTAAAAGGAATGTAATCACCTCTTTTGTCCAGAGCACCACAACATGTTGGTATATCTTGATTTGCTGGAGATCAGAAGTCTCTACTGGTTTTCTGTTCCAGCGTTTCTAATCCACAGTATATCCAGGAATGATAAGATACTGAATTGATATCTGAAATAGGCTGTACCACCCTAGTATATTTATTTACCAGGACTCAGTCAAGAGTGTTTATGTGACAAATTACAGTAGCACAGAGATACTCCAACCAAGAGTTAAATTAGCAAGATTGAATATGGTAAAAATTTTGGTCGTAGCAATGCAGGTCAATTCACACAGCTCCTTAGATGGGAAATTTAGCTTTCAGGAGCTTCATGCTGCTGTGTTTGCTTCTGACCTTCCATGTATCTTCTTTAACAGTGGCTTGATAATGGTGCCTAATTACAAAGTGCAGTTTAGACAATTTGCAGTGCTGGAATCCAAAGGCAGCTGATGCAGCTTCAATTTTTATATCATGCTTTGTAGCCTGTAAAGGTTCCTTTGTTCTGTATAAATTATGTTTTTATAAGGCAGTCACATTCATATATTCCTCTACTGTGTGCTGTGGCTGACTTGGATGCTGCTTCACTTAGTCATAGTCTTCAGCTACGAAAATGGCTCTGACAGGAATTTTCATTACCAAATTGAAAACAAAGTATTCTCAGTAGACTGCTCTGGCTCTGGTTTAGCTGTGTACCAGGGTTAACTCCCAACACACAGAAATATGCAAATATTGCAGAAGTTGCTGCATGAAAAGCAAAATATCTGGGTTTATGTCTTTACAGTAATATAGCAACTGATGATGTGAAAAGCAGAAGCCCTGTTTCCTACAGATTTGTGCATCATGTTTGGACTTTCTGGTGTCTAAAACGGTGTGACCTCTAATTACCTAAGCATAAAGTAAGGCAGTTCTCTTGGATATATGAATTCTGTAGAGGGATGTAGTAACAACTGAACTAATTTTCTATACTTCCACTTGGCAAGTGTTTTTTATATATGCCTGTTTTCATAGAAAGGTCTTAATTTCTGTGCAATCATCCTTCTGATGTCTTTTGTTGAAATCAATCAACATAACTGAGAGCAAGGGATGGATGGACACACATACATGCTCACATGTGGGATCTGGGAACTTTTCTTTAAGAAAGGCTAAAAACAGTAATGAACTCCCCACTCCTTAAAGTCCAATTTGCTCAAGACTACAAAGGATTCACATCATTATTTTATAATGTCACAGCCAGGCATTAACTAAATATACAGCATAATCCCTGTCTGTCAATGAAGTATTTCACACAGAAATATTTTTACCAGTACTGGAAATATTTAGATTTCCTGTAGAAGAATCATTATCATTTTCAGCTGTTGTAATCAGTTTAAATATTAGCTAGAACTCTGTGGCCTTTTAATTATGCCTTACAATTGTGATTGCTTCACACTTAATTGTGGGAAGTCTTCCATCCTCATTCTTTTCTTTCAATTTCTAAGAAATGTCTTTCCAGCAATAGTATTCCCAGCTTTTTGTTCACAATAGGATCATTTCAAGAATCTAAATGGACATATCTCCAGGGTAATAACACTCTTTCAGAACAGGCCTAGGGCTAATTGCCTGCCAGAGTCATGACCAGGAGTAACAAATGGCAGCTGTGCCGCCTTCCCCCTTCGACATCTTTGGGAGCAAGGATTTCCAGCAGGCAAGTGATGTGGATATTTGGGACATTGGCTGCCTGTCTGGTGTAGCTACATGCACTAGGTCACCCGCTCATTACACGTAGTAAATGGTTGTGGCATGATTTTTCACCTCATGAATGTCCAGCATCTTCTCTTTTCTAGACAAAGTCTGTGTTTTCTACACCTTATCTGTGGCCAGCTTTTTATCAGCTGAATGGTCTCATGTTGAAACAGACACTCCTAGGAAAACCACGTCAAATTGACTGAAGATACAATATCAATTAGGAGAAATTAAAAACCTCACGTGTGGATAATCTCTGCAAGAATCAGAGTAGCCTTCAAATAAAATTCACCAATTGAATGGAGTCAATCTAGCAGCTCACTGCTGCTCCCCTGCTGCTGCTAAAACATGCTCACCACTCCCTTGTGAGAGCCCTGGCACTCGCAAGACATGTACTGAACTAATTCCACTCAGTAACCCAGAAAAAAACTCCAGAGAAGCAAATGAGCTTTTTCTAGGACTGGTGAGCTGAACCTGCAGCACACAGGAGGGGACATGACAGAATGGCAGGAGCACGGGCGTGGGAGGGGTGGGGTAAGGCAGGGGTAGCGCTCCCACTTTCCCTAGCAGTGAATCCTTAGATTTGCCCAGAGGTATTATTGGACTATTTGATTTGAGGCACCACAGAAAGGGAGAGACTAAGTGGGGAGAGGGAAAGTAAAGGCTGATCAACCAACAGGTAGCTCTGTGAACAGCAGATACAAATGAGATTTACTTTGCATTTGGATCTCAAGATCGATCTTGCATGTGAATCCTGTCTAGTCTGCCAAGATTTGAGCTCATATTGCATCTTTCCTGCTATGGAGGGATTTGTAAGTTCTCTGTCACAATGATCTGTCTGTTCTACTTGGTAAAATCTTTTTATAAACTTTGCAGCAACTTAATATCTGTGAAAGACCCACCCCTTGCAAAACAAACCTCCAATTAAATTGGTTTACAGAGTCTAAATTATTCTGGACCAAGAAGCACTTGTACAGCCTGAAACAGAAAGTTCAATCTCATAGAGTATATATTCTTACAAAAAGAAGGGGGAAGTAGTAAAGACAATGTGAGATTAGAGAGACCATTCCACCGTGGATCTGTCACCGTATGGGTTGTAATTCTAATTCACAGCAGCAATAGCACACCCTGCATGAGTCTCGCAGATTCAGTAACATTCTATTATTTCTGAAACCAGCAGAGTGAACTTTTATCAATCTCCCTATACTAAATATATCAAGATGTGACAATCAGTCCTTTCTGTATAGAGTAAGTAACAATTTGAAATGTCATATTTGGATCTACTGAGCAATATGCTCGCTGCCAGCCATTGATAGCAAACCACAGTAGTTAATTTGACCCTATGGAACATTTAAAAGCAGACAAGCTTGAAGCATGAGCACTAAGCATGTTTCAGGTTTCACTTACATATTTCAGTGAATTGATTGTATATTCCTGTTAATTTTCCAGGTATTTTTTTGAGAACTACCTTCACCCATGTTAAAACACTACAGAAAAGGATGCTTAGAGAACTTGTAGTCAATGTATTGCTCTCAACTGAAATTCCTCTCACAAATATCCTTGCACAGAGGAAATATTTTTCCCCTCATAAACTTCACTCCCATTAGAAAACATTTTGTATCTTGACTATGAAATAGGACATTCTCAAAGCCTCACAAGGCTTTTCCTGATTAAGGCAAACAATTTGATTACCTATCTAAACTGTTTGTGTGCTTCAATAGGCTGTGTGACAGTTCTCATTCCTAACAGATTATTTTGCCTTGCCTACATCTTGTTTATTATGAACAAAAACCTAGTCATTTGTGTGTAAATTATCCCTGTCCATAAATTAAGATCCTTCTTGCTTGGATGTTTTCATGAGAACCTTGAAGCACAATCCTAAAGGTGGGATCAACTCTGGCCATTTGGTTTAGTAAAAGTAGGACACTGTCAGAAATTAATTTTATTTACCAATCAGAGTTACAAAGGATGTAGGTGACAGCAACAGGGACCTCCTCCACTTGGTGGAAATAGCCAAAGGATGGGAAAAACAGGCTATTTTATGCCAGAGAATAGTGTAGGAAAAAAAATAATTAAATACACACTGTAGGCATAGATCTTTATGGCAAAAAGGGTGGTCATACAAGAGCCAAAGAAACACAACCTCCACTCATGCTGACAACAGTGTCCCTTGCTTATGCTTTGTCATAATTGATTTGGTTTTCTCCAGGTGCCCCACAGTACACAGTGGCCAAGCTGAGGCACAAAAACCTCACATTTCTCTCTTTGCACAATGGCAGGTTTGGCTGAAGCTGCACTAGGTCACCTGAAGGTTATTACACACATTACTAAGTCAGCAAAAGGAAACAGATTTTCACATCTCAGGCAATTTCCTACAAAACCTGGTGTAGGGATGACAACTTTAGGGAGAGAGCCTGAAGAGAGAGCTGGGGGCAGTAATTTCCCAAACTGCAAAAGCAAAAGTAATATTTGCTGGAACTTGTCTGACCATGCCCTAACTCCCCCTTTTTGAAGTGCACAACTAACTTTAAGAAGAAGTGCTGCCATTAAAAAGTCTTTGAAGATACTGTTAAAAACTAAGCCAGGTTGATTATACTATTACACATTTGTGTGAGATTATACCTGATCTCATCTCTAAAATATCTCTAAAAACAGGGATATACCAACTGTGGATGACTTTTGATATCAGAAGCAAATGCTGATTTGGAAAAACAATAGCTTGCAAACTGATAAGGGAGTCAGCAGGAACTAGGGAACTAGGTCCTTTATATTGTAGGTGTCCAGCTGAAACCCACCATAACTCAGTAACAGGAGCCCTTAGGAACTTGAGTTGAACTAAGGATGTTCTAGAACCAAATAAAAAATAAGCTTGTCATTTCAGTTCAGATCCTAGTAAGCAACTATTACCAGCCCCAAATAAAAAGTGGCAGCTGCTGTTATATCAGAGAAGTAAAAACTCTATTTTTCATCTAAACATTTTCTGCTTTTCCATGTGGAGGCCTGTTCATAGGATTAGATGAAAAGATGTCATCAGTACTGCACAGAAAGTTCTTATTCTGCGAATGAATAATTCAGTTTCTGATGTTGCTAATCCAGTGCCTTTCAGAAGCATTAAATTAAGTTCAATTAAGTATGTCTGAAGTAATTTGACTGTTTATCTTTTTTTTCCTATTCTATTAAACCACTCAATCTATGAGAAATACCCAGAAAGAAAAATTCAGTATGTGAAGGCAAAGTGGGAGGTCTGTTTTGCATTACTGCAGAACTCTTCTGCAATAGTTTAAACATGGTTTTTCTTACACCTTTCTTTTGTCTGGTTTGGGTTTGGTTTGTTGGGGTTTTTTTTTTTTAAGAGAAGCTATTTTTTTCAGTTTCCTCTCACTATAAATAGGCATCCTTTTTCAAAACCTCATACAAGTAGTAGCATTCTCTGCGTAAATGTTAATCAGCTTAAACAGTGTATCATCCTCATGTCCCTTTAATGAGATTAAGCTCCTCTTGCTGAGCACAAGATTTCCTGAAGTGCTCCATTCTTCTTGCCATTTCTATCAGAGGAAGACCCCACCCTTCCTGTGTCAGGTATTTTACAAATGCATTAAAAAGATAATCCCTGTCTTGGCAGAAAAATTGCTTTTACTGACTCTTTAACACTGAAGGGTGAGTTTCACAGTACATCTTGAAGTACAGTGACTACCACTGCCAAAATGGGAAATCCTCCCTCCTGGCTATTCATTTGTATTCTTTTGTGTCCATCATTGACATATATATGCTTGTAAACTAAGATGTCAAAATCACATAATTTGAGTGTACTTATCTACTTCAGCTCAGCAACATCTTTCTTTTGGCCATTGGAGCCATCCTGATCAGCACTCTTACTCCTCCAAAGCTTTTGTTTGTTTTTGCCAAGTGGCATCCTGTTACTCCATCAAAAGTGGTATTAACACAAGTGAGTGTGCAGTGCAAGGTAGCAGGCAGAAGTGGGAGATGCTTAAGCTACTGATGTGGTGGAGGGAAAGTCAAGACCCCTGATATTATCCCCAAAACCTATTTATCTGATAATTAAAACAGAATATCTAGTTCCCAGATCTCAACTACCATGTCTTTATTTAAAGCTGGCCAGTAAAGGAGACAATTTTTTACAAGTTTAAGACAAACAAAGAATAGAGCTGTCATGAAGCAAACCAGATGTAACACCACAGTGTGTGCATGTGCATAAGTCTACTTGCAAATATGCACAAAGAAAGAAGAAATACTTCTTTCCTTGCAACAGGCATTAGTCTAATTCTCAGCCATGAGCTGTTCTCTACTGATTACTTTGAAGGTCTTGAAATACCAGGAAACTTCACAGACAGTTCTACAGTTTTCAGTGACCTTGGATATCTCACATTAAGAATGAGAAAAAAGAACACACTGCTCCCACTGGCAGCTCTCAGCAGGATTTCTTCCTCATACTCCAGCCTGCCTCCCCTGATCCCCTCCTCAGCTGGCTGTAGAAGAGCTGAATGTTCTTCACCTCTAAAGCACTCCTTTCTAAGCTAATTCCCTTCTTCTTTAGTCCAGGAAAGGAAGTGATGATAGATCCTTAAACCATTAATCTAAATAACAGCATTTTGGGACCAAGCCTTGAAGGCTGATGATATCCAAACATGTCTCTGCTTATGGAAAAAACCCAGCATTTATAAGAAATCCTACCCTTGTGTTTTCTTTAATACATAGTTTGACACACTATGCACTTTCTTCCTTTTCCTCAGATGCTGAGGTATCTTGCACCAGAATGCCGACAACATTAAAGCCTGAATGAAAGGCATAAAGCACTTTGTCATGTTATTCATCTTTATTGTCCCTTCTGGGAGCCACAGAAACAAGGTAGATACCCAGTTTGTGAATCAAAGCTACCTAGCAACCATAGCCTGAATGAAGGTTTGGAATGCTCTTCCATTTCATTTGTCTTCTCTGACCCTCCTGGCAACAAGAGAAACAGAAGCTGAAGACACACCCCATTTGGAAACCAGAGACTCCCAGCACTAGGCCTTCAGTAAAAGTTTAGAAGAGATTCATCCCACAGGTGTCCTGGTTCTCACCTGCCACATTCTGACATAGGAAACAGTGAGGTAAACAATTGCCACCACATCCCCTGCAGCTCTGAAAAATGGCATAAAATGGCATAAAGTCTTCCTGTTGATGAGAAACACAAAACACGGTCTGTCTCCACATACTCCCTGTACAGCACCAGCCAAGCCTGGTAGCTGCAACTTTGGAACACTACAAACATGTATCTGTACAAGTGCACACCATTTGTGGTGGGTCAAACATCGAGGCTGTGTGAAACTCTGAGACTGGTAATTGAACATGAGGCAAGAGGCATACCATTGGGCAGTTTTGGTGAAAGAGGAGAAATTGGTTGCTTCCCAACTCCCTATTAAAAATATTTGAGATTACTCAAGTGTATTGTCAAATATGAGATCTAATCATCCAGCACTTTATTTATTCTCAATCTGCAGGGATGGAGCTTCTAAAAATTCTCACAGGAAATATAAGGGAAATATCTTTTTTTTAAGTTATAAAAGCAAAGTCTTGGGCTCATCTAGAGACTATACTAAAATACAGATTAAAGACGCAACTGTGCTTTTCCAGACAATGAATACAAGTCAGTGGATTTGATGCTATGGGTTCCTCACTTCACCAAGACTAGTTCTATACTTTATGTATATAGGAATAGATTTCAATTGCACTATTAAGAATAACTAGTGTCTTAGCCTACAATTCTATTAATTCTACTAATTTAATGGACTGTGGTTCCGGGTTTCTTTAATTTCAGAAACTATTTATTTTTATTTAGTTTATTGATTAATAAATTCCTGTGTTCTTACTTTCAGGAAATTTATTTTGACTTTATTTTCAAAGTTACTTTCCATTTTCCTTTGCTATTTTTGTATATATATCTCCAACCTAACATTAGAATATGAAATTCAGTGCCTGCATATTTTTTTCACTATACTTATCAGAGCCTTTTTTCCTTTGGCTTACAATTTTTTCTTGCAAAAATGAAGTAAGATGGTGTTGAATCAGTCTGACAGCGTGACTAGTCCCCAGTTTCTTAGACAGGACTGGCAAACCATCTTCAGTTCCAAAGGTCTGCAAGCACTAAGACCAAGAATTAATTTGGTGATGGCGAAAGCACAATTCATTTTATCATGTGCTGAAAAGATCTACCAGTCTACATTGTGTAACTTGCTGATAGGGATCAGAGGTTGTCCATCACACCATCTGCCTTTCATTCAGCAGGCTTCTAACTTCCTACAAACAGTAGAACAGCTGGGAGCAAGCCAGCCTTGAGGTGCAGAGCTGAGTGCTGTTAGGGCACTGCACATTCTTTCCCAGAAGTTTTGCTGAAGTGTTCTTGAATAAGAATGGTGAAAGGTCATGAGTCAAAGGAGTAGCTGCTGTTCTGCCAGGAATGATCAAAACTATCTCAAAGTATAACCCTTCATCCTGATGAGGTTTTACAGATGACTCCCAGGTCTGCAAAACCTCCTCCCTAATCAATGGCATTGAAAGCAGCAAAGATCTTGGGTATTATCTCGCTGACAATTTTGATGGAATTAATGCCAACAGTAGGAAATTCCCTGTGTGGTTTCCATTACATCAAGTACTCATTCGAGCCTTTAATGGAATAATGGAAAGTTTTGTCAAAAATCTTGCCTTTGCAAATATCACTTATCGGTACTGGTAAATAAATAATTTTCACACAAAGACATTTTTAAATTTAGTTCCCAAACCATTTTGGAAACCATTTTGAATATTAATTAATCTGAGTTTACAAGACTTGAAAACGTTGGATAGGTCCATTATTTTTAATTAAAAATGCTTAGAAAACTGCAAATTAACTCTATTTCAAATATTCCTAAACCAAGAACAGTAATGTTTTGATATTTTTGATAAAAATGGATTCTCAACTTCTGATAAATTCAAATATTGATGTAAAGTTTGGCCTCCCAGAAAGGCCTTGTTTTGTAACTGGGAATTTTGTTGACATTTTTTCCTTGGGTCAGTGCTTCCATTGTTGCTGCGGCTAAGACAACTGGAAATTGGAAACTCATTTGTCATGTGAAGTTGCTTTCTAAAATAAAAATACAAGCAAGCTACTATGACCAGTCTTCCCTTATCCCCAGTGCAAGTGTCCTCATTGATCTCTCCATCGAAGTAAATGCTAAAGACCAATATTATCCAGTGGTTAGGGTACGAGACTGGAAGTGAAACTACATTTTATCCTCACAGGCCTGTCTTAGCTAAGCTCTATTTGGCAAGACACATAACGTGTCCATTCCTTAATGTGCCCACCTGCAAAACATCATAATAACCACATATGTATGAAAATGATTGGAACACCTAAACATATATGTGAAACTTGTGCAAAGTATTCTTTTGCCTATGGCTGAGGCATATGTCTTTCATTTCACAATGATTTTTTCAGTCAATTAGCAATTTTAAACTAAATTAGAAGGAGACTAAGAACACTTGTAGTTTTAAGTTACCAGAATTTCCTGAAATTTGTCGAATAAGCAGAAAGGGCCAAATGGGCACTCCCACCCTCTCCTCGCTGCCCCTTCAGGGAAATGGTACAGCGTGATCCCAACAGTTACGAGTTCTTCTTGTCCTCCTGATCCTGCAGCTGCTGTGTGCATCATATCTGACCTACCTACACATACGGAGCTGCATCTCAGCCATTGCACATGCTGCTTCTTCTCATACACGAGAACGATAGGGATACTGTGGAGTGTGGGGGGAGAATTTAGGACAGTCAGAACTCCGTAAGGCAGCTAGTATTTCTGTCCTTAATTATTAAAGGGCACATAGGACACAACTGCATAAGAAAGCCAGCTTTGTTAGTTCCTCTGCTTATGGAATAGCTTATTATCAGTAATTGCTCATGCACTATCAATAGCTTCAAACAGAAAATCAATTCCTTCTTTTTTCCCTTGCTCTTTCCCTCACTCTTATATAGTAGGACTAGATGGAAGCCTTCAGGTAGAAGCCTTCAGGCTTCAGATGGAAGCCATGTCCCCATCAATGATGTGTTTTCATTTAATCTTCTCTATGTCTTGTTTGTGGTGGCATTTTCACTCCAATTATCACATTTCAACTAAACAAGCAGTAACCTCCAATTGAAGGGTGGGAGTTCATTACATCACATAGTTCTATTATTTAATATAGTCAGGCTTACCCTGAGAAAAAAAAAGCAATGTTTTAGGAAGAACCTGGCAAGAAAGTGACTCCAAGTTAAGGTAATGCAACAATTGTGTAAATGCTAGCTTAATCTCCTGTTGTTTCAGCTTATTTTAAACCACTTGAAACTGGCATATACCTGACTGAAACAAAGTGTCCCTGTAGTAGTTTGCACTCAAATAAATTGGTTTTAAAATTATTTGATCTAAACATTGAAGCTTATTAATGTAAACAGATACTAAGTATTTTCTAGTATTTCAACTAGAAGGACAAAAGTATCTTGTCTAAATTTGCCCTCTTTGAAAAGGGAAAGCAAAAAAAAAAAAAAGGTATTTTCTAGCTTTAGGTATAGAAGAGCTCTGATGCTAATGAAACAAATAGTTGTATCTCTGGAAAGACATTATTTTAGTAGTGATACATTTGTTTTTCCTAATGGTCCATATTTTGTTATTTTACAAGTACTCTTTGGCTGCTGGAGATTATTTTTGGAGGTGTTGGTTGATGAGAAGCTCCACATGACTCAGCAGTGTACACTTGCAGCCCAGAAAACCAATCCTATGCTAGACTGCATCCAAAGTAGTGTGGCCAGCAGAACAAGGAACGTGATTTTTTCCCCTCTGCTCTGGTGACACCCCAGCTGGAGTGCTGCATCCAGCTCTGAGGCCCCAGCACAGGAAAGACCTGTGGATCTGTTGGAACAAGTCCAAAGCAGGGCTACCAAGATGGTCAGGGGGCTGGAGCACCTCTCCTGTGAAGATGGGCTCAGAGAACTGAGGTTGTTCAGCCTGGAGAAGAGAAGGCTCCAGGGTTAGAGGAAAGAATCCAGCAATATCAAGAAAGGAGCCCAGTGCTTTATATTTCAGCAGGAATACAAGAAAATATATTTTAACTTGAGAGACACTTCAAGTATGTCTTTATCTGATGGCAGTGAAATAATCACTCAATACATTATCTGACAGAAAGCTTCCAACCTGTGACACAATGTAAAAGCAACCAAATTTAGAAATTCTTGTAAAACGATTACATATATTTTATTTATAAATTTTGCTTGTGTGAGCTAGTGTATATTCAGCACCAGGACAGCCATAAATGAAGCTGTTTAAAGGATTATGTAGTTTCATGTTAATCAGTCATCTTTTCCCTTGAAATTTGCATTGCATGTTTTATTGGTTTCTCTCATCACTTCCCAACATGGATGAAGCAGTTATTTTCATAATAACCTCATTATGTTGCATTAGGAACGGAGATCTAGAGAAATTATGTTGAATCTCATTGTTATGTTCCATCAGCAGTAAAGACATAGAGAAATTGAACATTTTAAGTCACCCACAGGCTGTGAGAGAAGAGGGTGAATGGCTGAAACCGATGAATGGAGGTTGAAGAGTGAAATCCAAATCATTCTCGTTGTAGGCTAGTCCCTTACCTCAGAAATTCTTCTTGTCTGCAGTCAGATTTTGATGTCAAGGATGAATCAACCAAACCACTTTTGTCTTCCCCTGAACTTTTTTCTCCATTAACAGAACGAGACAGCTCTGCTTTATGGCAGTTCTGCTGCCACCTTCCCAAAGTAAGTAAAACCAAAATACTTAAAGACACCAAGAAAATGGCACTTCAAAACAGAAGCTCTCAATCTTTTCAGATCAGGACTGTCTTTCATTGCAGTCAAGTTCTGAAAGATTTCACTATGCTACCCACTCCCTTCTCTTAAAAATTGTTTGCACCTCAGCCTCTAGTAAGACAGGTGCCCTAGTACAAACATTTTCTTCAAATTCCACATGCAGGCTTCTAGTGAAACATTCTTTAATTCCCCTTCTCTTAGATAGTTTTCTGCACTCTTAGTTGAGCCCATTGAAAAGTCACGTATTTCCTGATGTGTTCCATCAGGATTGCTGCCTTGTCCTCCAACTCAATAGGGAAGCTCTGAGAAAGAAGTATTTTTGTCTCACAGATATGAGGAGCCAATACTTCTAGCCAGTCAGGCTCTGCTCCCACAGGAAACACATCTCTGTTCGTGGAGGATGGTTCTGTCACCATGGTGAATCCACATTACAATCGTATCAAGGGACTGAGAAGTATGGAGTAAAACAGACACCCATGGACCAACAACACACTGGAGCTAAAAGACGGAGGGGACGGGAAGGGAGGGGAGGGGAGACAAAGGTCAATGAGTATGGGGAGACAATGTTCTTGGAGTATGCCTCCAAAAAGCCTTTCAAGCCCATAGGGCTGGCCTAGCATCATCATTGTCCTGCACCAGAAAGCACAGATTCAGATGTACAGTGTGATCTCCAGATAGTTTGGGACTATTCTGTTCCTGCAGATGCAGTGCAACTCCTACTTAGTGCCAATAGTTACAATATCTAAAGCTGGGTGAGGGAATCATTAGAAATAAGAAAAATACATTCTTTGAAATATTGTGTTACAGTTCATTTTTGTTTAAGTGTGTTTCAGAATATTTAGTATTTAAATCTAATTAGTTAATATACTTTTTTCTCCAACTTCTTAATTGCAATGTGAATAGCATTGCTTCTGGGGAGTTCCTCTTTTCCAACTTATTTTAGTTATGCTTATGAATAGGACTGCTAGAAATTACTACCTTTAATATCATGACTTGATTATCTTTAAAAGCATAACAGCAGCCCAGAAATATCACTGATGTCATCACCAGCAGAGATGTAAAAATACAGTTTTTACTTCTAAAGCCTTATCTGTTCATCCCTTATCCTCTTAACAGCTGAGAGAAACACCAGCCAATTAACCTGCAGTGCAAGTTCTCCATTTATGATAATGTTTAACATCTTATCATTTACCTTGACATCTCTGCTTCTTGGAGCTTTTCTCAGTTCTCTCCTACAGCTTTCATTGAATGGCTGGTATTTCATTCCCTATGCCTTGTATTTAGCCTTGTTTTCTACGATTTTCTAACTGTATGCAATTACACCATCTACCAATCCTATCTTCCTCCCTTTCTCCCTCCAGTAACTTCAGAACATGTCCAAAAGCAATCATTTTGGACAGTCTGCATGTGGACAGCTTAGAGCTTACCACATTACATTCATCCCTTTGCCAAACTGATGGGCTGGTTCTCCGTGAAGTGTTATGTGTAGGGAACTGTGCAGGACAAAAGAGTGTTTTTGTTACTGCTGCCTGTTGTGGGAGGTAGTGGTTTTGCAGTGAGAGTGTAAAGAAAGATGCAGGAGAATTTTCTTGGATTATTTAGATACATATTTTGTAGTATAGGTATTAATATAGACATATGTATACACATACATCTCACAATTGAGAAGTGTATCTATAATACATATACATCACAGGGGAAATGCATTTTCCAAATAATGACAGTAATTTCCTAGTGCAAGCAGGTGACAAAGCCAGCTGGTAAATCTTTGCCATAGACAATAAGGTAAGGTAGACTTTTTGATCTCAGGATGAAACAGTTTTTTAACAGTAGCAGCTGCTGGAAAAAAAGAAAAGGCAGCCTCTTTGGCAGCCTTTGATGATATGGACTAGCATGCATTATAAGAAATTTGTTTAGCATTCTTGATCCATCAAAAACAAGGCAGAACATAAGTACGCAAAGGAATACCAAGTTAAATTTGTGCCAGAATTCGGAAATATAGTTGGTCTGCCCTGTCCCATTCTGTTTCTGCTTGCACAGGTGTAGTAACATTCAAGTGAAACACAAGGAGTAGACAAATAAAAACCATAACTTTTCAAACTGATGGAGTAGACAAATAAAAACCATAACTTTTCAAACTGATGGAAGATTTTGCAAATCCTACCTCCAAGAACTTTGCCATACTGTCTGACCTGGACATACTTGCCCCTCAGCAGCCAGCCCAGTGGTGTGGAGTTGTGACTACATCTCCAGGGCCATAGAAAGATGTCCAGGTATAGTCACATGTGACAACGTGCTTTAATGATAACAGTGCACAGGGAATTCAGGGTAACAATGTAAATATAAACCAACCAGCAGAGAGAACATTCTGAAGGCAGCTAAAATATCTTTTAATCTGTATTACAGATATGCAATTATTTCTAGAATGTGAAGCGGTGAAGCAAAGGAGCCGAGAATCTCTTCGGCTGATTTTAAATTAGTTAGCTGAGATTCTGGTAAGAGCATAGCTATGGCAACCCAAGATACTCTTGGCTAAAGATGCCAGGAGCTGGGCAAACTTGGGAATTTCAGCTCCATCCTGCCAAGATAATGTCATGTAAAGCACCTCACAGATTGCTGTGGTCCTTGTCTGAAGGAGGCTGCATAGCTACATGACTGCGAGTGTGTTACATGATGCAGGGGGAGAGAGGGATGGGCTGATCCAATGCAGCAGTAGTTTCAGTCTGGATGATCTCCTCGGTGAAGAATGATGAGCAGGGGGCTGCACAGATTTCTTCAGATCCACCGCTGATACTAGGCACAAAGAGTTGGTTTGTGTTTCAATTAACAAGATTGTCATAGAGATTCCTAGTCTTGTTTTACAAATGTGGTGCTTATTATGAGAGGAAGATGGAGCAGATTTTAATTTCCAACATTAGCATGAATCTGCCCAAGACAGTGCTAACACAGTGCTTACAACATGTTAAGGCCTGAGTCCAAGCTCACACGGTACAGCTGACAACTTAAGTAAGCAAATAGTGGTAGATAGGATAATTTCAGAGACCTTTATGAATTCGCTCCCATCAAAATGACAGATTGAAGAAAGTAACTGAAGAGCTTTCCAGTTTTAGAACTGATCTCTTAAGCAACCACTAGAAAGTATAAAGTAATTTTACTAAGTGAGAACTTACAATGATTTAATTGCATTGATAATGAGACATTACAAGCATTTTGAAAATCTGCCTTTATCAGCGGCAGAAGATAAAAAAGAGAATGGGGAGCCCATGCCATGAACTCTTCTATCTCTTTTTTCAGACATAGCTGCTGTACCCTCTCTTATTTAGCATTTCCTCTTTCCAGTGCCTGTTTTTTAATATTTTCCTTGGATCTCCTAGATACCTGTGGCTACCTTGCTTTTTGTACTGAAAATGTTGTGTTTTCTGCAGATCATGTGAGGTGTATCAGTATCAGAGGTACTACAACATTAGGCAATACGACTTTTGCAAAACCAGATCAAGTATCTTATTTTCTTCAGGGCTTAATACGTGTTGAAATGTATAATATTATTGCCAAGGTTTTATGTTTTAGTTAAAAGATGAAATAATTCCAAACAGACTGCTTTTCTCTTTGCACTTACATTCTTCTCTATTTTGTTTTTTTAGCAGGCCTTTGCCTTTCACTATATTTAATTCTCCTTTATTTCTCGTTTACAGGTAGACTTTAATATGCTACCATTACTAGAAAAGTACATATATTGTAGGACTTTACCAAAAATCTGGAAGCCAGTCAAAAGAGATTTTCTTACCTTTTTGCAGCATGTGTATGTTTCATAACAGACTGATGAGGTTTGGGAAACTTGAGAATCTCTTTTGGGGTGAATAATGTAATCGAGAAGTCTCTCACTTTACTCTCAGTAAAGGATTAATGAATGGCAAGTATTTCTCTTTTTTGTTCTTTCAAATCTAACTTGGAATTCTAACTTTATAACATGAAGAGATTTCACTGGTGTAGTTTTTGGCTTTGCAGAAAGACCAGAGCCAGGAGCAAAACTGAAATAGGTGCACAGTAAGTATTTAGTTCCAAGTGGTAAAAAAACCCACACACATGCAGCTTTCCAGTTCTGATTCTCCAGCCCAGATGAGCACAGAGGAATGTGGGTGGAACTTGCCCTTCTGCCAAGGGTATTACCTAAGCCCTATTTTGATGAGGATTTAAGTGGTGCATAGGCCTTGTGCTGCATGGGGGTGAAATGAAAAATCACAGAAGCATATGTAGACCTTCCTTCAAATCAAGACAGCAGAGTAACAAGTTGATTTCCAGGACTGAGAAGAAGAAAATAAACTGCACTCCTGTCCCAGCAGGAAAAGAGCTGAGTGGTCATAGGACTACTTTGTGCTACTCTAATTGTCATGTTGCTGGAGCTGGGGCAAATGCATCTTGCCCATTCCATCTAATTGGCTCAGAGATGGTCTCCAGGTAAAGGAAATCCCAGTTTTGCTTTTTCTCAGCAGTTGTAGCCTAAAAGGTGTCTGTGTTTTAATGTAATTCCTAATTAATCCCTGAAACAGTTTAAATGCTATGTTGCAAAAGATTAAAAGAGAATGTCTGAAGGGGCATGAAATAGCATGGGAGAATTATATTTTAATAAAATTAAACCCACCTATGTAGGAGGCCTGTAACAGTGCCCATCTGGACAAATCCAATTTAACTCCTGAGAAGCAGTGTTAAATTTGTTTGATGCACTTGGTTAAAAGAGAGTGGAAGACCAGGAAGATCCTTCTCACACTACAAGAAAAGACCTGGAGGATAAAGGATTTGTTAGGATACAAATTACAAAATACATCTCATTTGCTGAACAAAAGAAAAGTATCTTAAACACTGAAATTTTAAACAAAAGCTGTCACTGATCATCCAAACAGGCAAAGAGTGGGGGAGTTGCTGGCACTGCTGATTCAAGTGTTTCCCAGAGACCAAAAATGAGCTGGAGGAGCAGAGAGGAAGTAGACTGGGCATTCTTGCTATGCATTTCCTACAGAAAAGGTGAAACCCCACTGCTTAAATACGTGACCAAAAACCTCAAGCTCTTTTTTCTACCACAAACCAAAATATTCTCATCCTAACAGGCTGTCACACATGCAGACAGGTTTTAGAGCCTTCTACAGTCTGCAGAATAGATGCTGAGGAGGAAAATAGTTTGCTCTCTCATGCACACTCACTCTCTTTTTTTAAAAAAAGTACAAGGAAACGTTGTTTCTTGCCAAGGAAAGAGGTTAGTCAGCTGAAAATGAAGCTCTCCAGGCTGCACCCTCACAAGTTTCTGCTTGTGCAGCCCAAGCACCTGTGGTCACAGCTGCCTGAGGCTTTGGGAGGGAAGTGTCCTTGGCCACCCCGTTCAAAGCTGCACCCCACAGTCCCACTGTCATGCACCCTGCAGGCACTCTGTGTGCCTCCCCTGCCTCGTCAGACTGGGGTCACAAAGTGGCTGAGCAAGCAGATCATCCTCCTCGTGGCTGGGAGGTGAAGGATCGGCCTGACCCAAGGCTTTCAGCCTTGTGTGCTTCAGCTGCAAGTGTGTTATGTCATCTTCCACTGCCCAACACCTAAGGAATGGGGCACCTGGGTCTGTCCTGTAGGCTCCAGCTCTCTGCCAAAGAGGTTGGGTTCTAGTCCCTGAAGGATCTGGAGGTGCACAGCTCACGAGTCAGTAGCCTGATTCAGCTCTGTAGGAGGAGATCTAACTGTTGTGTCTCACTCTGGGCATGCCAGAGGATATCCAAAGTTCCAGTGGTGTCCAAGGAGCAGGAATCAGTGCTTGATGCAGGTGTCAAATATTGCTTGTTCTTGTGTTAAAGGCTTAGAAGACTTTTCTTTTGTCAATGAGTAGGTCTTAGCCAATAAGTGTGTTACCTGTAGAAAATATACACACATTACATCTACCAAAGCCTCTGACAGAATGTTTGTGCTATTGAGAGAAAACCCTGTCCCAAGGGTGTGTCAATACAACATCTCTCCATGACATAGGAAAAACTAGCTTTGTGCAGCAAGGGAAGTGAATTTCATGAGAAGGAAATTTCTCTAACACAAGTGAGTGACCACAGTTTGGCAGACACATGTCTCCAGTTACACTGGTCATCAGAACTGAAATTAGCTTTGATATCATAAAAAAAAAAATTGCTGTGCAGAAAAAAATTACTGTAAGTTAGTCACATCTTCCACAAATATAATAAAGCTGAGAATGATTCAGAGGTCACATAAGCTAACCAGTCTGAAGTAAGCACAGACTTTCTGCAACTTGTTCTTTCTATCATTGACTATATAGACTTTCTCTTTACAGGTAGTGATGGTTTATCTAGGTATATTAAATGAAGAAAAAGTAAATTTACTGTCGTGCTGGCTACCAAAATGATCCTCTTATAATCAGAAATACCTATTTCTGTACCCCATGGGTCTAACTTTTGATAATCTAAAAATTAGCAGAAAAATTTAAGATGAACACACATCCTCCAGAAATTAGCTCTGGGGACGGATTGCACTAAAATAGGTTAAGAGCTGAAGGATTATGTTCAGAGTTATGGGCCTCCATCACTGATTTCAGCTTCTAATGTTCTTTTACATGCAGGTGAGTACAGTGGTGCTGGGTAACTGGTGCGAGTTGGTGATCTTAGAGGTCTGTTCCAAACTTAACAATCTATGATTCTCTATAGTGTGTTTATTCTTCTAAGAGAATTAGACAGTGTTTTATCTCTTTGTTCTTGCTGTTTGGGATGTGTACCATGGTTAATACAAAATTCTGTTTTCTCAGCTTTTTCTCCTGCTTGTCGGTCCAGGCCTTTGCCTAAATTTTAGCATTTGAGTAGGATCCTCCAAATCCTGTTGATTTGGTGATGAGATTGATGACATACCTTAAGATCAATTAGTGGAAAAGCATATAATATATACATTTATGAAGGACTACTACTTGAACCTAACCTTTCATATTAAAGGAGGACTCTTGTTCTGGCAAGCAAAACTGAGTTGGTTATTAATAATGCAAGGATGGTTACTGAGGCTAGTACTTAGCTCATATGAGTGGTCCTTATTAGGAAAGACTGGAAAAGAAAAATTCAAATGGGATAAGTGCAGCTTAGTGCTTCTGCTTAAAGCATTACTGTTGCAAAGAGAAATCTCCCAGATTTATGGTTGTGTTTTCTTTCATTTGCCCATGGCCACACCAGTTAGGTGTAAGATCAAGTCAGATCTTACAAAGTGAGCAGAGTTCAGCAAAGTGAACCAGAGTTCACTTAGGAGTACAGAACTTAAGGATAACAAGAACTTAAGAGTAACAAGAAATGATGCTTCTGCATCTTTCAGTGGCTATGTTTATATTATGGCAGCACTGACTCCATGGATCGCTTTGATAGCCATAGCATTGATCTGCAAGTGATGCCAAATAAGAAAGAGTTCCTAATTATGTATTATTGCAGTTATTAATATTGTTGTTGTTGTTGCTGTTGCTATTATTATTATTGAAAATCCCAAGGATCTTTTTGAGGTGGATATTGGCCTTCAATAGCAAGATAAGACTCTGCTAATACAGCTGCTTTTGCAGAAAGGAGGATATTATGTCCTCTGCTCTGTCCCTCAGGTGGCACAGAGCAGAAGATGCAGCCCCGCAACAGGAGGTGTACATTGTTGTGTTTGGGGTTATGGGGAAAAAACTAAGCAAGGGCGCAGAGATAAATGAAGACTGAAGACTAACAAAACAAGTGGATAAATGTTTGAGACAGAAATCAAGGTAAGCAGCACGATAGTCAGTCATACCAGGGGTCTGTTTTTCTTTGCCAACATTGCAAATACATTTTAATTTCACAATCATAAGATATAGGACTGTGCCTGAATTTCTTATGTAAATTCAAAGATATAGATATGTCTGTGTATGCATTCTAGTCAACACTATTTTGTCCTTTAAATGGACAGATGATCCACAGATGATTTTCAGTGGATTTTTAAACACTCAAGTTACTTAAACAAATGCCAGTTATTTTACACTCCTTTGATTTATATGTCTCAAATTCAAACCATGCCGGTCTAGAAGTTTTATCCTATGCTTAGAGAATTTTCTTAGTTTTAGGACTGATTTAATTTGAACTGGAGTAAGCCCTAAATGCAGCTGTGCTCACTGTATCACTGTTAGACATGAAGGGCACTTCAGATCAAAGTGGGACACACAAAACTGCAAACTAAAAAACCCAAACCCAGTGTTTTCCCTCCAATTATTTTCTCTTGCCAAAGTACAGGGAACAGATATTTTACGATAGTTTTGTTACAGTATAAGGTATTTTGTAAGGTATTTTGAATGCAGGATGTCACACACACAATTCAGAGGAAAATTGTAACTTTGTATTGGTAGAATAAGCTAGAATGTCTTAGAACAAACATTCATAAACCTAACACAGAAAGATATAATAACTAGGTCAAATTTCACAAAATTATTTAACATCTCTTCTGTCCTTCCCCCCTCTCAAAAGAGATAAACTGACATAATATGTTACTGTTTGAAAACTATTTGTTCGTAATTCAATAGTACTGGAGTAAAATGCACAGCATTACATTCAGCTTTTAAAAATAAAGGACCACATGTTAGTTGAAATGTATCTGAGATTCAGAAATATTTTTAAGCATACCTGGCTACAGTTTGTTTGGATCATTTTAATGACCAGTAAACTTTATTATCATTTTTGTGATACCTTGAAACAATTCCAGTTTTCAAATGCCCAATGCCTCCTGCTTTCTGAAAGCATGGCTCCCTCAAATCAGCAGAACACAGAAACTTCAAAATGTGAATGAGAGTTCAGTTTATAGTTCCCATATGTCTCCCTTACATGCAGATTCTCAGGATTAATACTCTAAAAACCTTTTAACCAGAAAGGAGCTACCCCCTGAGGTTTATCAATCTCAAAACCAGACCATATGCTTCTCTGAAAAAGAAATATTTCCAGCTAGGTTGTGGAGGAATAGACAACTCAGCCTGAAAAGACACTCTAATGTCAACTGTAAAGACAGGCATCCTTTTAAGACTGTAACAGGCTTTATCCAGAAAGGGGATTTCAGTAATTTTTAGTGGTATAGAGATGGGCTGTCACAAAATTTCATCTTGCTTTTGCTGGTGTAATACAGAAATAATACCACTGAAATCAGCAGGATCACTCTTCCTCTCTATATATAAAAAATGGCATGAAAATGTTTATTTCTTTTTTCTCTCTGTACAGTCTGACAGATGGTAATGGTAACAAGGTCCTTGCCTTTCCAGGTGATAGGATTAAAAAAGTAAGGAAAAAATCCCTGTGTGATCATTAAAATAGTAAGCAACAGTTAAGGATTCAGTTTGTCTTCACCTTTCTGACAATGAAAAGCCTAGAACAAAGAGCTCTGAAGGCAACCGGCAGCAAGAGTAGAACTTCACAAAATTTTAGAGGAAAGCTACTAATATCCCATTTTATAGTAGCATCTCAACAATTATAACCCAAATTCCAATGATTTACTTCAATCCTCTACAGAGTTTGGTTACAATGATAAGTTACCACAAGGTAGGCACGTGTGATAACTTCTGTCACAACAGTGAAAATGGCAGATTCATATATCATTATTTCATTTATCCATTGTATAGCATAGGGGAATGTAATTTACCTCTTTCACTGAAGCACAGACTACCTCACATTTACTGAATAATGCAATTGTGCACCCTGGCAGTTAAAATGCAGTAATAGAAAGACTTGAAATTCATATCATTGTTTCTTCTCTCCTGTAACTTTCTCACAGGACTATATTTTGCAAACTCTTTACTAATTTACTGTCCCTTCTTCACTAAAGTGTCCTCTCATATAACCACATGAAGGAAAAAATGTTTCTGATTCCTTTCCTCTTCCTTACTCCTTCCCTTATGGCTAATTTGTAATATTTATTTGCCCTTTCCTATGTTTAGATCTTATTCCACATCATCATTTGCACTTTAGCACTATATATTTTTTTCTTCAAAACAACACTGTAGATATACCATGACCTATGAGAGGCAATAGTCCTTGGCTTTATTTTTGTATAGATTTTATCTGTCTTGGTTTTCTGGGGCTTGTGTTATTCAAGTTCTAATGTGTTTGAACTCCTGCATGTTGCTGCTTTCGACCTCTTTAAGGATGTTCAATTAATGGTCTATCACATTGTATTTTCCAGATGCACATGCCTCATATGCCTATTCTCTGTGCTGGAGATACTATGTAGCATTTTAAGCCTAATGCTAAGCCCACTTTGCTATATCCTGCTGTTCAACAGAGCATTTTACATCAAGCACAGCAGTGCGGTAACCACAGCTACTCAACATGCAACTTCCACAGCTGGTTAACTCAGGCTGCAAGCAGCACTTGTCCAGACTTATCTGAACAGGATTAAGAGGAACCTCTTCATTTAGCTTTGGTATCAATTAATCTTTTCATATTTTCATTACATTTTATTTTTGATTCAGTTCTCTATCCCAAATGTAACTCAATTTACATTCATATTGCTGAATCTAAGCTTGACTGTCCCCTACATCACTCTCCCAAACCTGCCAACCTGTAAACCTCAGTTCTTTGAGACAAGCTAGGGTTCGGGCTTGTACGAGGTAAGTATGTACCTTTTGGGAATGGATAGAAGTAAAAGGTCATTGCAACCAAAGGAGCGTCTCTTGCCTCCATACCAGCTTCCTTTACCACGTGAGGGGCAAAATTGTCAGCTGATTCCAGGGCTCTGCCTCCCCATGCGAGGTGGGGAGAAAAAACTCCTGAGACCTAAATACAATTCTCCCTATCACCATGCTTCTTCATCCTGGTAACAGGAAATATTCAGTTCAAATTAATGAAAACTTCAGAAATGAAGGAAAACTTAATTTAACTCTAGAGTCCTCCATCTTTCTCTGTTGTGGAAGAAATTTCTCAATGCTAGTTGAGTAGAAACTCCTAGTTGTTGTTTCTGTCCTGCTGGCCTTTCAGAAAGAAGAAACAGAACTTCCCAAGCAAGCCTCCATGGGAATTACTGTTCCCACTCACCTCACTCTTCCTTGTCTTCTCTCCTGTGATCAGAGACATATTAGACAGAGCAGTGACTGTCCAGAGGTTTGACTGTACCTGAGTTTAAACCCTGGCTTAAAATATGGTGCAAAAATCATTGGCCAGTCCCACAGAATGCTAATATTCACCTTCACATCCATCATCTGCAACCATATTCTGGATATCTAATTAAAAATCCATTTCCTAGACTCTGAGGAATACCAATGATTCTCAGAGATGAAAGTGTTAAAAGTTAAATAAATAGCAGGTAAATAATCAGGTTGTGATACCTTACACAATATTCCCCCATCTCGTAAAATGTATGCAATTTATATTTGTCAGGAGTCTGGAAACTGTGGAAAAAAAGAACTGAAACAGAAATACCTAGATACAATTTCTGTTGTACAAACAGTCTGCAGCAGAGGAAAACACACCAGAGGAGGCTCAGCCTGCTGTTGAGATGCAAAATTATTTAGTCAAGATATTCCTCATCTACTTTGTGCACAAATTACCCAGTGGCTCTATGACCTGGTTTTTAGGTCATTTATGTTGATTTAGATATCTTCCAAAAACAAGTGACATCTGAATTTTCACAATGTACTTTCAATTGTCTCTATGTCATGGGTTGGCGCTGGCCAAATGCCAGTGCACCCATGAGTATATGTTTTTCCTAACGAACTACTGTGAGATGTGGTCAAGAACAGAGCAGAGCAGGCCCAAAACTTGAAATAGAAAGAAAAATTTATTAAACTACATAAGAACAGAAAATAGAAAAAAAAAAAAAAAAAACCAAAAACCTAAACACACAAAAAACAGAAATGAAAACCTCCCAGAACATTTCTTCTCCTCCCTTAATTTCCATCCATTCCACACTCTAACTTTTAGCATTTACACGTTACCCTCCATGTTACTTGCTTAAACCAAAACCCTGGGTTCCCAATCAAAGTCATCATCACCCAAAAAAATCAATCTTCAGTTCATCCAGGGAGAGAGGACAGGCCCCCCACAGGAAACACAGGTCCACCATTCATGTTCCCATGTTACCCATGGCACTGCCCGGAGAAGTCTGCCAGGGTGACACCCTCCTTTCCATGTCCAGTGCTCTCACCACCGTCCATGGACCAAAACCACATAAAGGGCTCTTTTAAGGATGCTTGGCCAAGTCTCATTTCGGGATAGCAGTCCCCTCCCATCTTCCCCTGGGGCCGAGTGTTCCAAGAACAGAAATCTTCATCCCTGAGGGCAGAGGGCGCCACCACACCCTCTCCCTCTCTTCTCTGTTCACTCCACTCTTACAGTGTCAGTCACTGCAGCAAAGTCGAGCTGACTGCATCCACCCAAATACAGTTTATGTTCAAAGGGACTCAAGTTCAGTCTATGGCTAACATTATGCAAGAAAAGTCCAGCCCAAAAGCCACTCCCCTTCATCTCTGCCCATCTGGGATTCTTTTCATCTTCCTTTATCATCTCAGTCCCAGGCTGTCTCTTTCTCTCTTCTGAAACCACCAGCCACGAGAATCAATGTCTGGGAAAAGTTTTCTTCTGCCAAGAAAGAGTTAAAAGTCTCTGGCTCCCGGCAGGGCGCTGCAGGCTCGGCACTCTCACACGCAGCTGGGCACCTTCTCCCGGGGTGGGGGGGGGACAGGATGGAGGAGGTGGGACAGAAGGCACCTCCACAGTTCTCCACCCCTCCATCCTGGATGGGGCCAGCTCAGCTCCAGTCCTGTTCTCTCTCTTCTTCCCCCGGGGCACTGGCCTACCCCAGCCCGGCCACATGGTTTTTCCCTCTCCCTCCCCCACCCAGCCTTGTAATCTGGGCAGGGGAGGAGGAGAAGATGCTGCTCTTCTGAAACTGGAATCAGGAAAGGAAATCCCTCTGGAAGTCCTTGCTTTTAATCCCTTGTGTTCTCAGAGGCGTGTCCAACCTCTCAGTGGCTACTCCAGGTGCCAGCATAAAACCTGACCACTGATTGGTTTGCCCACAACTACCTGGAAAACTCACTTCCCCCTCAAACCAGGACACTCTATTAATTTTAACTATTTTGGTTTCATATTATTCTATCTTTTGATGCTGTGGCTTTTTTCTCCCTTACCCAAATGTATCCTATGCATGTAAGTCTCAGATATTTTGAACTGTCTTTAAATTATTCTAAGTACAGAGCTTGAGTTATCGGTAAGTGTCAGACCAAGTGAAGATGACAGACAGTCTGTTCAAGTTCAGTGTATGTTTTCTGTGCACAGAGTGCAGAAGATTTGATGGACCTGCCAGTTTAAAGAGGTGGGAGATGAGAAAGGTACCTGTAAAAGGGGGACTACTGATGTTGTTTCTACATGAGCAAGTAGCATGGCTATGCAGAGTGGAAGAGTTGGAGCTGAAAAGCCAGTAACCACTCTGTACAGGTTTCAGGGCTTATGGATCATGGTGTAAGCAGGGCAAGCACAGCTCTGGTACTTCTGTACCCCTTTCTGCACTCTTCTTCGTTCCACTCATTGTTTGTGAGGTACAACTGGGAGAAAGACCTGCCCAGGCATGCTGTACAAGAGGTGCTGAGGGCAGCTTGTTCATTATCAGATGAGGTGCTTCTGCCACCCTTTCTGGAGAGTGCTTAGAATAAGTTCAACAGTGTGAAATTTAGGGGGAAAAAGACTCTTCATTTTGAAGTTCTGAGCAGAAGTTTTAGGAGGATCAAAAAGCAATGAACTGGATGGGTTTGAAGGCCAGTTTGCACTCTCCAAATAATGAAAGAAAGAGAAATATCTAATGAGACAGACCTGAGTACATCTTTTATTAATAATGAAGACATTTGGATGGTCTCCAATAGTCATTACTTTGACAACCAGAGTCCATAACTTTTAAACTATAAATGTATTTAAAAATACATTTGATATTGTCTATTATTTTTCCTAGCCCCAGTAAACATTTACAAGTCGGAGCTTTATGACATATTATTATAGCACTTTCATCATGTAATTTCTTAATCAACATTTGTTTGGAGAGGTTCTGACACTTAATTTTGGTTTGCCCCATCAATCTTATTTTGTTTGCAGAAAAATAAGGAAACAACATCACAATCAAAATAATACTGAAAAACTTACCTATGCCTTTGCAGCATTTGATGTGTATTATGTATATAACAAATCTCCAAAAATATCATCCTGACATGAAAGAAACAAAACAAAAGGATCACCAAGCAAGGCTTGATTCAGAAAGTCACGTGTTAACCAAGTTTTTCTGCCTAAAGGCAGTCATGAAATTCAGCATGGAGATTAAAAAAAAAATCCTCAGTATGTAAAAAAAAAATCATTATAGGTTTGGCCTAAGGTAAAATCAAGGTGAGCACATGTTAATAGTTTTAATATAGACTCTGTTAATAGGAAACTGTTGTTTCACATTCTCTGTTGTGTTTGTCATTCATTCATTATGAAAAAGGACAGGATTTGCTGCAGCACATACATTGCCTAGCTCAACCACAGTGCATTGGGAGAGTTGGATATTGCTGGCAACACAGTTTTTCTAGAGGACAGCTCAATTAGTGTGCAAGCAAAGATAGGAGGACTACTCTGCATCAAAAACATTGAGTTATGAAGCAAATATGGAAACACCTGGCAATAATTTTAGAAGTTGCCAATCAAGTATTATCTTAAAAGGCAAAGGAACAAAAGAAGTAATTCAGTTTTTGTATCTGCTGTGTGCACCAACCCAAGAGCATGTGCATGGTAGCACTGGGTCTGTGTAGCCCAGAATCCACTTTCGGATAGTTGCCAAGAGTGGGTGGAGGTCTGAGGCTCAAAGATAGTTTTTCTGTAGAATATTTTCTGTGGAGACTTGGGTTCACGTCCTGCTCTTGACATCCAAGTGTAACAGACGTAATCCCTCCTACTGGTGGCAGTTCTTTAGGTACACACCAAGGTCGGTGATCAAAAGCAGATGGCTGGGGAAGAGTACAAAAATGGAACAAGCATATGATGATACTTTTCCAAATATTCTCCCAGCAGCCAGCAACTTGAGGAAGCATCTGGGAGACAACACGCCTGGGGAGGCTATCACACTGTCTCTGGGAAACCAGTGTGGCCAGACACCCATCACAGTGCCTGTCATAAATGCACACAGCCTGGGAGCAAACAAGAAGAGTTAGCAGTTGTAGACCTGTAACCTCAGTGGGATTACAGAGACATGGTGGCATAGCTCATGGGTTGGGAATGCTGCAGTCAATGGATACAGGCTTTTCAGGAAAGACAGGCTGAGACAACAAGGAGGAGGGGTTATATCCTATGCAAAGAAGTGGCTAAAGTGCATGGAGCTTTGCCTCGGACAAGGTGAAGAACCAGTTGAGGCCTTATGACTAAGAACTAGAAGATAGACCAACACAGGTGATGCTGTAGTAAAAATGCTAGAGACTGCCTGATCAAGAAGAGGAAATAAATTAAGATTTCTTTAGACATCCAGAAACCTTTTGATTGCACATCTAGGTACTCGGCCACTCTAATGCCTGATGGAAGGATAATAAGGCTGGGCAAGCAATCCAGGAGGTTTCTGGAACACATCAATGACAATTTTTTAACACAGGTTATAATGGAGCTGCTTAGAGAAGGTGTTCTCTTGGATCTCATACTCACGGGCAAGTCACTCATATAAAGATGACTTAGCTGCCATGACTATTAGATCACAGAGCTAATAATACTGAGAGGAGATAGATAAATAGAAGGATCACAGCTCTGGACTTCAGAAGAGCAAGTTTTGGGTTATTCAGGGATCTGCTCAGTTGAATCCCGTGGGAGACTACCTTAGAGGGGAAAGGGACCCATGTCAACTGTTCATCTTTTTGCAGAACTTCCTCAAATGCAAGACAGGTCTACTCCAATGAGCAGAAAGTTGAAAAGAATTAGGAATACCAAAGCTCAACTGGAGTTGAAAGTAGCAAGGGATATAAAAGGCAGGGAATAAGTACTTCACAACCATGCTGACAGATAAAGCAAGGCCAAATAAAATGAAGGACTGGTGTTTAATGAGGGAGAATTTAGTGAGAAAGGATATGGAACAGGCTGAAATATTCAATGTTCTTTTGCTCTGGTTTTCACTAGTTAGATCTTACCTCTGACTGCCCAGTTTCCACTGCCTAATAACTGAGAGAGTAGGAGCATAGAGGGAGGTACAATTAGGGAGCTCTTAAGCTAATTGGGCACACATAAGTCTATGGGACCAGATCAGCTGCATGGAAGGGTATTGGGAAAAGCCAAACATCATACTCATCTTTAAGGAGGGCAGGAAGTACGGGAAAGTATAGACTGGTCAGCCTCACCTTAGTCCCTGGGAAGGTAAAGGAACAAATACTCTTGAGAACTATTTCCAGCCACAAGAAGGAGAATATGGTGACTGGAGCAGCCAGGATGAATTTACCAAGGGCAAGTCATGTCTGACCAACTCATTTGTTGCAGTGAGGTGGCAGGCTGTGCATATAATGGTACAGCAGGAAACGTCCTGGAGTTTGAGTTTAGCAGATCTTTGACATGGTGTTCCCACAGCAACATTTAGACAAATGAGTAAAATATGGACTGGATAAGGTGGGTAAAAACTTAGCTGGACCATGGAGCTTGAAGCACAGTGATCAGAAGTAAGAAATCTGAACAGACTGTCAGTTACTAGTGATTATCCCTCAGAGGCAAATACCAGTAGCAAGAACATTCAACACCTTTATTAACAAGCTGGATGATGGTCTAGAGTGTACTCTCAGCAATTTTTCCAGATGGTAGAAAACTAGGGATAGTGAATAAGATGCCTGGTTCCTGTGTAATTTTATAGGTATATAAGCTAGAAAAATGGGCTGAGAGGAACCTCATGAAGTTCAATAAAGACCAAGTCCTGCACCAAGAATGGAATAACCACATGCAGCACTACAAGGAGCTGACTGATCAACAGCTGGAGATGAGCTCACCTTCAAGCTAGATCAGGCAGGGCCTTTCTTCTTGGAGGTGCACAGTGGAAGACACAGCATGAAACCTGGGAAATTCTCACTCAGTACAGGTCACTATGAAGGTGGTCAGACTGTGAAGCAGGTTCCCAGAGCAGCTGTGAAATCTCCTTGGAGACTGTGTCTCAGATGTGAGACCCATCTGGACAAAGTCCTGGACAACTGCCTCTATCTGGGCCTGCTGGACTGGAAGGGGTGGCTCCCATCCTGTGCAGTGTTTCTGTATTTCCAATTTGCAGCATAGGGACACCCTGAGGCTGTTTCCATGTAAACAGTAATTCTCACTCTTTCACATCTCTGCAGATTAACGACATGCTTAGTGAAGAATCACTTCTTCCTTAGACTGAATCTGCCACCTGCTTTTGTTGCCTTCTAGTTCTTATATATGAAGAGATAATGTAATTAAACATTTCCTATCTTGTGCATACCATTCAGGATTTTATCAAACTCTGACATCTCCTCCTCAAACATCTTTTCCAGGCTGAAGAGCACTAATCTGCCTATTTGCTGCTTCTGGAAAAGCTATTCTTAAGTTATTTTAGCTATTCTCTAAACCTTTTCCAATTTTACTCTCCACTTTTGGCGGGGAGAGGCTTCAGCCAAAGGGGTCAGCAGGTCTCCACCCAGTATCCTGGAAACAAATGAATCATGGAGTCATACTATATCTTCTGTTGTATTCTCTGGTGTTTCTCTAACAATTCATAATATTTGATTTACTTTATTCACTCTTATTAAGCATTGAGGTCATATATCCATGCAAGACAGGAGAACATCTAAAAGGATGGTTTGAAATGTTATCATGTATATTTACAAACTTAACCAAGATTTGGTTATCAAGAGCATAGAGCCTAAGGAGCTACCTAACTAGTTCCAGTTGAAAACTTATTCTACCACAAGATATGTACGTGAAAGCTAGAAAGTCAAAACGGGTAAAAACAAACATCTAAGCCTCTTAAAAAATCAAATGCCTGAAAAGAGTACTAAGTATTACATACCCACATTCATCAGAAAGTTTGGCAGACCCATCTTTCCAAAGTTATCCAGAAAGGAAAACAGAAATATTCAGAGTACAGGTTAAGAATGAAGCCAAAGCAGATGCCATAACTTGTCACCGAGAAGATGGAGGAACAAACACAAGAGTCTAAATGAAAACATCCTGCAAATATTTCTCAGTGATGGAAGATATATGGGACTTGACAACACTGAGTATATACAAAGATCAACAAAGAACACTTGATGGCCACTTTGTGAACCTTTAGTGATTTCTAATTTTGCAGAAAGGTTTCAAAATCTGGCTGATGACACAGCATGTAGTACTGTAATAAGAAGGTAACATAAATAGCAGCCCGTAAAACTACCTTTGTCTACATTTTGTCATGACCAGATCTTAGGCCAGTCTCATTGGCCATCTGCAAACTGCAGTCTGCTGTACTTGTGTGTGTTAAATTCTGGCTACATCAAGGAAATGTAAAAGGTGGAACAAAGAGAACGGAGTTCAAGGTTTATAACAATAATGCCATGTGGTTACTCTGTTCAAGCATTTTGAGAACTTGATAATTCAATTAAGAGCTGTGGGTTTTTAAAAACTGTATCGACTCAAGTCCTGAGGTTGGAAGAGGCAAATCTTAAAATAGCATTTTGAATGAGAAGAATCTGCCACTGTGGTTTCTCCAGCTATAAGAAAAGTGTTCATAGCTATCAAATAATGTGTTAGACGTCCTTCCTTGTCTTGCTATTGGTTAACAATCAACACGTATAGTTGAAGGAGTATTGCAAACATGATTGGCTGCTTACATATATAAAAATGGAAAAGGGAGCTAACAGGAGAAGATTGTTATCTGTCTGCCTTGTAACTGCACCTGTAATTAAGACACGGTACATCTGCTGTCCTAAAACAAAACAAAAAAAAATTGATCTGATTATTAATTGGATCTGGTTACACATTTTAATATAAATGTAAACTATGGGTTTTGTCTTCAGAGCAGTTAGGTAGTGCTCAGTTTGCCAGCAGAATAGCAGGCACACTCCACATAATGTTTCCACCTGCTGTGCTTTTCTTTTCCTAATGTAGGAGGTAACAGTGGATTAACAAAAAGGCAGGAAACACACCCAATATTAGAAACCCAGCCTCTTCACATTCCAACAAAGCCAGAGGGACTATCACATACAGGTGTCTACAGTTTCACACCCTCACTCCAAAGGAGATCAAGTGTCTGACCTATCAGTCTTCAGAGAATACTTCGAAATCCTGTGGTCAATAGGCAAGAGGAGAGACTGTTCTAACAATTTTTAGAAGTCACTATACTTATTAATACAAAGGGAACATGACTTGTAGAATATACATCTTGTTTTAAAAAGTGATTTTTTTAGGGATTACAGACTTTGCTGACAATGGTACAGTGATAATATCATATGCTGAGATTTCTGCAGGGAATTTAACTTAGTCATGCATAGCATTCTCATTGAAGTAATTTATGTTCAAAACAAAAAAATCAATCTTACAATAAGTAAGATTAAAAACATGGATGATTTTTAAGGTTCCTTAAAATAAGGTGGTAAGAGTAAATGGCGAGCTGCCACCCTATTGTGGGGATAACTTGTATATTCATCAAAGAGCCACACTGAGTCTCAAAATAGCCACAATTTTTCATAAAGACATGAAGAAAATATGAAATCTTTCTGGAAGTGTCACAGAAAACTTGAACTGCCACAGCATGCCCAGCTCCTCGGCCAGACTCTCTCTGCTTCCTCTGTTCATGCTATATGGTATCTTCAGGGGTAGGGTCTGTGAAGAGCTCAACTTCCTGTAGTAAAAATGTACTTTCTCCGTTTCAGTTATGCTGTCTTCAACTGGAACAACTCTACTTGTCCAGTTCAACAGACTTCCACTCATATATTTTAGATGTCTTTTTACCTATAGCTTGCTTCGTAAGCCTTTCTTCAGATGTTTTCTTGTTTCTCTGAGATGGAAGTCACTGGTCTAATCCCAGAGAAAACTTACAAATGATGAGGGTACTCTTCTCTCATTTTGGCTAGTCCGTTCTTCCTCTTCTTCAGTTACATCTTCTTCATAATCAGATTTCTCATCTGATGATGTCCTCTGACACTGTTAGTGGCTCCTTGCAGATCAGGGTGCATTCTTATCCAGGGAGATATAGTATCTCCCTGCTTTTCTCATCACTTTTCCTTTTCCTCCATCCTTCCTTTCACAATAAAGTTATGTTTTATTTTATCCCATTAAAAAACAATCCAGTCTTTCCCCCCTATTTCCACTCTCAAAGATCACACTATAATTTCTGTCAGGCGTGTCATGCTGATTCCACCCTCTTTTCTGTTCACCTGAGGTTTCAGAACCTTTCTCTTCACCTTTTTATTCAATTGAACCTACAGTAAGTGTTACTATATTGACCCACATCTGCTTGAAGCTCAAAATCAGTCCCCTCTCCTCACCATTCTCACTTGTCGCCTGCCTTTTTCACAATAGCCAAACTCCTCTTTTGACTGATTTTCTTTCCCTAGCTTCAGAGACTTCAGCAGATTTGTCCTTTCACGTTTCTCTTGCCAATCACTCTGTTAGTCTGTACTCTCAAAGACCATGTGTGTTCACGTATGATTGTATGGAATTCTGATTTTGGTTCTTTTCCCTTTTCCCTCCTTTGTGCCTGCCTGTGTCTCAGTAGTCTCATCCACTAACACAACTGCCATTTCCACGGAGGAACACAAATTTGTACCTCTGCTTCATCCAAAATATCTTGGCTTGTCTCTCAACTTCAGCCTCTTCTGATAGCAATCAGCTCAAATGCAGTATGACTCAAGCATGTCACACACTTCTCTCTTCCTTAGTCAGTCCTTACAACTTCCTTCGTTTGCAACTGCTGTGAATAATGGGATCACCAGACTTGTCAGGCAGGCAGGTCATGCAAACAAGTTTTTAGGTCCAAAAACCAGAACAAGTTTACATTTTACATCTTGTTTCTGGAGTGAGAAAGTTCTGCTGACGCGTGAGAGCTGCTGGAGAGAAAGTTCCAAGTCTTTACCAAATTTTTATAATATTTGCCTTCAAACCCTACAACCTTTTTCTGCTACTCTTAACAGAAACAACATTCACACTATTGCTGCAAAGACCATTTTTCTAGGCTTCTCTTTTTTTTTTTTTTAATTTTGCTATCACATAAAGAATTAGCTGGGTTTTGTTGGATTTTTTTAAAATAATGCCTTCCAGGCATATTTCCCCTTTTCAGGCTGTCTTCTTCATTCTTGGTATGTCAGTTTTTGTCTGCAACTGACCTACATGTTATCACCTGTAGGAATTTTCTTGACTTTTCCTTCACCTCTTCATAGATTTGAAAGGATAGCCCTCCAAATGACCAGCCCTCCTGCCCCAGTGGATGTGCTAAGTATAGGACTCCCAGGTGCTCCTACAGTGGAAATAGTAATGATTAATGTGTACAACATGAATTTTTAACCCACCAAATCAAGATCAAATATGTCAATTTCTTTTTTTATAACACTTACCCATTAACATCTGAAAGAAAAAAGGAGATTACTTGAAGCCAACAGACTTTTCTAAACGTACAATGCTACAATCCTAATATTCCTGTCCTAGGCATCTGATTTTACAACAGTGGAACTGTTCAGTCCATATCATACCTAAGATATAATCCCAGGTAATTCATATGAAGTGGTCTTCAGCCCCAAAACAGTGGTACTGGCACACAATTTTTAAAGCAACATTTAGACTTTCACGGTTTCTTAGTTAAGAAGGCAAATGAGAAAAGAAGACAAAGCCATATCCTTCATTAACTTGTGATGGATCAATCTTGGCCAGATGCCAGGTACCAACCAAGCTGGTCTATCACTTTTCCCCTTCATCTGGACAAAACAGACCAAATTTGTCCTCTTAGCAAATTCTTTGGTGCATTAAGTTTAAGATAAAATGAAACAGAATAAAATATGTTGAATCTGTTTCTACTGACCGATGCGTCCATGTCTGTGTGTAAACAAAACAAAATCTGTTTGCTCCCACACTATTCCTGTTTCATGACTCACCATCACCATCCAGTCTGTGACAGGCTCCTCCTTTGTCCATAACCAACAGCTCTTTTGAGGTCTTTGGAGAGTTCTATAGATAATATGAAAGTCATATAAAATACGAATGTCTGCTCAGAAGCTGAATAGAGCAAACACTTTGGTAGGTGTTTTACCATTTGGAAATCTTTCCTTTCTACATGTCAGCACCTCATCAAAAGCTTCTGACATTAGTTGTCTGCTCCAGAGAGCTGCCACTTCAGTGCTGAGTGATTGATTTTGCTTGTCAGGGACTAACAAGGCTTAATGTTTCTCCCATTGCCCTAACACTGATCAGCTTCTCTAAAAATCCCACCTTTAATAATGAAATTGTAATGCTCCAGCAGGGCTTGTGATCAATCTTACCTAATTCTACCTTATAAGCCTCCCTTGTCTGAACTATTCATATTGGGCTCACTCAAGTCAAAAAAGAAAGAGAATTTATAAGGAATGATTCATTTGACCTATTTAGGTATCTACCTTATGTTTAAGCAAATTATGTCCAGGAGTGCCATTTTGTCTCTCATTGATTATAAAAGAAGTCTAGACAAAAAGTTCAAAAGATAGACACTGTTGACAACTTCTTCTGGTCAGACAAATCCTACCTCTTCTTCCTTTTATATTTTTACTGGGACATCAGTGATGAAAGTGAAATATTTCACTGCTAACACATAAGATCCAAGCACAATTTGTTGGTATGGTGGACCTTTTATATATTCTTATATTCTTATTCTACAAGGTTTTATATCTATAAATATATTGAATAATAATGCCTCTCTTCCTAGGTTTCATAAACCAATGTTTCACATCTTCATAACCCAAAGTTTAGGCGTCTCTGTGTCACCATTTTCAGAGATGAGTGGATCAGCTGTGTTTGATAGTTGTCAGATGTACAGAATGGTTAAGAAAAATAGATATTTCAGTAAACATCCAGAGAGATATGAAGTCTGTTCTATGTATTGTTCACATGTACAGTTAATATTCTTCCAGCACAACTCCTGAAGGCAAAACTGGAATCATCTCTATTATTTGATATCCTTACAAAACCTCTTTAAAGGACTTCAAAATTAAATGGAGATGATGAGAATACTGAGGACTAAACCAAATAGGCTAAGAATTTTGGTTATTTGTCTGACAAAAATATATCTGTTAAAGCAGCACAGTTTCTGGGTAAGTATATTTTAAGGCTATTTTTATTTTTGAAGTTATACAATTGGAATGCATAAGAAGGACATGAAACTGTTGAAGAAAATCATGAGAAGGGCCACAAAATTGATAGGAGGACTGATGTAATTCCCCTGCAAAGAGAGGCTGTGAATGTTGGGGTTGTTCAGCTTGGAGAAGAGAAGGCTGCGTGGAGACCTCACAGCAGCCTTCCATGATCTGAAGACGACCTACTGGAAAGCTGGAGAGGGACTCTGCATGGGGAACTGTAGTGCTAGGACAAGGAATAAGGGGTACAAAAACAGAAAGAGGAGAAATTTAGGTTGAATTAGGAAGAATTTCTTTATTTTGAGAGTAATGAGATACTGCAGCAGGTTTCCCAGGGAGGCTGTGGATGCCCCAGGCCTGGTAGTGTTCAAAGCCTTGACCATCCTTATCTAGTGGAAGGTGATCTTGCCCATGGCAAGGAGGTTGGAACTAAATAATCCTTAAGGTCCCTTCCAACCCTTAACATTCTATGATTCTATGGTTCTAATATGCTCATGTGACTTTCATCAAAGAATTACAAGAGAAAGCATTAAAAAGCATCAGACTGCTGTTTTTCTGATCTCACTAAGGGTGGGATTCAGCTCACTAATATTAATCATATAGAGTCTAGACTCTTCCTATCTAAGTGAGTTGTCAAGGCTCCCTCTATAGTCAACACAGAGAGAGACTGGTGCTTCCCAACTATGATTAACCAAAATGTAGAATAAATGTCTACAGGGCATTAGCTTTGTCCTTTTTGAAGTTTCTAACTCTATTTGTTGATTAAAGAAGATCTGCCTGACTATCTCAGAGTAAATAAATAACTTTTAGATGAATAGAGGAATAAGAAATTAGGCTGTATCAAAATTTAACTTACTCATGTAATAACTGTTAACTTGTAATTGCTACCAGACTTTCGCCAAAGAGAAATAGGATGAAAACTTTTTGGTAGTATGTGGTAGTATTTTAAAAAGTCAAATTACAACAGCCATCTGGATATTAGGGAAATCTCCACAGACTTATCATTTCACCATGCTTATTGTAGACAGTGTTGAAAAAATTTCACTGAGCAACCTATAGAGTATCTTGAGTTAATTTGTTTGAGTCAGAAAAAAGAGTTTAATCATCATGCATGAATCTTAAATACTATTTTCAGAAGAAAAAATTTTCTGAAATATATCCTGCTATCTTTACCTAGAGAAATTTTATCTAAAATGTTAGGGAATTATAAAAGAAGTGCTTGTGAATCATTTTGCACATTTTTAATAAGCAACTTTCCCTTGACTTGTTTAGAGATTTTTCAAATGAGTCTTGCTCTTGGAGCATGCCAATTTAGTTACAACATGAAATTAAAGATGTGATAAGGGAGGGTCCTCAAAACACATCTACCTTTGATCCAGTGCACTGTTAGAACAGTGATCTAATAGTCAGAACAGGGGAATGGAAGAACTATTTGCAGCTCTGACACTGGCTCTCTGTGACATTGCATAAGTCACAATTCTGCAAAGTCAGAGAAAATGATTAAGCCAGGGGGAGGGGAGGAGGCTCCTATCCACTTTCAAAAGCACAGTCTCCATCTGGAAAGTGGAAAGACTTCAGAGAAAAGAATTCAATCCTCACAATGAATCTGGCTCTCAGGAAAGTCATATTCCCCCCAATTCAAGGTTGAAATAGTACAAACACATTTGATTTCCTAGCACTACTGAAATGGCACACCCATGGCACATTAGATTTTTTTACAGCTATATTTCAGTTCACCTCTATAATTGTTTGTGATGTCAGTAGTTTAACTTTTATAACTGGCATTAGGAATCAGCATGTTCCAGGGGATGGATTGGAATTCTCCAAAGGATGCAGAAAATGTTATTATGTGTAGGAAAATTACATACTTGGTTGCAAAATAAATTTGTTTCAACAATGAATACTGGGCAGATTCTTTAGAGATGACTCTTCCACCTGCACAAAATCCCATTGATGTTAATGGGGCTTCATGTGTTGTCAAGAATCGACCCTCCAGATGAGCTTGCAAAATTAGAGCTTTAAAGCAGTCATTTTTAAAGCTCTGTGACCTCGAGCAGATGGCTGGAGAAGTAGATCATAAGAAACAAGCTCTGTTTAATCAATGAAGTCTACTTAGTGCCAAGTTCTCATCCTGCTTCTTTCCTTTTCCCACTGCAGTGAATAGAATATTGACCAATACCAAGAATATCCTCTTAATTAACTTCTAGACTCTGTCCCTACTGTACAGGTTGGGAACTGCCTAAGCTCTATCCAAGAGCCCTGCAGACTCATGAAGTAGGTAGGATCTCCCTCAGAGTTAGCACTTTACTCCTCTATCCTCCCTTTGCACTTGTGATTTTCTTTTTTTTTTTTTTTTTCTGGAGAAGGGAAAAGAGGAAAAAGAAATAGGTTTTGCTTTAGGTGAACTCTGTGCCAAAGGAGCTATATAATTGAGTCACTAATATTGACAACTCAGAGGACTTCTACCCCCATTTAAAATTTCATATGTCATTGCTTAATAAAATCAGGAAATTGCTGTTGCAGTCAAACGGTGCTCATTGCCATTTCCTCATTCACTTTTAGAAAAAGTATTTTCTTCGACCAGAAACTCCACTAAGCCTTTAAAGTAATTCACAGGTAGGAAAAAATATATAGATATACAAGTCAGTCATTAGGTTAACTTGCCAAAGAAAAGTGACTGTGCTAATTAAACAATTATTCTTCTAAGGTTAGAGTATTGGAAAAGTGTGAGGGAACAAGTGAGATAGAGGAAGTAAACCAATTAGGATAGGTTGGGGAGGAGGATATTTACTGGTAGCAAAGGAAGTGAAAAGACTGGGGAGGAAGAGAACAAAGAGATTCTGTTTGTGATTCAAAAGGTGAGAAAGACAGAAGAGATCACAAAATAAGATGAGATAGGAAGAAAAGGCAGTCAGAGAATATAACCCAAAGGTTACATATGTAGTTCTGTAGCAGATTTTTAAGCGTGTCAGAGCAAATTTGAACATAGGGCTCAAGGCCATCAGTCCTGGCTTGACTTCAACCCTTTTCTGCTTCTTCTTTTTGCCTGTTTTTTTTCCCCATGATGGCATCATGACCATGACATAAAGAACCCATACTTGCTCAGTGCCTCTAGAGTTACGACTGCACTGAGAACAGCCAGTACACTTCAGCTTGTTATGTCTTATTTGTTTCCAAGGCCTCCCTGTGACATGCAATGAATTTTATCAATGTTCCAATCTTAAATGTTTTTAGTATAAGAATAAGGAAGTTTCCTGTTAAGTTGCATGCTACCCATAGCCCTGGAACGTGTGGATGACTTACCTAAGAGAAGTAGGAATCTACATCAAAGGGTGTAGAGGCTGAGTCAGTGAATATGGAAACCATCTATGATACATACCTGATACTCATGCATATGTTGGCGACCATCCCAGACTTATGCCTTAACTTCTGCTTTGTCCTCCCAGATGTGTCATCATTGTGAAATTTGCAGAGCTCTGCTTACTAAAATGGATTATGCATTATTTCAAAATAATTTTACTGCAAACACAGATCATTCCATATTGGGCTCTTTTCAAGTACTTTTAAGTTTTGAGCGATAGAGATGGAGAAGTAAACATGGGTTAGAAGTTGTGGCACTGAATAATCACCAGGAAATAAATGTGATATGGTTCAGAAACATGCTTTGCCAAAACTGTGTGTGGTGTAGAGAATGTAGCTATCTTTGTGCTTGGCTTTAGTCACATACTATTCAGGAGAGAAAGTAAATCTAATCATCCCAAACAAATCATGTGGCTGCTCTGGAGGCTGCATGTGTTATGATGCTACTCTGGGAAAATTGCTAGACAAGGGCAAAAGGCTAATCATTAGCACTGGTGTTTGTGCTCATCTGATCAGAGACATAAACAGTCAAAAACTGCCATCCATCTCACTCAGCTGGATATAACTCACACTTGAAGAGTCATACGCAGGGTCTAGCCAGTTTGTGAGCCCCAGGCATGTTTCCCTTCCAGATGCACACTTCAGTCTGCTGGGCAACTCAAGCCTCTAAAGTTTTTTTTTTTTCTGATTGGCTCTTAATCTACTGTATCCACAATTGTTTTGGATCCAAGGGATGAAGATTTGCAGAATCTGTTATCCGTATATTTAGAGACAGAAGCGTTTCACTACTTCTGCAGTGGAAGCCCATTGCAGGGAGGTGTGAGACTCTGCAAAGGTGCTGCTGATATTCAGGGATATTCTCTAGACATAAGACAGCATCATGGGATAGGCTGAAAAACTTAAGGAAGGTGACTCTGCTAAGACCCAGAATACATCCAATGTTAAATAATTTTCTTCTTAACTGAAAGATATTTAGTATTAAAGGAATACTGGAATCAAACGGCACTGAGAGACCCGAGCTCTCACCTCATTATCATACCACAGTGTAGGCCATTATGTTATTCCCCTGCAAGAGTGTGAAGAGGCATGTCAGTGAAAACTGTCCTATCAGACAACAGTTAATAAGGTTCTCCCCACCCTTACCCTCACGTCACATCAAGTTTTACCTTACCCATGTCATGTAGCATCACAAATTACATCAGTACCCAATGTGGTTGGATCCAATGAGCATTCCAAAGCTGGATGTTAGTGATTACATCTCTATTGTGTTCTGTGTTGGTGTACTACAGTTCTAACCTACAAAGGATGCAGCTAAAGTTTACGATAAAACCTGAGACTGAACAAGGCTCCCTAAAAACGCAGTTCCTCTAAAACACTCATATAACATCAAACTGCACAGATATTTTAATATTCTCAGACATTTTTTGCCCAATTTTTAATGCTGATCCTTCTTAGAATAATTGTATGTTTTAAACCTGGTCAAATTCAAAAAAGCAGCATGTTAAAAGATCCTGAGAAGAGGTAAGGGAAGAAGGGAGTCATGTTTAGGTTATGACACAAATAAAACAACTTGTACAACAGGAGTAGGAGTCCAGTTACAAGCCTGTTTGCAAGACAGGCTAGTACAGAATAAATAGGTGACGTATGGTAACATGCTGAAGTCATCAAACCCAAACAGCACTTGGATAGTATGAATTCAAGTCTTGCCATTGTTAAGAATTTTTATCTGTGTAGTTTGCATTCTGATGAAGCTCTTTCAGGAACATTTATACTGGACACAATAATTCAGGTTTAAGAACCAATATTTCAAAATGCTTTCTAATCAGTGTGCATATTTAGATTATTCTCAAAACTTATGTGCCTAGGAAAGAATCAAAAGTGTAAGTTTAAGGTAGTTTGCTTCAGTTGCCTTTCTGCTCAAAGGGACTAATTTTCATAAACAAGATCCTTGATTTACATATGTAAGTGCATTATCTTGAAAACTGCAGTGGTAGCAGCTGAAGCAGAACTACTGGTAGAAACTTCAGATCTTTTGACTACAGCATTTCCAATATGCAATGTCCACAGTACAACACCTTTCAACTTTAAATGTGTTCTGAAGTCTATTTAAATAACTGAATGCTGATGTGTCCAGACAATGAATATTTTTGTTCAGCAGGAAAAACTTGAGACATTTAGTGCAAGAATTCCTCAGATGTAGCTCTCCTCAGGAAAAGGCTGATTTTATTATCAAGAGTGCTTCAAATTCAAATGTTGACAGTACAGTTGTTTGGAAAACTGTCAGACTTTGAACAAAGGTAGGTGAACACATTAGGTTGACAGGTTGTCTTAACCTTCAAGAACTCATGCAAAAATCTCTGTCAATTTCTATTGACTCCTCTCAGTACATCTCCTACTGGTATGTATGAGCTATTTCATGTTTACTCCACAGGGGCTAAAGTCCCTTGTTATATATTATCCACCCAAAATCAAGTAAAGGATCTAGGTCTCTCTCATACACTCATTATTCTTACTGTAATGATCAGGAGATGTTTGCCTGTCAGTTTACTATGTACAGTCTTTGCTGTAGTCCATCTTAGACTTCAGCACACAAACCTTTCTCATGGTGGTAAAACCAGCTGGAAGAGGTTTTTATCCTACCCCACCCTGAGCCATTCATTTCTGCATTTTTCATAGGAGTTCACTGCCCAGTTTTGTTGTGCTAATAAGACTGTGAGGTTGTGTTATAACATGGACCAGCAACATAATGTGAGGTTAAAAATTAATGTGGTTTTTACC
Organism: Prinia subflava; assembly: GCF_021018805.1. NCBI lineage: Eukaryota > Metazoa > Chordata > Aves > Passeriformes > Cisticolidae > Prinia > Prinia subflava. Next base: position 85,769,126 of record NC_086247.1, read on the forward strand.
CTAATCCAAGTTTCTGGCAGTAAGCAGAACTGAAGTATGATTGGAGTATGAGTAGCAGAACCTGAATTTATGTTCTGAAGTAATGTTGTGCTGGCACATTCATCTTCTGAACCCTGGGAGTGATACATTTCACCTTTCCTCAATGAGATGCATGTCTGTAGGCTTCTTGTTCACTCCTCATGCCCATGCTTACTACAGTTTTGTTTTCAAATTGGATAAAACAGGTATACATTTTAAACTGTAGGAAAGCTGCATGTCAATAACAGCACTATAACAGCACACATAACAGTATAAATGACAGCAATTGTGTTATTTCAGATTTCACTGGAGCAATTGTCATTTGGCCATCTTTCCAGGAATTGTCCAGATGGAAAAATTATTGCATACAAAAAGTTCACTCAGTTTACTCAACTAACCATCCACTGTCTGTCACAGAGCTTTCATGTGGCGTCCCAGGTGTGCATCCTCATTGGCAACACTTTACTAAAAAGAAGGGAAACTGATTGCCACAAAACTTACCTACTAAAGTTCAGCCTAAACAGTGGATCTTTACATTACTCCTGAATGTGAGCTGTATTTACACTTAAAATCACTGAAAATCTATAATACTAATAAAGACCTTAAATTTGAAGTGACTAAAAGATAGAGGATTGAAGCAATGCCATGGAAACTGAAGCAAAGGCATGATTGTTTTCCTGCTATCAGTGTTTCTATGTGTAAACATATATAACACACATAGAGCAAGGAGCGTGAACTTTATTTAGTATTTAGATTTTCCTAAAACTTTGATCAGGAATCAGCCGAGATACTTTGGAGAGGAAGTCATATGAAACAGAAGTATGTAAAATAGAAGAGTGTTCTCATACTTAGCTACCAGAGAGCCTAATAATTACTGAGCGAATTTTTCAAGAAAGAGTCATAACCTTGCCAAATTCAATTCTTTGTCCAAGATTACTGGAATGTAACATCTAGTTAGTTAGTTTTATTCTAACACAGAGGGAGAAAAATCCACAAAGGATTTATATTTTGTTTCAGAAGAAACTTCCCCCAGGATCTCAAACTGAAACAAACCTTCTGGAAAAAGGTAAGTCCAAATTTGAGTCCAGATGGCTTTTAGGTTTTTTAAAAAATAACAGGAAAGTGAAAATAAACACATAATTGAACATGTCAGGCAACTACTGAGGCTCTCTGGAACAAAAAGTTACTTCATAAATTGCATATCTTGAGTTGGGGTTTAAGCTATGTAGAAATAAATTCTTTAGTGAGCAGGGAGAGTAATGAGGAAGGTTGCTTTTCTATTTGCTTCAATCCTTTGTCCCTAAACATCCACACCACTGTTCTTCTCCCAGAGACAAACTTGATGGGATTAGCTACCTTGCTGTTGATTTTCACTACATTTTGGGGAACTCTGATATCTTTAGCCTTCTGTTACTTTCATTTGAAATTATTTAACAGATTTATAGGTCATTAGAGAGACTCTAATAAAATATATCACATAAGCTGTAATTTATCAAGCTATCAAATACAAATATTCTCTCATTTGCAAAATGAGGAATTTCCTTATGAGATAGTGCCTTTTAATACACAGCTATATAATTACTATAAAGAGCAATTTTCTATCATGTAGACAGTTAGGATTCAATCAGGTAGCAAGACTCCAGTGGAAAAAACCTGAACAAAACCAGGATGCTTCTTTGGAAACCAGCTCTCAGATTAATGCAGTAGCTGATAGTCTGTATATTCTCTGCTGTGCAAATGCAAATAAAATAAGGTAGCATGTAACTCTTTTAAAATAGAAATAAAACTGTTGTGACAAAAACTTATTATTTCCACTGTAAAATAACTATTCATTAGTGACTAATGGACTCTCTCCCTCTCACCATTATAGTGAAAAATGCTAGATGATTACTAAGCAGCTTTTTTCTAAACCTCACTGGAAAATAATGGATTATGTATTCTTTTCTTAACTTTCCTCCGAGGAATAAATAGATTACCAGTTGATAAGTGATACCTGCTTTTCAATGCATTTATTGTAAATTGTTGTGACGTGCTTAAAATACTGAAATTATTTATATGAGATTCTGATATGTATTTCTTATGTGGGTGAATGACTCAAAATTTGGCAGCAAAATAGCTTCTGTGCCAAGGATGAGCCTTTTGTAATCTCCCTGATGAACTGCCACTGTGATAAGGCTTTTATGAGAACCACTCTTTGCTCATGCCCAACAGTGCCTCACCACGATTAGACAGCTACAGTCCCTTAAGAGTCTTTCTGCACTGAGCTGGACAATCCCTGTGGCTGCTGCTCCAGGCTGCTGTAAGGCACTGCAGGAGCTGGCATCAGAGCTGGAAACAGGAAGACTCCTTTGTGTGGTCTTGATATTTTTGCACTGACGAGAAAGAACATGAATGAAATACACTACAAAAATAGGAAAGTAAATCTGAAATGCCAAAATGTAGCAAAAGCTTGGACTGGAGGAGTTTGGATGGACTTTGGAGACAAGACAACTGGGTGTTGTTACTGGAAAATTAAGAAAAGGGTATCAACTTCAGGAAATTGAGTTTGGGACTAAGATAGCTAGCAGATGACCAGGCTGAAACAGAATGGGAAGTTGAAGAGAATCCTGAGATTAAATAAAGAAACTGGAACAAGAGTTGAAGGAATGAAAGACAGCGAGCTTGGAAGTGGCGAGGACAACAATGCTGGTGGAAAATTGTAGCAGGACTGACAGAAGCAGCTGTGATCTTGTGTGTGTGTGTGTGTGTGTGTGTGTTTGATGCAAATTATACAGAATAGGGAGCAGAGAGCCACATCTCCTAATCCTACAAATGGCTAAGCACTCTGACCAGAGCAGGAACCTGGTGCTGAGCCACAACCAAAACACAGAATGGGGGTTGGGGGTCTGGAGCTGCAAGACGAATCCTGCAACTGCAGTCATGCCACTTTGGCAGTAAGTGAATGACAGAGAAACTACACTCAGATTCTAAAGAAAAGAAAAAAACTGAAAAAGGACCAGCAAGACAGATCTGAGTGGATGGGGACAGTAAAAATCCACCTGTGGTGGACAAAGTCCTCTAGTGGATCACACCCTGGCAGCACTAAGACTTGAACCCAGGTTTCTTGACTGTTCACATTCTTCTGCTGTCAGCAAACACTTGTGAAAGTCACTCAGGTTTGAGTAAGTCAGTATTTGGTCTTCAGTGGATTTGAGATCACACTCCCACAGAAAAGAATGAGCATGCATTCTCTCTTGTCTCTGGCTGCCCCTTCCTTGCTTCAGTATTAGCGAGTGTATTCAGTATTATTCAGTTTCTTTCTGCGTCACAGGAAGAGGTGACGCAGCTCACAGAGGTAATCAGACACGGGACACTATTTTGCAGAGATAGCTTCCAGTAAGATTGGCAAGCTGATCTGATTTACTGTGTTGCCACTCAAGCTCACGTTGACAAAAGTTTAAACGGCAGACGCTGCAGCAGAAAGAGATGTGAATGCAGGGAATATCTCCACTCTCAATATTTTTGGACTCTCTGGCCCTACATTCACTTATACCAGCCCTTAAATGATGCCCTCTTTCCCTGCCATTTATGGACTTCATGGAGCGGATAACTTGAGGATACTTTTTACTCATTAATTGGATGTAGGAACCTCCTTTCTGTACCTAAAAATTTTAACCCTACTAATGAATGGTAGTGCTGCAATCTGGATGGTGCTACACAAGGAGATCCTGAGTTTCATTTGCTTCTTTATTAGTCTAGAAAAAAACCTAAAATTAAAAAAAAAATCTGAGTTAGCAGGTTATGAAACTTATAAAATAAGGGTTCTGAGATAAGGACTTAAAGTTGCCTTGTGGAAAACCAAAATGTAATTGTACAACTAAAGTCAGTATCATAACAGCTATAAAACAGAGCTCCCTCAAAGCAGCTCCAGAGTTTTTGATTTTGCAACTTTTCTAACGTTATTTTAAAGTTTCCTGTGCACATGTGGTAGAATACAAGCTCCTTTGAATCTCTGATTAAGTATTTTAGAAAGGCTGAGAAAAAAAGGAGAAAAAGGTATGTATCTTTTACAGGTATAAGTAAGCAACCAAAGGCACCATAGCTGAAATAAAGTGAAATGAAAGGCACTTACATCAAACAGCTTTTCTGCAATAAAACTCTAAACACACCAAGGATTCTTGAATATTCCCTTGAGGTTGCTTATTGGCACCTGCAAAGCAAAAAGAACTCTCTGTATTGTATTAATTATAATCTCTGTACCACTACAAGTAATGCAAAAGTTCTTGCTTCTTCACTCTGAGGTAGAAGGGGAATAGTCTGTACCAGTCAGCTTTTAAAAATAACTATTATATTAATTACTTGAAATTCCATTTACAGAATTCATTTTGCTGTGCTTTGAATTTGATTGCATTGTATAAATTTTAATAAAATTTTAATCGTTGATTAGGGAAAATGTATGAAGTTTGCAAAAGATGGCTCTAAGTCAACAGAATCACTCTGTCTTTATAGGAAGTGGACTTTGGTTTGGTAACTAACTTCATTACCAACATACTCACGGAGCAAACATTTCCTTTGTACAGACATATCTACTTGGAGATGGTGAGCCTGCATAAAGCGAGTTTGACTAGAGCAGGCTGGGGCTGCATTTGCAGAGTAGACTTGGGAGAATTATTAGGCTTGTTCCCAAAGGGATGACAGACGATGGCCAGGCTGCCCTGTTGGTCACAGACTGGCTCAGAGCAGAATACTGAACCAGCTAGTTGCTCAAATAAGTCGGTCTCTATAGAAGTGATTTTCTTTAGACTGGACCAGAAAAGAAGAGGACCTCCCTTTGCTACTCTTCATATCACCAAAGCCAAACAGATTGATGAGCAGGAGGACTTCTATTTGCACTTGTGAGGTTGAGCATATGCATGATGGAAAGTTTTTGTGCTGTTTGCACAATAATTATTCCCACCTTTCTCCAAATAAAGGACAGTTGTATTCATGTTCTCAAAGGATATTGTAGATGGGAAAAGGTAATTTATAGTGATAACTAACAAAGTTTAGCTTCAATTTTTCAGCGCCAAAAATGAACTGCAAGAAATGGAAGTGGAAGGCTCTAGGATTTAGTTATTTTGTTTTTAAGACAGAGTAATAGCATTAGTTCACTTCAGCCTTTGGTGCTAGCTCTGGCACATAGCAGAAGACACGTATTGCAGGTCTTAGCGAGACTGAGTTAGCAGCTCTTTTCATCAGAGACTTGTCCTAGTGATTTAATTGTGGAACATGTTCATTTTTCTTTGTTTTGAAACTGTTATATATATGATTTATGTGATACACAATTAATATGCTTATCTTCCAGCAGATGACACATTGGAGGATAACTGCAACTAAATGCATATTGATCAAAAGAATCCCCTCTAAATCATTCTTACAGAAACTTACAACAAAAACACAACCAATATGATTTTGTAGCAGTTGTAAATTGGTTGAGCAAAAAGTAGACTGACTTGGGGATGAGGAGGAAAATATTTACACCAATTTTCATGGGTTGTCAGCAATACTACAGGCTCTCTGAAATACCTGTGAATATTAATAAGTTTTAGAAAATGGTTCCACCACTACAGTAGTTGCTCCCAGTGTGTAAAAGCCCACTTAATTAGAAGTAAAAAACTCAAGACTGACACATTTGAAAGGTTTATTGAGCTGCAACTTGAAAGCAGATTTGGTGGATACTACTGTAACACAGAATGAGTTAGAAAAGGCTTCAGGGAAAGTGTCAGAACAAACTGTACAGGCTTTTTTGCCAAGTGTCATTATTTTCTATGAATGCACTGCATTATCTGGTAAAATAGTTCAAATGTGTCACCAGGTATGTCATGCCCACCTGCACTTCAAGATTATGTCTAAAAAGATCAACAGAAAATCTCTAAAGAGCAAATTTCACATTATTCACACTTTGAAAACCAGAAATGTCAAAGCTATTTGCCACAAGTGTATAGCAGCTTGGTAGTATGGACAGTGATGGAAATCTCTATTACGTATTTCTCGATTCGCTCTATATATAGCAAAAGGATTAAAAAATCAGTGTGAAAGGAGTCCTAGTAAAAAATTATCTATATCAGACTTAATTTGAAAGGGGTTGTTTGTTGGGTTTTTTTTTACAATGAATTATTTGGTTAGGGTTGCAAAAATAATGAAACTTATGTACTCTAACTCAAGTGCATATATAAATTAAACTAAATTAAAATATGCTTTCTGAGAAAAATCACTTACAGTGGTGGCAGTGCGAGCTTCCACAACATTGTTAGTGAATACTGAAGTGCAACTGTACTGCTCTAGAATTTAATGGACTAAGCTCTTGACATCAGAACATATATCACTTGCTGTTTAAGATGCCATAGAATGGAAAAAAATATATGGAACTTTATTCCTCAAATCACATTTTGAAAAAAAAATTACTTTTTTTTTTCTGTGTATAGCAATAATTATAATCACTATTATAAATGATAATATTTTTTCTCTTCAGATTGAAAGGATCTTGAAAGGATCTTGAAATGATCCTGAAAAGATCTTGAAAATAATTACTTTCATGCCATTTTAAGAAGAATAAAAGCCTCTTGCAAAAGCCAGGGGGAAAAAAGAGTCTTAAAGAGTCAATGAGGTCCTCAAAACTTAGAAGTGCCTGAAAACTCTACTCACAATGAAATCTGGCTGAGAATGTTCATCTCTGAATAAAAGTCAAAGCTGACCACTCTTAGTCTTTTAGACCAAGGTTCCTCTTAGGGATCCATTTTAGGCCTAGTGCTCGTTAATATCTTCATAAACTGCTTGAGCCCAGCACTTGAAGGAATACTAAGTTTGTCGACGACACTAAATTGGGAGGGACTGTTGACTCCCTTGAAGTTAGAGAGGCCATTCAGAGAGAACCTGATAAATTAGAAGACTGAGCAATCACCAACTATATGAAATTTAACCAGGGAAAATTCCAGATTCTGCACCTGGCATGGGGCAACCCTGAATATACGGATAGACTGGGGAATGAGAAGCTGGAGAGCAGCCCCATGGAAAGGGACCTGGTAGTCTTGGCTGATGAAAGGCTGAATATGAGCCAGCAGTGCCCTGGCAGCCAGGAGGCCAACCCTGTCCTGGGTACATCAGGCACAGCACGGCCAGGCAGGGAAGGGAGAGGATTGTCCTGCTCTGCTCTGAGCTGGGCCTCACCTTGAGTGTTGGGGCCAGGTTTGGGTGCCACAATATAAGAAAGGCATTGAGCTGTTAGAGAGCATCCAGAGGAGGACTAGAGATGGTAAAGGGCCTTGAGCGGAAGCTGTATGAGGAATGCCTGAGGTTGCTTGGTCTGTTCAGCCTGGAGGAGACTGAGGGGACCTCATTACAACTTCCTCTTGAGGGGAAGAGGAGGGGCAGACATAGATCTCTTCTCTGTGGTGACCAGTGATGAGACCCAAGGGAATGGCCTGAAGCTGAATTAGGGGAGGTTTAGGTTTGATGTCAGGGAAAGTTTCTTCATCCAGAGGGTGGTTGGGCACTGGAACAGGCTCCTCAGGGAAGTGGTCACAGCACCAGCCTGACAGAGTTCAAGGAGTGTTTGGAAAATGCTCTCAGGAACATGGTGTGACTCTTGGGAATGGTCCTGTACAGGGCCAGGTGGTGGACTTGATGATCCTTGAGGGTCCCTTCCAACTCAGGATACTCTATGATTCTATTATTCCATATCTCTAATTACTACTGTCACTAATAGAAAAAACTAGAGAGATACATTCACTTGATTTTGTTGCATGCAGGAGAGAAGAGATGAGAACAAATTTAAGCAAAGCTGACATGAGTCTACATCAAAGGATTTGTTTCAGGATTATGACCACAGAAGACAAGGTGATAAAAAAAACCCAATACACCCCAAGAAATCAAAATCTGATCTTTCAGATTTTGCATGCTAAAGACTTCGAAATAAATTATGTTGATGCTTGATTACCATTTGTCAGTAATCCAAAAATTTAAATTTCTCATCTACTTTTACCTTAGTAGACTCTTAACAGCCAGAACTTGAAATTCCACAAAGGGATGGAATTTTTTCCCTCTTTCCAGGCATATGATTGTTTTCTGAATTAATATCCATGTGGAGACTTTTAATTTTCGCCAATTACTTCCCCAAAAATATTTATAATCCCCCAACAAGATTTAAATAGAAATTGCATTTCTTCAGCAAGCCTGAATCAGCAGGAGATCAGCATACATGTTGTAGACTATAGTGAAGGGGAAAATCCGTGTATGTGCATAGGTGTTTTGCTTTAAGGTTTATATGAAAACAGAAGTTCTTCTCTTTATATCCTAGAATGCAAACCAAATTTTTACCTTGGGCTGCTCTTCAAAACTCAAAGATCCTAACAGCCGTGCAAACACTGTTTTAAATATTTTTCAGTGTGTCAAGAATTGCAGAGAGTATGGTTATTAATCTTCAGCTTCATAAATTCCCCTCACACCCTGAGATTCCAAATTAGCTGACAGGGTCAAAATTCTCCTTAACCAGTTGGACAGAAAATGAACCTACTTCCCTTGTTCACTGCAACATTTTCATCAGAGCAATGTAATTGTGTTTCACGTTACTGAGAAGGCATCCATGCTGGAAGGTGGCAAGGACTTCTGTGGCCCGAATAAACAAGAAGGTGGAAAGTGGAATTTCAAAATATGTATATTTATCTTCAGTGACTACTGTGTCATTTCATCTCTGTTGAGAACATATCTACAGCTGTTCTTCTCTTTAGCTTTGTTTAAGAAAACTAGTATTATATTTCCTTATCTGACATTTCCATGAAAACACTGAACATATGTTTTACTGACCTTAGAATATCAGATAAATGCAAAAGTACTGTAGTCAGTTCTTTCATTCATGTCTCTGTGTTCATTTTATTTTTGTCAGATATTGTTTTCTTCTTACACAATGTAATAGGAATGTGACAGTGACAAGTGCAGGTGTGTCTTTGAATAATTTTTCATGCTGAATTTTTAATATGAGGTTTCTGTACTATACATAAGGCACTGGACACATGACTTTCAGATCTTGATGTGAATCTTCACTTCCAGCCAGGTGACAAACACAGACACGTGAACACCTGGGTTAACCTTCTGTGGACGAGAGTATTCCTACAATGGAGCAATATTATCATTAATATCCCCACTTATTTTTAAACTCACTCCTGTAAGTCAGGTTATTTGAGCCAATATAACTTTTCTGATTGTGTCAGTTGTTAGAGGTTGCCTGTCCTTAGTGGTGAAGGAACTGTGAGAAGCCATTTGATGACTATCAACATGACTATGTTATTTCTGCATATCCCTCTGCGGTGGATTGGTTCCAGCTGGACCTTAACCAAAATTGAACTAAATATGTGCTTAAGCTCTTTGGTGTTTCTAAAATCTCCTTTTCTCTTATGCTTTATTCCAACTGCTAAATAAAGATGTCTTCTTTCAAGGAGCTGTTTGTCAATATCAAAAGAAAAACAGGTGCCTGAAACCAGTCAGATCTGCAGCATGATAGACGTTGATACATACAGGATCACGCTTGCCTCCTGAATGAAAATAAAAGAAAAGCAATACGGCACACAAACACAAACTTAGCATCAGACAAGTTAGAGAGGAGCCAGAGGTGAAGTCATTCCTGTAACATTGGAAATGACATGTTGGGACTCTGGAAAAGGCTGATACTGACTCCATTGTCACCTCCTACAGGTACAACTCTCTGCAAAAAAACCCCAAAACAACAAACCCTGAACACTTTCGAGTTTATTATCACTTGAATACATCTATATTCTCTGCCTATGAATGAATACTTCAGCAAAACTTTATTTGCTGACTGTAGAAGTTTCTTTATAAAACTTTGACCTTTGAAGCTGATGAGAATATTATCACCTGAATAATGAAGTAGGTCCATAAAGCATAAAAATCAGTTTTGTCTTGTAATATGCCACTTGCTGATGATTTTCTTTGGCATGTTTCAAGTATGCTCAAGAACAACTAATGTAAAGAATAGAATTCGAAATAAGCCCTGAGCCCTTGGCTTCTCCAGTTTCCTGCAGAAGCAGAGAAATTTCTTCTGTGATGTCATATCTAGTTTCCTTGACATGTTCCACATCACAGGGTCCCGGAATAGAGCCAGGAAGATGAACAGTTACTGTTCTCTGCTCTGGACTTAGACAGTTTTTAAAGAAATATAAATGATTTCTTATACATTTTTAATGGTTGACAGGGTTTTTTCCCCTTGCTATTCTGCAGAGCTTTTAGCAAAAAAGCCTATTCCTTTGGGAAATCTCAGTGTTCCAGACTTTGTAGGTGTAGAAGATTCTTTATTGCACTTTAGAATCACTTCCATATACAGAAATAATTTCAAGTAGTTCTGAGGTCTTTTGCAGGCATTCCTTTCAAGCCTTCATCCTGTCTGAACCTTGAACTATTGCAGTTAAGTTTATTACAGCAGCCTTTACAGGTTCAAAATATTCAGACAACAATTGCAGTGCTGTTTTTACAAATTTTCAAATACTTTTCAAACAGTTCCTCTCTGATATATGTATTATATGGGAAAAAATGCAACACTATGATGTTATACATAAAGATACTATCTTCTGCACTCATTTGGGCTTATCCCATGACTAAATCATAACTAAGCTATTTGTGAGTAATGGGATCATCCCATATTTATTTTAGAGAAGTTTATAATATGTAGTGCTTATGCATGTAATGATCTAAGATTGTATCTTTTGGGACTGTTAGGCTGTTTTATTATAGCAAATACATATAGTAATGCCTATGGTTAATGCTGCTTGACGCTTGTGTAATACACTGTACATTGCCATCTTTGCTTACTTTAAAGCACTTGGATTGCAACTTTTCAATATATGACCCTTGACGAATTCTTTGAAGGCATACTTAATCTGAAAAGGCTCTGTTTGCCGTTGGGTTTGGGGGTTTTTTGTTTGTTTGTTTCTTTTTTTCCCAGAACAATGCTACAAAAAAAAAAAAAAAGTTATTCTTTGAATAGCTTTTGTAGTTTTCATTATTGGGATGTGCCAACAAAGCAACCTGACAGTGGATTGACTCCTTGAGAAAGTACTTGCTGGAGTGTCTTGATATCTTCTTTGCTCACTTCTTTTCCTCACTGCTGCCTAGTGATCTTTGGGTAAGATTACAAAAGGTAGACATAAGGAACTTTTAAAGGCAGGATTTCCTTACAAACTGTGTTCAAACTATGCTCACTTCAGCAAGCCAAGATGACAAAAATACAATAACATCAACCGAAATCACCACAGGCATTTAGTTAATTTCTCTGTTTGATTAGGCATGAGTTAATTTTGATTTATTAACTTTATTTTGTTGTTTTTAAAAGTAATGAATGTGCTTCAACACAAAATAATTAATACCAAAAAAGAGATAGTAATTTTGACTTTGTATGTTTGACTTTCTAGAGGAAAACTCATTCCCTGTTACACTCCTGCAGAAAGACTGATAGAAACACATCCATGCCCTTCTAAAACATGATCTCCTTGTGTGAGGACAATGAACACAGTCCAAGATGACACAGAGGCTTGATGGCAAAACCTAGTAAAGTGTTTACCAGTGAATTTACCCTTGTCTATTGATAGCAAAACTTGTATTATGATACCAAATGATCGCCAGTGAGCAGCTGCTAAAATATAACAGAGCAAATCCAGTTGAATTCAGCCTATCCTAATACAGGCAAACTTCTGGAACAAGGCCTTTTGTTCCAGTGCCGCCAGTCTAAACAACAAGGCTATTGACTGCATGTGCCAGCCTTTGTTACTGGGGGCTACCTGAAAAGATTAAAATTGCATGAATCTGCAATTTCAGATCCATCAGTTCTCAGCTGCAAAACATCCATCTGTAAACTGACCCAGGAGGAGTAGACTGTTGACTTAAGCTTCTGTGTTAAAGGTTCAAATTGTCATAGTCTATCCCTAGGAAATAAATTAATTCCCAGTGCCAGTGCTAAATAAGTCTCAAGAAGCTGTAGCATAGTTTTGGTCTTTCATATTGCCACGATTATTGCAAAAGGTCATTAATTCATCTATGGGCCATCAGTCAAATCTGTAAGTCCTTTAGACAACAGAAAGGAAACAAAATGAAAGGCATTCAGACCACTTCCTCTTCCACTTTGTCACAATTTTACCAAGCTATATACTGACATCAACACGCTTCTCCAAAAAGGAACTGTTTGTGAATCATCTCTAAGATGAGCCACTAAAGATTCCTTACCTTTTGCACCTCTTCCTTTACCGAATATAGTATTATTTTTGTTCAGGCTACATGGAATCCACTGTGAAATCTGCAGGCTAATGATGAATCAAGTATACATTTTATTTTCCCTTCTCTATGCTGAAAGGCAGCTTGCACAGTTTTGTGCAAAGTTTTTCAAGCACTAAGCCTAACATTAGCATAATATTCTTATGAGTCAAGCTTCTGGTAAGAAGTACTGGTAGAACTAGGCTGCACTGTAGTGTACTGAAAAAATCTACATTGCGATGATCATGGGAAGACTAAATTGTCCTGGTTCCAGCCAGGACAGGGGTAATTTTTACAGTAGCCAGGAGGGGCATGGCTGGGACCCAGAGGTTATTCTGTACCACCTCACATCATTTTCCATGGATGGGGAAGGGCTCCCTTCTGAGTTGGCATAGCGTGGCAGAGGGAGCAGTTGGTTATTGTCTATTGTCAGGGGATTTTGATGTGAATCGTTTGGTTTTTGTACCCCCTGTCATTAGTATTATTGGTTACAGTTTTTGTTTTCCTAGCTCATCGCTGTTTCCAGTAAATTGGTGTTGAATCTTCAAACTGAAAAAACCCATACATCTTAAGTTTATATTGTTTATTCATAAAAAAGCATTTATATTGCTTTGGAAGATAACTTTCCTCTACGTTGTTCAGTTTTCTCTTTTCAAGTTATTTAAGAAGAAAAGATTGTTAGGCTTTTTTATTTTTCTCATCTGAATGGAAAAAAAATGATGGTTTTTAGTCTTTCTCCAATTTTCAGAAGAAACACCCTGTTCTTTCTCAACGTTTACAAATGTCCATATTTTCCTAAAGGAAAACAACTAACACTTTAACACCCAAATTAACATACTCTTCACTGGAAAACATTGGTTATAGAATTCAGAAAATACTTTATGGGCCATATTGAGAAAAAAAATGCTGGAGACATTTACACTCTTAAAAGGTCAGCCTGTAAATACTATACCCATAACCAGAAAAAACCCCAAAGTTCTCTATGAAAAAATATCCTGCATGAGCTGTAACAGAATATATACTTCATTAAAAATCTGTGAGGCTCTCTGCATTCTCTGTAAAAACCCAGAATTTCAGATGTCCCTATTCTCCACATACTTACTCATTCTAAAAGTGTACTTAGTCATGAAAATGCAAATTACAAATTCAAAGAGAAAAGCAAAGAATGTCTGTCTTTCAGTTATGGCACCTACATTTGCATCAGTCCTCAGCCTACCCCATTCTTAAATTATGACACCTCCTTTCAAAAACTGAAGAGGACATTCCCTAATTTAATGTTCAGGTAATGAACTCTTCATAATGATCATTGCATTGACTATGAGAATGAGCAAATTGTTACGGCTGATCAAGCATTTAAAGTGTTCTATAAGGATAAAATTATCCTTAGTCTTCACTCTATGCTCCCATCCCAGCCCAACTATTAAGCTAGGATTTTGTTTTCTTAGTCCTTTTATAAACCTGTTCTCATCCTCACCATGGCAAGGGAAGCTACATTCCAGTGGTAAGACAGTACTACTTTGAATAGAGCCAAGGAGTTCAAGGAGGTAGCTAAAATTTTTTATCTCTGATGTGGACACAAACATCTAAACTCTGCTGGTGACCAAAGGGTGAACAATGTGATTGCACAAGATTATTTTAGATTTCCAGTTTGAGGGTTTTAAACATAAACTCATTTTAAGTTAGGTAACATTGGTAGAGCTTCACTTTCTATGTGTGTTCTCCAACCAGCTCTTCGAATTGCCTTTTCTGTGGCGCCTTTGCCTCATTCAAGGCACAAATACTCTTCTAGGAATAAATCAGAAATGTGTAGAACATATGTTGACTAACCAGGGATGTAAAGATATTGATCTCATCTCTGTTAGCACTGGATTCACGGTGCCCATAGTCAGGGCTACCTATGTCTGTTGCAGATGGAAGTTGTTGCACGTAAGATTCCAGTTTCAAGTGTTGCAGAACTAGAAAGGCGGGAGAGGAAAGTGTCAAGTGAATGCACAAAGAGAAAAGCAGGTCCTGTAGATAAAATGTGCATTCTGTCCCATGTAATTTAGTCCTAATTCTGTTGTAAAACTTCTGTTTGGTACTAAGCAAGCCATTAAAACATAGTGAAGTGTGGATTCTATAATTTTGGAAAGTCAATTCAAGATATTGAGTATCCAGCTAGAGGTACAAAAGCATCTACTATTTACACCTGTAACAAATATCAATAACAATGCTACTTTAAAAATAAAAGATACTATATTCTATTAGGTTTTTAGATCTAGGCCTCTTTAATTGAATGACAGAAGTCAATGGACAACTCTAATTACAATATTTGCTGTAATTTCATATCTTAGTTATACATGGGTAGAGATTGGATAAAAAACCCCTCCTTATTTAATGGGCATATTGCCGAGAAAATTATTGGTTCTCTTAAAAAATGGGTACATTGAGTTTATCATTGAAGTCATCAAGGAAACAGTAGTGTATTGATCAGATTTTTTGAAAGCAAAAATCTGGGGAAAGAAACTGTCTTTATCAGTAAAGAACTAAATATCATAATGTCAGTCTAAAAACTTACCAAGAATATATTACTCTAAATATGGCTATTCCTTTCTGCAGTTATTTAAACTTGATTGTGTTACAGTCTTAATCTAATCTAGAACCAATGTTTTTCAGATCAATGGAAGGAATGTCCCAGTAGTTTAGAGAAATAGGAGGTCCTCTCTCCCAGACTTTCATGTAAAGAATCTTGTTCAACAGTTGTTCCTTCAAGTGATCACACTTTCCTCCCTGTGTTGAAAACAAAGCCATTTTATCTGCCTGAAATGACCTCTCTTGAAACTGCACCCACTACAAAATGGGAAAGATAACTCTCAGCTCTGGAGTGTTGGAAGTACAGATTGCAAGAAATACTTTTTTCTATCATTTCTATCTGTTTCCCCATTTTAACTTAAACATCTCAGACCACTTAGAAGACAACAGACTGAGATGGAGATGAGGAAGAGGTAAGGAAACTAAGAGGGACAGAATTTACAGAGAATAACGAATTCCAAGGATGAGCCACATCCCAGAAGTTGAGGGCAAATGAGCAAAGGATCAAAATAGGGGAGAAAAAATATTAGCTGAAAAGGGATACTATGCATTTCAGACCTAACCTGCCAACATAATTTGTCCATTACAGAGTTTTAAACCATCCAGTTGTCTTAGATGAAGAAAGCCTGGGTTACAGAAACATTAATAGAATTAATCTCGATTTTCTCTAAGCAGTTGCAGAATAGGTGACATAATTCCAATCAGCAAAAAAAATATCAACAAAATAAATAAAACTTAAGACTTTGATTTAGCTGACCAGACATAGGCATCTGCATCAGGATGAGATGAAGCATGCTGGGAATTCCACCAACGATGCTATCTTTCCTTTGCGAAAAAGTGCATAGGATGATGGGATCAGGTGTTAATGCCTATGGCACAGATCATCCCATTTAGCCATATCAGTCCTGCCTTTTGAAATCCTTTAGTTAATCACTGGTTGTACCTCAATGACTAAATGCTTCCTTTCTAAGCCTTACTCTCAAATACTAAAGGGCAGATAATCACCTTAATATAACCAAACATAAGTTATTGATAGTCACTGTATTATCAAGAGTTATGATCTTGTGGATAAATCTCTGCGTATCAAATACATCTGTGATCCCTCGGTTAGAGTAAATCCTAGAGATGTAGACCCATTCCCATGCAATACAGATCTCTATTATATTTTCAGTACTGTAAACTTTCAGCTAGTTGTGACCTACCACCGCAACTATTTCAAATTGCGCTGTTCCACCATCTATGAAGATCTTTATACACATTACAGTGGCACATAGCAAGGTCGAAACTGAGTTGACCTTTCAAATGAACTTGATTCCATGATCTGTACTTCGGCCATAAATTAGAACATTCTTTATTCTGCTAAACGGAAGAACCATTGTCCTCCTGACTTTACCAGGGGTGCCACTAAGGCAATTGTCCACTTCAGACTGGAAGCTCTGTCTGCACATTGCAACACTTCCTGCCTGGCTGACATTGTCTGTTTTTTTCCCAAGGTGGATTAATGGAGGCTGTTCAGCCACCTCTGAAAACATTTGCCACTGTCGGAACTCAAGTTGGCTTATCTTTCCAGTCTTCCTAGACTGCTCCATTACTGCATTCCATACAACTTCTCTTCTGGAAGTATTTACATGCAATGTTAGGAAAGTCATTTAGGAAGCTGGCAGTAAGATTGGTTTCAACAAACAAAATATTGTTGAAATTTGATGCATCCTGCCTCTAGTCAGGCATGTGTAAAACACCTTAAGAAATAAAGAAACAATGATTTGGCTATTCATCATGCAGCATTTGGACAACTTGATTTTTTTTTCTAAAGAAAGCAAGATGAGAGTAAGTTCACATGGAACCCTGTGTAGCAAAATACAACGGCAAAAAACAGTCACAAAAAACTGGTACCTCTCAGATGTTAGAACCATAGCACTATCAGATGGTACTTTTGAATAGTGTGATTGATTCTCCTGAAAAGTCTTACCAAGGAACAAGAACAAAAGGTTAGAATGAAAGGCAAAAATGGATTATTGGCAATGCAAGCAACAAATATGTGTAAAAGAAGGAATTCTTTCACTGAAGATGAATTGTGGAGCATGGTCAGAACACTAAAAACTAGTGTTTAAGCTTTGGCTCATTCCTTGAAATACTAAAATTGGAGAAGTACTGATGAACAGTATTTCTTTTGAATCATCCAGAAAATCAAAATGACTAAGATCTGGTTTACTGTAATGGTGAGACCCTTAGTACAGATTAAGATGTTCTATTTTTAGGCCTTTGCAAAGCAAAGTAACATCTTCAGCAACCACTGCTGCCATCTCTTTGCTGTCATGTGAATACTGATTACCGTCAAAGACTGTCCTTCAAAGGCATGCTACAACAGTGACATTACACTGTCTACCGCTCAAAAAAGTTTGGCCCACCTCTTAGGAATGGTGCTTAAATGCTTATCTTCAGAAGGCAGTCACAGAATTACGACACCTTAACCATCTTAATTTCGTATGTAGGCCCATCCTTCCACCAAAGATCCTGATACTGTAACTGAACGACCTGCCTTTTCACCACCTTAGATTAAGCCTAGCCCTTAAAGATATCAAAGAGTGGATTAAAACCCTCTTTGTAGACTTAGTTAGAAGACTAAGAAAGTATGAAAAGCATGAAAGATCTTAGATGTTTTATCTGCACAAATGATGTCCATCTCGAAGTCCAGTAGAGAATTTCAGTTATCCAGATGAAGGATGTTGACCTTGGAGACATTGACATATTTGTCATAAAGAATGGGCAGATTAATCAAGTCTGAGAAAGGAATCTCCAGCTCTTTCTACATAAATCATCCAAAGCCCATAAACGGACCAACATTTTCCGAATGAGTGTCTGCTGGACAACAGTCCAAAACGTGTCCATCAAAGTAGAACATTTGAGAACATTTTTTTTTTTGAAAGACCTTTGGAAGACTTTGAAAAAAATACAAACTTTGGTCAAAAATGAGTTGACTCAATGGGTTGGTTGATTACACAAACGTGACTGAACCCTGCGTCAGCCTGTGCGGTTCTGTGGCAGAGAATGGCTCCCTGGTGTGGCGTGGAATAGGAGAACACTCACTGGAACAAACACTGTGGTGTGACAGAGCACGCAGTTTGGCACTCCTGTCCTGACACTGGTTTTGTCCCACCCTTCAGCCCTTTTGAGATCTGAAACTCATGTCCTGAAGAATTTTCTCTCGAAGAAGTAACTCGTTGCGTCTATCTTTGCATAACGAAGCCTTCCATTTGTCAAGTTAATGGCTTGCTACACAGCACCTCATGTGAGGCACCCAGATGACACACAAGGTGACAAGAACAGGTTGCAGGGTGTAACTAGCGATGGACTCATAAGCAAGTCAACAGTTCAGCTACTTTCTGTTGGCCTATCATCCCACGGAGGCCTTGGCGGGGCCTTCCCGGCTTGGCAAACACCGTCAGCCGGGAGATGGAAGGCACATATCCGGTGTTGGCAGCCACCCTCGAGGGCTGCTTAGTTTCTTTTACGGCAAAGGCATCCAACCGAGGAAGTTTGGACGGGGAAGAAGCGCGTGCAGACGCGTTACACACGGCGCTGCCGGGGGCCGGTGGACCGGGCGATGCTGGAGCCCGCGGGGGCGCGGGGCCCGGCGGGGCGGGCACGGGGGGGCTGCGGACCGGGCTCGGGGGCGTGACGAGGGCCCTGCACGTGCGTGGGGCGCCGCGTCCTCCCACCACCGAACTCCGAACTCCGCGTCCGTCCCGCGGGCACATCCCGCAGCCCCGGCCCCCCCGCCTCCCGCTCCCATCACCCGCGGCTGCCCGGGCGCGGCCCCGGGCGCGCGCCCCCGCCGCCCCCCGCGCGCCGCCGGGCTCAGCTGAGCAGACAATGGGAGATCAAAGCCGGGATGGGGTGGGGGGAGGAGGAGAAGGAGGAGAAGGAGCGGGAGGAGGAGGAGGAGGATGGTGCCGGGCGGGGGGGGTCGGCTGGTGGAGCCGGCGGGGCGGGGAGCGGTGGTTCGCGTGTGGCGCTGCCTCTCTGCGCTCGATTAGTGTTCCTGGGGAGGGAGCGAGCGAGTGTAGCCGGCGGCGGCCGGAGGGGTGCGGGGGGGCGAGCACGCGTGTGAGTTCGGTGTGCGCGGGGGCGCGCGCGGCGTGCTCCCGCGGGCGCGCGCTCGGGCGCGCGCTCGGGTGCGTGCGCGCCGGGCTGTGCGAGGGCGAGCGGGGAGAGCGGGCGAGTTGCGCAGCTGCCGTGCGCGCACCCCCCCCGCCGCCGCCGCCGCCAGCGCCAGCAGCAGCAGCAGCAGGGGCAGGAACAGGAGCACCTCACTGGCATTTAACGAGCGGAGCTGCTAGTTGCGCTGGAGAGAGACGCGCAGGGAGGAGGAGGAAGAAGAGGAGGAGGAGGAGGAGGAGGAGGAGGAGGAGGAGGACGGGAAGAGGAGAAGGAGGAGGGGAAGAGGAGGAGGAGAAGAAGAAGAAAAAGAAGAAGAAGAAGAAGAAGACGAGGGAGAAGAGGAGGAGGCCAAACGGATACCAACTGAAACAAAAGTATTTCCAAACCAGCACCCAACTCCACCTTGTGAGGCTCCCCCAGCATGGCTTCCGAGGAACTCTACGAGGTAAGAGCCCCCGAGCCCCGTCGGCCCTGCCCCCGGCCCCGCCGGCCACCCCACCCCACCCCGCCGCACCCGAGAGCGTTTTTGTTGCTCCCCGGGAGCGCCGCCGGGCTTGTCACCCACACTTGCCGCGGCTGCTGCCCCTTCCCGCTGGGCCCAGCGCCTGCGTGTGTGCCCAGCCTGGCCCCCCGCCCCCCCTTCCCTCCCCAGTTTTGCCGGAGGAGGACGGAAATGTGACTGAACGGAGGAGACGGCAAAGTGTTACCGTGGCCTGCGCTCCCCCCAGTCCTTTCCCCACGTTCGCACAAACACTTTGACTCCGTGAGGAGAGGGGGGGGTGCTGGATGGGGCGAGCGGCGCTGACAGCCCCGGCAGTGAGCACGTCGAAGTGCGAGCCCGGCGCTGTGCAAAAATGTGAGCAAAGCCGAGTTATTGCCTCTGTCCGGGCCCGGGGGTGGCGGCGGGAGGAGGAGGGCAGAGGGGCTTTCCTCTTGGATTTGTGTCCATGCCAAAGTCCCGTGCCACCATCGTGTGCCTTGGCCGTGCAGCAAGCTGCACCGGTGCAAAATATTAAAATTTAAACTCCTCGGCTCTTCGTGCTCCAGCGATAGGGTTGAGGTTGCGAGAGAAGCCAAAAAGATTGAAAGTTAAGGCTCTGACACGCCATCCTTCGCTCGTCACTCGGGAGGTGGTCAAAGCGTGTGCTGACGGGAGAGGGAGGTCTTGGGGTGAAGAAGGGAACAAGGTGACAGCCAAACTTTGAATTTCCTATCTTATGTGTGGCAATTTCACATCCTTGCCCTTAACTGAAAAGCATCATGGTTATCTTGGATTGAACTTCCTTGTTTTTATTTTTACAAGAAGTCATCTCTGGGATTGAAAAGCCATTGTTGTTTTGGAGCTGTTCTTGTCTTTTGGGTAGAGAAGTGGCCTCCCAAAACCAAAATGCGCTTACCTGGTAGATAATATGCATCCAGATAGCGATCTATTAAAAATATATATCCAGAGGCTGGAACTCTTAAGGTTAAAAGGAAGCAGATAGCCTTCAGGACACTTGACAGAAGATGTCTTACTGTAGAGTTGGTGCACATGTATCTCTCATCAATTGAGTTACATCTGTGATGCCATCGGTGAACAGACCGCGTAGAAGTCAGTGGAAGGTGCCTTGGGTGGGCTTGTATTTTAAACAAGTTGACTGTCAAGCAGAGGTGCTGAACTGATAGACTAGAAAGAAGACCAAAGGCCATAAATCATGGCTAATTGCTTTGGCAAGTTTCCCCATCCTCACAATGTGGCTTAAGCCAATCTTGAAGGGATCATCCGTGGAAGTAGGAGAGAAACTGAGGAATCGCTCTCCGTCTCAAGGCATTGCCAAAAACTTGCTTTGAGTTTGGAAAAAGTTCTGTTGGGTTTGTGGAGTTGGGCCTGTAGACTGTGCTGCGGCCAATACTTGCTCTTCGTGTGTTGCTGTGTTTGATCAGAGATGGACAATGAGATATGGTTTCGATGGGCGCAAAGAAACGACCAGAGAAATTCTGTTTGCTGGGCATTGGACTGAGGCTAAGAATGACCATTGTGCGTGACTGTTCTTGGCTGTCTTAAATTGTGTTAAAAATGTTGACTTGTTGGCTCAGTGGTCTGTGGAGTGCAGTCGTCCTCCGGAAAGGTAGCGCAGAGTGGCCATTGCACAAGTGCTTTTGAAAAACATCTGAAGAGATACTCCTAAATTTTGAAAATCAGACACATTCTTTAATCGTTCAAGTGTAAAGTTTATTTAAGATGCCAAAATTGTTAATGCTTTTGGACTCACATGTGGTCAAGCTCTTTTTTTCTAAATTTTTGTTCATTTTTGATGAGTTTTGTCTTAAAATGAATTTTCTAGCCATGTCTGAAAAATCATAAAATAATAAATTATTTAAATATAGTGACCACTAATTTGGGAAGGACATAGCTGCAAGTTGACTGGAAATGTGAATTATTAAGAAATTTAAACTGTTTTGTGAACTGCCTGTGTTATTGACTGTGGATTTACTTCTGTTTCGTGGTTGTCTTATTTATAAGTCATGCCATACAATATTGTTTGAATCAGGTGTTTGAAATCTGGTGCCATTTGTTGTACTTCCATTTTTCCTTCTGGATCTTGATCTGGTGTCTTGATCAAAAAAAAAAAAAGTTGTGTAATCTATTTGCAATTGTTAGCTTAAGTATGAATGCCAACTATTTCTGCTGATATGTGTCATGTTTCTTCCAAATGAAAAATCCTCTTACTAAAAAAATGAAGGTAAGTTCATTTTTCTTTTTTTAAAGAAAATCTTAATGGATTCCCGTGTTTGTGGGTTTCTTTTTATTCTGGATGTCATCCCTGAAGAGAAGGAGCCGATCTCTATGTAGGCCAGTGATTTGGAATTCAAAGATCAAGACCTTGAAATCTACTAATGGATTGGCACTGTGACTGTGGCTCTGGCTGTGTATCCTCCATGTCATTTGTTCCTGTGCATTTTGGAGGTTGTGGTGATGACTACCCACTCTTTTTTTTTTTTTTTTTTTTTTTTTTTTTTTTTTTTTTTTTTACACTGAGGTAGAAACATTGAAGAGACTCTTTTTTTCTAGATGGAAAATGAAACAATCAGTAATGTTACCAGCCTCTGTGGATGAGGCAAATATATATTTTCTGGTTTGGAAGTTTTTTTCTTCAATGGACAGTATGTTTGTTAGTGAAGTGGACAAACATGGAGAAGCTGGTGAACAAGACAGGTGAAAGAAAACGTAAAAAAGGTGCATTGGGTTTTTATTTCCCTAAGTTTGTTTCAACATCTTATGGCACCCCTCTTTGTATGTGCCTGCTGCAATTTGTTAGTGTGGTTTTTGAAAAATCCTTTGTACAGCCTTTGGGCAAATGGTAGGGTTGCCTTCTTCTTCTTCAGTGTGACAATTTTCCTTTGGCCTACTGACCTGTTTGCCACCAACTGAAACATTGTTGGTGGGAAACATTACTTGTTCTCATCATCTTCACTGGAGTAATTAGAAGTAGGCCTCATTTCCAAGGTTCTTTCCAAAGCAAACTATGGTTGCTTTCTCTGCAGTCAAATCCCTTGACCTCCTTTGGCAAACTCTTGGAAGTGATGTCTTGGATTGAAGTCATCCCGAGCTGTGGTTGGCATGACAAGTTTGTTCGATGAAATGTGGAAATGATTCCATACAAGTGCTCTGTGGGAGAACTGTGTGCTAGCTAGCAGGTCAGACGTACCTGCAACTACTAATCTGTGCTGAGTTTGGAAGAGGCTCTTTCTCGTAAAATTTAATCATTTGTTTTTGTATTAGCTGAGATGGAAATCCATTGAAGTTCTCTGCTGTTGGACATTGTATTCTAGTCAAATTACTGAATGTTTCTGCCTTTCCTCAGGGAGCTACTGGTACACCTGATACCGTAATATACATGGCCCACTGGATCCATTTGTGTAACTCTGGCTAGGCTTGGGCCACAATTGCTGCTCATATTGAAACATTTTTACCAGCTTTTTCTGATAAGTAAGCAAAACATTTTGTGTGAACTTTGCTGGTGCACCTGTGCCTTGATGCCTTTTCTTCACTCTGTATTTCACCTTGGCATTGGTCATAAACCTAGTGTCTTAACCAATTCCCATTACAATATTACTGATTAACATATTGAAAGTCCCGTACTTCAAAATTATACATTATTGTATGTTTTATAGAATGCAAAAATATCTTATTTTTAAAATTCTTCCAGTGCTTTGCAAAAAACATATGCATTTCTTCATACTGGTGTCTAGTATTCTCAAGGTGATACTTCACTTCCAATAATGATTCAGTACTTTTGGTTTTATTTTTAGAACTAAAGCCTTTGACATTAAATTATACAGATACAGTGAAATTACAAACTGAAACAAATTTCAGAAGCAACTGGCTGAGGTTCTATGGCCTGGCATTAAGCTGTGTGTCAGGTTTAATCACCTAATAAGTAAGCCCAAAGACACATATTCCAAGAAAATTTAAGCTTTGTATATAGAGTAGTGGCCACAAGTCAAAAAAAGCAATCCTATGGGCTGTTCTTCTCTAGTGTGCTAGTTTTTTAAATGATAGACTGTAGAAAACTGATGGAGAAATGCTGTCATTTTGTCGAAAATTTGATACTGCATGGGAATTACTCACTTAAATCCAAAGTTTCTCTCACGGCCCTAGTAACACTGCAGCGATCAAATCTTCATCATGTTTTGTGTGCATTTACTGGAAAGTTTAAACGTTTTGCTTAAGTTAACTGAAAGGGTAAACCCATTGTCTGCAGCATGCAGCTTGGAGTTGTAGTTTTTTATGGCTATTTGATGAAAAATTACTATTAACAACAAATTAGTATTGGCTGTTCAGGCAATAGCCATTTTTTCCTCATTGAAATGGGTTGTTTTCATTCAACTCATCTTGCAGGAAGTCCAGATTGTCTTGGGATCTATCTTCTGCTGCTTGTTTCTGATGTGCTGATTCCCAAGACCTTGGTTAAAGATCTTGTTCATAAGGAGGGCCTTCCAGTTATTGAGGTGTGATGCCTGATTTTTTATGAGTTTATTTTGACAACTGGTTGCTGCAAGCAATGTTACTGCTTGTTTCAGGAGAGGTAGAAGACATGAATTTGCTTGACTGACCCTTCCCAGCTAAGTAAGACTAGGAATTTATATCAGATGTGTTTGTGTTCCTTCCACCCCTTAGGAACTACACATCTGACTTAAAAGAGAGTTGAGGATTATCTGTTCATCCTCCATGGGTGACTTTCACCTCTTTAAATCAGAGCACAAATGCAAGAGCACTGCAGGAATGGAGCCATCACATTTAGTGCAAGAAACTTGACTTTTCCATGTCCCTTGCCAAGCTGCTTTTCACCAGCATGATTAGCCCCAGAATTCTGGACAAAATTGAGGACTAGTGCCCTGTCTTCTGGTGCTGCTGCAGGGTCAGTGCCTGAGCTGCCCCGGCGTTTTCTCCAGTGTGTCCTGCCCTCCATGGTGCTACTGGCCTGGCAAGGCTCAGGGCTGCTCCCAGGGTGAGCTCAAACACATGCAAGCACAGGAATGAACCTCTGTCTGTGTCCCATGTGGAACACAAAGGGTTCCCAGCAACGGAGATGTCTTAGGAGGTTTTATGCACAAAACTTCTTTGTATGTGTGTGTACAAAATCAGTTTAGTAAAAAAAAGATTTTATTTTTTTCTGTATTAATTATTTTGAATTACTTATGTCTATCACAGAAAAAAAAGATGGAAGGGAAAGACAGTGAGAAAGAGATGCCTCATCCATAAACCATGTGAGGCTCTGATAATTCTTAACCTTCACAGTCTGTCTTTTCCTGTGATTTAATTTCTTGAGTTTTTTGGTCAGAGATTTACTACTGCAGTGCCAGTCACGTTTAGAGTTACAGAACAATTACTTCCAACTTGCAAGACTGTACTATCACAGAAGGTTGCCTCCACTATGCTGATGTTCAGTACCTCTTGAATGAGGATAAATTACTGGACACAAAGAACTTAATGAGACATGCCTCAGCCCCTTGTTCTTCAGGAAGGTTGGCATACTGGAACAGCATCAGTGGTGCTGTGTCCCTTTTAGACCTCTCAGTAGGTGCAGCTTCATTTCTTCCTGACTGCTGCAGCATTTCTGATCTGTGCCAAAGCAGTACAAAAAACCAAGTTACTAACAGTTGTGCTTTCATCTTACTCAACCAGAATATGTGAAAACTAGGTGTGCAGATCTGTTGGATATAACACATAAACAGCCCTATAATGCCACTCTTACTCTTCTGTAATAAATTCCAAATCTGCTGTTACTGGGCAATGTATTATTTTTGTGTATCTGTTGGAAACACAAGCTCCACAAACTGTATTTGGAGAATAAAAAGGGATGCACAAGTCTCTCCCTGTTCTCTTCCATGTCTTTGAGGTATTGGATGCCACATGATAGATATTATGGGTCAATAAATACAGGGTTAATTATTTTTTTAATTTTAGAGTAAAATATTTATAATTCACGTATTAAACATACCAGTGTGGTTTGTCTGACAGTATATTGTTAGTCCAGCAAATAGCTTTAAAGTTCAGTATTTTATATTATCAATCGTGTTTTCCACAGCTGTAGTATCTCTCTAAGAAGAGCTTTGATTTTTCTAGTTTCTGATGAGCTTTTAATATTTACACACAAGAATTATGTTCTGTTTGAAATTATTTCTTTGAACTTCTCTCCATATTACTTAGAGAAAAAGAAAACTGGCATGTTACCGGCTCAGTACACTATACAGGCAAAAATATTTACTGTTTTCATAAACATCCTCAGGAGATTTACATGTGTCGCTTAACAGTGACCTGTGGCAGATATTTTTCGGGGCATCTATTAATATGTATGAATACATAGGATGGATGTGCATTAAATAACATTTTTTAATCATAGATTTATATTTTAAAGTTACTTTAAAGCCACTTTGGTGGGATTAATTGCAAAGTAAAGCAACTATTTTCTAAGTATCATTTAGCTGTAAATTAGTTGTATTGAATAGTGGAACTACCGTAACTCACTTTTGTTATGATTCTTCAGTGAAGCTTCACATTTATTATCACAGTACATATAATAAATTAGTAAAGCTCTGATCAAATCTTTCTTCTTGGCCATGTTAAGTTTGAGGGTTTGTTTCATTTCTTTTATGGGGAAAGATAAAATATGTATTTCAAGTGGCCTAACCACATTTGTAGTTGTGCTTCTCTAACTCTTCTGCCCCCACAGTTTCTTAAAGTTTATGCCTTTTAAGGAAATTAGGTGTTAATGCTCATTCTTTGCTGATTGTCATAGAGGCACATGAAAAATCAAAACTGTTGCTTTTTTAATATCCTCGATTGAAAGGGAAGGAAGTAGCCTCTCTTCTCCCTTCTCCCTTCTCCCTTCTCCCTTCTCCCTTCTCCCTTCTCCCTTCTCCCTTCTCCCTTCTCCCTTCTCCCTTCTCCCTTCTCCCTTCTCCCTTCTCCCTTCTCCCTTCTCCCTTCTCCCTTCTCCCTTCTCCCTTCTCCCTTCTCCCTTCTCCCTTCTCCCTTCTCCCTTCTCCCTTCTCCCTTCTCCCTTCTCCCTTCTCCCTTCTCCCTTCTCCCTTCTCCCTTCTCCCTTCTCCCTTCTCCCTTCTCCCTTCTCCCTTCTCCCTTCTCCCTTCTCCCTTCTCCCTTCTCCCTTCTCCCTTCTCCCTTCTCCCTTCTCCCTTCTCCCTTCTCCCTTCTCCCTTCTCCCTTCTCCCTTCTCCCTTCTCCCTTCTCCCTTCTCCCTTCTCCCTTCTCCCTTCTCCCTTCTCCCTTCTCCCTTCTCCCTTCTCCCTTCTCCCTTCTCCCTTCTCCCTTCTCCCTTCTCCCTTCTCCCTTCTCCCTTCTCCCTTCTCCCTTCTCCCTTCTCCCTTCTCCCTTCTCCCTTCTCCCTTCTCCCTTCTCCCTTCTCCCTTCTCCCTTCTCCCTTCTCCCTTCTCCCTTCTCCCTTCTCCCTTCCCTTCCCCTCTTTTTTTTTCTTTAGGTGACTTTTGATTTTTGTTTTATAGAGACATTTAAATACTTCTCTAAGTATCTCCACTTCCTGGAGATAGAATATTGGATTATGAAAATTGGCTTGGTTTAGGGAAAAAGAAAAAAACATTGGCTTTACTTTGGAGATGCCACAATTTAAAGCAAGTTGTGGGAAGTATATTGTGATGTATTTATCACAGTAAAATGTTACATGTACATTTTGTAAACACGTATGTAGGGGAACCATTGAGGTACGTTCTTAAAATTGTTGAATTTGATTTATATCAACTTCAGAATACTTTCAAGACTATGACATGTTGAATGTTGTATTCAGTGGATATTCAGAAGTCTGTAATTTATGAAGTTCATTCCACTAAATTCAGTTCTTCAATGAAGCATATTGATAACATTTTTGTTACCAATTACTAGATGTATGAAGGGTACAAAACAATTCAAAGTAAATTTGTGAGAGTTAACTGGAATATAGTTTGGCTAGGTGCTAAATCATGCTCATTTGTTGTGTTTTGATTTCAGCATTTGATTTTCCCCAGAGGTGTATGTATAAAAAACAGCTTGTGATAGCACAGTGTGACAATTCCATTTTATTTCAGTGGCGAGGCCACTTAGAAAGTTAAAATTAACAGACCTGGGATTGTGTCTGTAGGAAATAATGGGAATCTTAAGGCTTTATGTACTGACACAAAAGTTCCATCCAGTTCAGCACCCTGATTTCCTATCACACATTCGTAATGTCTTACTGTAGAGAGAAAATATGGGAAATGTGGCACAGCAGTAGTCACTGGGAGCTTTCATGGCTGGCTTTGTTGGGACAAGATAGATTATAATCAGGCCTTGGTTGTAAAGTACTGGCAGCATAACCTGAGCTGTCCAGATCTTCAGAGCCCACCTTCATTACCTGCGTACATCTGCCAGGGGGTGGTGGCTGCAGGCCACAAATACATTGTCGTTCCTGAATTCTGTGTTAACTTGAACTCAGATTTTTCAAGAAGAAGTTGTTAGTGTATGTGATCAAACAAAACAGCTAACTCTGTGTAAAGCCTCAGGTCATCAGCAGTGTATGCTCTAGATAACCTATGGAGACTTCAGTGCAGACTTGGTGTGCTTAAAGATTGCATCCCAAAATAAGGTCTAGCTGGCAGCTTTGTGTGAGTGCACTCAGCCTAGAAAATTTGGAGAGAGGAATGTGCCCACAAAATAAGACAAATTGTAATAGCACTTGTAATAATCACTCTAGGAATTAATCTTATTATTTGAAGTTACTACTATTTTGTAAGTATAAACCATAGTAGATTGTACTGAAGTATAGTATATAAAATCAGGGAGACTGATGGAAAACTTTTCTGAAAACAGGAAAAAACAGTGTTTATTTCTCCTCTGTAGGCTTTTTGCCATATATTTACTTCATAATATAACTCTTAGGTGGCCAGTCATGTTTTCAAGACCAGCACATTTTTTCTCATTTGTTTAGGTCACAGATAAGGACCAAACTTGATCTTGGATTAGCAGTGCTTTCTAAAAACAAACATGAAGTAAGAGCAATGATGTTTACATCATACAGAATCTTTAGCTTTTTAGTGTATTTTTCTGTGGAATTATTTTGTAAATATATGCAACATAGATACATTTAAAGCAGCTTGTCAGTTGAGTGAGCATTTCCAGCAAAACAGTTTCTAATGTTTCCTGAAAATGATGCTTCGACCCTAGGTTGCCACCCTCTTGTGCAGCTGAAGGAGTAACTAACTAAATGTCCAACCATTCCCAAGTATAACAGAAGATTTCATGGAGTGATGTTTTAGAGCAGTCAATCAGTTTTCACTTGTGATGTAGCAAAGTCAGAAGTTTCAAAGAGAAAGTTTAAACTGTCGGTGCGCATCAGGCTTTTTTGTAATATACGTACGTAGAGAAGGTTAAAGCCCAGCTTTGAAATTTGTTGTCTTCTTTGTCTGGTTCATATGCTTAGTGTTAAGTGCTTCGGGTTTTGATTTGGTTGTACAAGAAGAAGTGTTTTGAGTGGGAGGAAAAGAGGATACTTGATCTCTATTTGGTTTTAATCTGAAAAAAACTTCCATAAGACAATATAATACGGAAGTCTAGGACAGGTTTATCATTATATGACTTTTGAAGGCATTGGCTTCCAGAGAATTAACATTACAATGAGCTGTATTTTTTACCCAGGTCATCAAGGAATGATCAATAACAACAAAATTTTTTTTCCAGATGCTGAAGGCAAGTGAGTTAGCTTCCTGTTTCAAAAGATCCATCAGTATTTCAGATTCTATTTCGCTCCTGTTAGAGGCATCTCTCTTCTATCAGGGCAGCTCCTTAATTGATTTGTTTTTGCTCTCTCCCACATTGTACTCATCAGCTCTCCTGAGGTTTGTGCTTATTTATTTAAACTACCCAAGAATAAAATATTAGATTCTGAATGAGAAGATGGAAAATAGTGTATTTGAGGATGCTTTCTGAGATATAATGTTGTAGGGCTGTTAAAACATGGAAGCTGGTGCAACAAGCAGATGTTGATTTGACAGCTTATGTCCATGACTACAGAAACCCAGTGGATATAAAGGATAATGACTTCACAAAACTTCAAAACTGTACAGAGATGGGATCTTGTTCATTTTTTCATCAGCAGGATACACATCACAGGTGTATGCAAACTGTACCATGCTTCTCTACTTTCTTGAAAATAAAGATTTAATAACATGGTTGCTAGTATTTTATTGAAATTTCATTTTAAATGTTTATTGAGGAAAATCATTTAAACATCTTACCTTTAATTCTTTACAAGGATCGATTTAGATTTTAAGTTTAGTTTTGCCCTGAAACTGGTGTGATGCAGAACAAGTATATTGAATAAGACGGTGTTTTGGAGGTTGTCCATACATGCCACAAAACATGGATTTAACGGGGAGATAGAATGATCACTGGGACGTGATATGGTTTCTGTCCCCTTAAATGTTAGGTTTTGATCCACTGATAGTGACAGACGAAACTTTACTGTTATTCATTTCTATCTATACCCGTATTTTCCTACATTAATCCTGGTAAAATCACTTGCTATACTCTGTTCTTCATACCTATAAATACTCATGAAAAGAAAGCAATGATGGACAGCTATCTGTTAAGTTATACTTAAAGAGTGTGAGATGTATTTTTTCAGTACAAGTGAACATCTTAGTTAAGCATAACGCTGGTATTGGTCTGTAAGATGTGAAGTTCTTTATTGGTGTGTGTTATTTGAATATATTCAGTATTAATTGAATTATCCAACTATACGTTCCTTTTTTAAGTAATTACAAATTAGTTTATTCTCAAAAATTCAATCCTTCACATCTGAGCATGTAAATATATCTAATCAAAACTAAGAAATGTAACAAAACTGATTCCTTGCAGGCACACAAAGTAATTTCTTTATTATGGTATTCTTACTGTCAAGCAAAAATAATGGGAATTAATGAGAGTCATCATTCAAGCCTACATATCTCTATGTATGGGTTCATTATTTCTATTAGTAAAATAATGCTTTATTTGGCCCTTTATTTTTTCTTATGTGCTCTTGTTTATATTTATGAAGCTTGAACTGAAAGTGTGTGACTAAGGGTGATTAATTTGGAGAAAGGGATTTTATATCTATATGCTAAATAAAGACTTAAAGTATACTGAGACAGTAAATTATGAGAAGGGGAAGAAAAAATAGGGCTTGACTATAGAACCACTGGAATTTTATCTTGTACTTTTCATTAAATTAGTGCTCTCTTTCTATTCATTTGTCCCTTTTGTCTAGTATTTGAGTTCTACCTTCCCAATGTCTTTTCAATACCTGCCTCTCTCATTTTCAGTCAAACCACCAGAAAATTCTTTTTCCATCCAACTTGTTCAGGAAAGGGCACTTTCAGTGTGGAATTAATTGTCCATTGATTGTAAAATAAGGATGTTTTCTGGTTTTCTTCAAGAATCTGGAACTTGGTTATGTAGTGAGAAAAAGGTCCATGCATTAAAATTGCTTTATCTTTTGTAGAAAGATGAGCAGGCAGGGCTTGTTGAGTGAAAATGGAGGCTCTCATCATTAGGACACCTGAGTGCTGTCTCAAAAGATTTAATTCTCTTTTTCCTCTGTCACAGTCTAGCATTGAGCGTATCACTCAGACTCGGTATTTCCGAGATGATTGCTCGTCTCCCTGACAAAGTTTGAATCCCTGAGCCAAAACACAAGCAGAATAAATCCTTTTTCTTTTTTCTGTTTCTTTTTTCCCCCAAGTAAATATTGTCAGAACATCCTAGAATAAAGTAGAGCAGGCTAATTGGGTCTGATAAAGAGAAGCTGTGCTGCAAATACAAGCTACAGACAGACCTGTTCCCTTTTATATTGGTGTTTGGTTTGGTTTTCGTGGGGCTAGCTGCAGAGAGGTATTCAACTTAGATGCAGTGTTATCCTCTGCAGTCAGTGAGGACTTGAGGCCGGAAGGGCCTTTAGACCATCTACGTGAAATTTCTCTGAAAGGTCATAGACTTCATTCCCTTCCTCTGTAAAAAAGTATTGAAAAGCTAATTGAGTTAATTTAGTCAGTTAAGTTAAATATACTTAAATCTGGCCTCCTAAGCAGTAAGGTTTTGTTTCCTTTTTCTACAGTCTTCTGATCCTAATGCAGGATAATACCCAACTTTTCATTCATTATAGGCTTTCCCTTGGGGCTGTAAACTGTGTTAGTAGGTGAATGTTGCTAAGGGATTGGACTGTTGAAGCATAAAGAGTTTAGGCACAGCACTGAGCTACCATGGTGTAAGCTAAGGTTTGTTATCTGAGTGACAGTAACTGATCAAGTTGTGTTTTTAAATAATTGTTGTATTTTACTTCCTTTTATATGAAATCTTGGAAGGTGTTTGGGTGGCTACGCTTTATGATTGACTTCAGTAGTCTTTGCTCGGATCGCTCGACTGTTCCTTCTGTTTGAGCCACAACAGCAGCTTGGCCATGTTTTAAGAGGATTGGAAAATTGATCTGGCATCATTAAAAACAACCAAACCAAAACCTCTGGCTCAGAAATGTTTGTTTGGTTGAAGCTGTTCCTCAGCCTGTTTCTCTGGGTGGCCATACATGGACTTGCCAGGATGACAAAGCAGGTGTGGAAGATCCTTGGAGCTGTTGAGCTTCTGAGTGATGGCCACAAAAAAAAGCCTCAGCGAGCAAGCCCTGAGACCAGGGGAAAAACTCCGTATCCTGACTGTGTTGGTTTTTCCCGTAATGTTTCTTTGAATGGTGTGATATTTAACATTTAGGAGACTGTCTATTCCTTGTCCAATTTCAGCTGTGGCTACTAGGGCTCTCTTCTCTACAGCTGAAGCAAATTTAAATGCCACAAATCTTGCTTGCCGCTGTCTTCTCCAGGAAACTGCGCATTCTTCCTCCTTCCTTTGCACCCACACCGATTTCTGTCACTGGGTGAGGTGAACACTCATTAAGGAAGCTTGCCTAGCTGAAGGTTGCTCACTGCTTTTACAGAAATAGTTTTCTGGCAGTTTATTGACTGGCCAAGGTTGAAATCCAAGAGGTGCCATTTCAAGGGAAGAAACAGAAATATATGGGATGTTTGAAGAGAGACAGGAGAAAATGGGTTAGACGGGGGAGGGGGGATGGTTGCGGCAATGACTTGGCTCTGTTGAAAAAAAAGAAAAAAGGAGTCTGTCAAACTGCAAGCTTAATTTTCAGCTGGATCAACTCGCTGGACAGACTTGCAGTGTGACTGCACGGCTTCTTGCCCGTGGCTTGAGCTGACTCAGAGCCGTGTGCCCGGACTCCACCTTGAGGTCACGCAGCCCGTGCGGGATGGGCCGAGCAGCGGCGCTCCCGGGGAAAGGCTGCAGCGGCTCCGGGCCAGCACGGTCAGAGCACAACATCGCTGTGCTGGATGTCTCAGTGGCTGGCTATCCTTCCTTGTCGTGGGAAAATGGCTAGCTTGTGCTTGCAAGAATTCAGGGTTCCAGTTACTTCTCAGTGTTGCAAAACTTACAATTCCCTGAATTTTACTTTCATCACAGCAGTTGCAAAGCTTGGTGAAACTTAGTACCTTTGGTGTGCTAAGCAAGTAATGACAATTCTGCAGCAGTGTAAGGCTGTGTTTCCCTTGTCCACCTTGATTATGCTGTAACGTGCTCTGAGGCTGCTGTGCAAACCCAGTCTGAAGATGCAGGTGACATGTAAGCGTAGTTAAAAAGTATAATTTATTTCTCAGTGTTCTGGTTATTCACTGAGTGGGCAGTGGGCAGGGAGTGGGATGAGACAGGATGTCTCCTTGTAGTTGAGCTCGCTTTAAGCTGCATTTCATTTAAAACGCTGATATTCATAAAGATTATTTTTAGCCCCTCCAATGGAATTAAAGTTCAGAGTATAAGTGCTGTCAATATATTTTGGGTAGAAAAACTTAGGCTTTAATTACTTTTGGTTTCAGTTTCACGAGCAGGAACAAATTATTTTCGTTTTGAGTGTGTTTACGTGAAGGTGGGAAAACTGATAAGGAAAGTAAACTGCGTTGCTCTCTAAGTCCTTCCAATATATAAATAAAAAATGGTTAGGAAGGGAAAATATCTAGTAATACTTAAGACTACAGTAAAGACTACAAGGCCAGTGCTGTGTTATAGAAGTATTTGGAAATACAGTAATTGAGTGAGAGTTTAGAAAGCAGCTGAGTGCTGTAAGTGCCCCAAATCGAATGTTCTCAGTTTTTTGTGTGTGCGTAAGCCCCTTATTTTGCTTATATTAAGTAAAAATATTCTCTCAATTATTTAGGAAGAAGTAATAATTAAGAAATTTATTACTTCTGTATGGTAAATATTATTATAAAATACTAGACTATGTATTCAGCATTTTAAAGACAATTTTACTAAAAAGATTTAATATACTTATTACAAATTCTGCATTTGTATGCAGTTTGAAAACATAAAATAGCTTAAAATATTGGTTGTCCAGCAGTGTAGCACACAAAAATTAAAATTGCCTGAATGTACATTCAGATGACTCATTGTTTTAACAGGTGCATGTAGCAATAAGTTTTAAAGCTATACTTAGCTTCTAAACCAGTACAATTTAATAGTATTGCCAGCCATTGACACTGGTGCTTCATTTAGTTAAAAAAACCCAAACGGACAAATTATTAAATAAGTAATTTAAAAGTAGAAAACAAGTTTATAGTCAGAAAAAAAAATCTATTGATCATTGTCTAGAAACTCAGTCCAATATATTCAAATTTATTTACTTGCCCACAAAATATTTAAAACAACCCCCAAAACAAACAGTGAATACTTTAGACTACATATGTGGAAATTACTAAGTCAAACTTTCAGTGTGCCAGTTTTTATTGAGTGCCCCATCAGCAAGAGCAGAATGAAATTATAAAATTGTCCATTATTATTGGCCCCTCTGCTCTTTCTCAGATCTGTCATTGTTTTAACAGCCAACCTGGTCTAGACACTAGGTTCATTACACACAGAAAACAAGGAATAAAACATTCTGCTTTTGATTTTTCACAAGATAAAAGTAAATAAATAAAGTATACACTTAAGAATAGAAAGTTGCCTCAGAAAGTTCTGTAAGGTCTACATTTTCTTTCTTTAGATGTAAGGCATGTTTTCCTTATGTTTACGTGACAGAGTAGTCTTTCTCTAAATGTCCAGATGCAAAGAAACCATGCACTATTATTTCAGAGTGACTACATTAGTTGATAGTTGTTGACATTTTCTTGGAATTACTAATATGTGTAGGTCATTCATCGTATTTTTCTAAGAAAAAGCAATTGTGTTGTCTTCAATTTTACTCTTCTGAGAAAGTGAAATGATACATAAGATCACTTCTGTGAAAACAATCAGCGCTGATAGTTATCACTGCATATTTCAGTGTTCTACCAACACTGGCTTTGTCAATAATACATAATTGTTCTAAAGGGATGATTTCCTAAAAGCAGTGTAATACAGATTTTACTGAAAATATAAAGATTGCAGTTTTGTCTCGAAGTTATATTACTTTCTAATAACAGCTACTCTGGTGTTTTTTAATTCCTACAATGAAAAGTCAGGAGGGATAGGTGAGAAACTGTCATAGGGGCAATAAGGCAGAGGTGAATATTCAAATGTATGAACATTCAGAGAAAATCCTATGAACAGTAGTGGCTATTAGCTGTCACAAAGAAAAGACCATTCATAGTAGATTATATAGACATTAATCATAAACCTGTCCATGGGGTTAAGAGCAATATGAAAATTCTCTTACCTATTGAGAGCAAAAAAATGCCAGTAATGACATGTGTCTACTAGATAGGAACATTAAGAGTTGAGACAGAAATGATGAAAAAAATATTATTCTGTGTTTTTTTTAAAAAAACATGCTGTGAGTCAGACTACTGTTGTTTTCTGGGCAAAATCTGGATATTTGGTTCTCAATTTACAGTGACTTACAAATAAATATTTTTTTATTCTAATAGAAGCAAACAAATTTAAGTTTTTCTTCAGTCTGCAGGAGACAGGATTTAAAACAAACAAAAGACTGCAACCAACTGAAGTTGGCTAAGGTATTGTGGTTTGCATTTTGTTTTGTGTTAGTTTTAATTTTTTGGAAATGCAAATTAGATAGGATAGGCCAGGATGTAACATAAATACTAGACTGGGAGGGTTGATGTTGATTACAAAAGAAACTGTAAAAGGCTGAAATGAGAACTGCTTAGCAGAAAATTAAAGAACACAGAGTCACTGCTTGCCCAAGGGTTCATGACAATTTGAACTGATCTGTACTTCTTTATTCTGAGGCTGAAAGTTCTCTTTGACAAAGATACTCATGTAAGTATAGTAAGCTTTTGTAAAGCACGTGATGCAGTACTGCATGATACTCTGATTTCTGAAATCTTACCTCCTTGCTAAGTCAATATGGTCCCTATCAAATGCATTTCAAACTGGTTGACTGACAGATCATAAAGCACTAATAGATTAAGGAAATTCATGTTGGATTTTGTAGATTTTTTTACAGCCCATTGCTTTGAGGATTTGGATAAGGATCTGGTGTAAAATGAAGTGTAATCTCTGGTAAAATGCATATGTGCAAAAGTGGATGGATTCCCAAGTGTGAATGTGGTCTGTACCTAGTTAATGGGGATCATTTGAACACACGTTAGTATAGGTGAAGACCCCTGTCCTGACTGTAGGGTCATACACGCAGAGTGGAGAGTGGTGCTTCGGAAAGGAGTAATTTGGTGATAAAATACAGCAGCTAAAATGCACGTTGCAGTCTCTTGGTGTGGATGTTGGGGATCTCAAGTGGACTTTGGTGTGCTGTTCTCTTGCTATGTTGGTTTTAGTGAGATGTTAGAAAATTGCATCTTATTAGAGCTTAAAGTGAAAAAAAACCCCAAAACCTAGGTGAACTTACAAAGATTCAGAAAAACATGTCAAGGACAATTAAAAACCTTAAAAACAAATAAGGCAACAAACCCTGGTGTACAGCAGGAGCCTGCAGAAGCTCAGTCTGTGTAGTATTTAGCAAAGGTGACTGATGGCCTGTAAGTACTTATATGGGGCAAAGATTTCAGACAAAGTAGTCCTTCAGGTCCTCTAGGTTTTAGATGACAAAATGAAGGAGCTCAAAGCTGAACCTAGGTGTATTACTTCTAGAAATAAATTTAAAATTGAAGTCAGTTATCTATCGGAACAGCTTATTTAGGGATATTCTGGATACATCAGGGAAAAAAACCCTGAATTTTTCCAAAAAAGTGCCTTTAGTTCTAGCAAAATATGATCTGATCAGGAATTTTGGCGTGAAATTCTCTGTTATACAGGAAGGTAGACTAAGTAATTGTTACTTGCACAGGTCATCTACAAAATCTGGTTTGAAAAGTGTTTTCAGCATCAAAGGCACACTGTGCTCCGTTGTAATGTGCGCCTGTGTTTTTGATGGGAAGGCTGAAAAAAGAGGGGGAAAGGGAAGGTTGGGGATGTAATGAGAGAACATAATAAAGAGGGGTTTAAATTTTATTTTATGCATAGAGAGGAACAAAGTATGAGATCTATTAAAATATGTGATCATCCAAGCAACACATACATCTTCCATATAGCATTTCAAAAGATTTTTGCATGCTAATCGTGTGAATTAGCAACCAGCTGGGAACAATACCCTGCTATTTGTTAAAGGAGAGACAATAAAGTTCTTCTAGACAGGAAAGAATCTACATTGTTAACAGATGACCTGAAAGTTCAGCTCATTGAAAAGGCAAATATTTTGACCAGGAGAATAATTCTTCCTGTGGAGCAGTATGAGTTGCCGTGCTAAAGCCGTACAGCTATTTTTAACCGTGTCATAGCTATTGAGCTTAGTCTTCAATTTAGTTCATAAACAGTGTAAAAAAGACTAAGTAGGTCTTTCTTTTTGATGAATGTAGAGGTGAATATGTCAGAATCTCCCCTTTTTTGCAGTTTTTGTTTATTTTGTGCAATTTCTACATTGGTTTTAACAGTTTGGATGTAGATTTTTGTCACTTGTTGCCACTGTCTGCCAGACTGTGTTTTGTTAAACTCCAGAAACACTATTGCACTGGAGGAACTGTGGGCAAAAGATGAAGTTGCATGTGAAATGAGAGTTGTTTCAGTCTAGGGGGAGAAAGATGGAGGGTCTATATAAAACCTTACTTCCTTCCAAATGACAGAATTTTTCAAAGGTTTGTTCTTGAACACTTGTGTGGTTTAAAAAGTATTATTCCAGTTTTGTTTTGTGGCAGTTGTACAGCAGAATTTGAGTTCAATGTGTAACTTTTGAGCTTGCCTAGAGTTTTTTGGATGCTTGATGTGAGCATCTAAAGTCTTTATCAGAAAATCTTTGATTTCCTGAATTCTATGTTTTTCTGTTTTAAATGCGGGGGTTTTTTGGTTTTTTTTTTACTATGATGAAGATCTCTGAATTATTTCATGAATGCTTTCCTACTGTAAAATTGTTGCCTAAATTATGTCTGCAAGTTAAGGTTCTTCACAAGATATGTTTGTGATAGAATTAGTATCTTATTGAAAAATATTTGTAGAAATTAAATGCTGTTTGTAAGATCTCCATGTATCGTAGATTTGATATCTCATTTTTCAAAGACATTAGACTGGACAATGATACACCAAGGTAAATATATTTTAACTTCAGAAATGGACATCATGGACAGGCTTATGTATCTATGTAGGTAGTTTTTTGTGGCAATCTCTGAATGTTATTTTGTGATATAACTCTTGAGACTGTGTATTGTGTGTTTAGATTCTATATGATTTCTTTGGGACATGCTGCAAATTTTATGCTCAATCTGGGTATGTACATGAGTGTGTACTGCATTTTTTGGGAAGAAAATAAGCATCTTACCTCTTCAATTATCATTCTTTGCAGTGTGGAAAACGTGTAAGAAAACGTGACCCAAACAGGAGAAACAACTATGAATTGCATAGAATGCAAAGCCCAATGAATTTTATTCTTTTCGCTTTGCAGTTAGTGAGTTTACTCACTGTATCTGTCAAAATGCTGAAACTGGTTCAGGCCTAATCTTTTCCTTCTTCTTTCCACCACTTCCGCACTCCAATGCACATGTTTGTGGGACAATAGAAGCAGGTACAATGTACTAAATTTCATGATAGCTTGAAGATTTTGTGGCAGGCTGAGAATAGACCTGACTACCTTTGAATATTATTCATAGAAATAAACTAAAAAGTGTAACCAAATACACAAATGTTCC
Source organism: Prinia subflava (assembly GCF_021018805.1). NCBI lineage: Eukaryota > Metazoa > Chordata > Aves > Passeriformes > Cisticolidae > Prinia > Prinia subflava. The sequence continues at coordinate 85,807,877 of NC_086247.1, forward strand.
TTTTGTTAGGGCACATTTTGATAGTTCACTGTAACTTTTTAAATAACTACTTTCACAAAGACCATTTCACCAAAAAAGTGATAAAATATAAGTGAAATTATACTGAATCTGCTCTGTGATACAGATAATTGGCAATGCGTAAGTGTTACCACAAAAAACCAAAAACAAAACCCAAAAACTTCAAATTCAGCTTCCGCCAAATTGTGAGGTGATTACTCTTGCTTGCCTGATAAAGACAATACAAACAAACTAAATTAGGTTAGCTCCTTGTTCATATATAGTGGATAAATCTAATAAAACTCAAGGACCATTGCCTGAGCAATCTTTTTAGATTTTGTACTGTATTGTAAAAATGCTGTTATTTACGTCACAAATTGAAACACTTTCGATTGAGGAAAGGTCAGATTATTGGTTGTCTGTGTGTTCTTAATTCTCTTTATATCTAATTTATGCACAGACTGGATCATAGGTCTTGTGGTAGGGAAGAAAACCATTTGCAATCATAATTGACAGAGAACTGGAAGGTTCAGAGATTAGCACAGCTAATCTACCCTTTCGGATTAATTTAGTGGGAAGGGGTTCTTCCTCTTTGGTGCTCCTAGAGGAGAAGCATAAGTCATGAACAAAAACCTGCCATGCTTAAGTTTTCCTGCTTGTCTGTATTCTGGAGGATTAGAGATTCCCCACGTATTTCCAAGGCAGTGTATGTTGATATCCTGCCCTTTCCTCATCTCCTCAGTTGGATATTCCCTCTACCAACATGTGTAGTCAGGATTCCATACAGAGACATCTTAGGGAGTTTATCCAGCTGAAATGTCTCCCTTATAACACCCAATTATTTTTGCTTTTTTTCCCTCCTGTTTTGCTTAATAGGGTTAGTTTGAAGACAGATTTTCTTACAAAAATGGACTCAGTTTCAATTTTGGCAATCCTATGTGTGTTACTTTAAACAGCTCTGAAAAAGCATCCAGTTTACCAACTCCCTTATAATGAAATATCTTTAAATGGCATGAGAATTACATTAAAGGTATAATAACTTTTTAGTGGAAATACCAACTTTTTGTATTGGTTGCAAGTATCTAGAGTGAATTTGCTTATTAAAAACTGGAGTTGCATCTACTTAAAAATGCAAAGCCCAGGTTCTCAGTTTTGAAGTTAAGAAAATTTCCTAGAAATTTGACTTAAGACTGCCTGTTGTTTTATCACAAGAGAGCAAAGTTTGTTTCTCTTATTGGATTTTCTCTTTACTCTTTGTTTTTCAGTAGTTTTCTTAAATTAGATATCATATGAGGATCTGATGGTTTTGTTGATTTTTTTCCACTTTGTATAGTTAGAAAATTTATGGAGTAAGGGGACTATTTCTAAGTAGCATTGCTATGTTTCAAACAATCGATGTTGTGATCCAGCTGTATTGGTAAGGAGTTGGGAGTTTTTTCCATACTATCAAACGTGTAATTCATAATAATGAATTTATTTTTCTTTGTCTACATGGGTTGCAGTTAGTGCGCTCAACTTCATGTTCATGGGATCAATTTTGTGGGCTCTTACCTGCTTCCTAGAAGCCATTGCTCCTTGCCTTTCACCATTTGAACTTAAGAGTACCTGTTTTTAAGAGAGTAATGTATTTCATGTCATATAGCTTCTCCTGATGTCTCTTACCAGGCTTACAAAAGAGCAGCAACTTGCCTACAATATATACCTATTTACTTCCTTCTTCAGCAGCAGCTTTGTCAATGGAAGAGCAAGTCTACCCCAGAGCATTCATCATTGCCGTCTACCTGGGGTTAGTGCCCTCTCTGGTCTGCTGGCTGAGCTGCTCGTGGGAGCTCTCCTTAATCCAATTCAGTCAAATTGAGCCATGTTAGGAAAGATTTGTTATTTAAATTACTTAAGCTGATCTAGCTTATTTTGACTGACATGTTTAGGGACCTCTTATATATGCAGCTCAGCCAGAAGATTTGAGAAGTGGTATCTGTCAGCAGGATGTGATGATAAGGTGGGGCAGTGGGTAGCAAAGAGCAGGTCTTTCCCAGCTATGCTCAAACTGGTTGATGTGTACTCATCTACAGCCTGAAATCTGGGAACCTGGCTTTTGTTCATGGAACACTCTGAAGTTTTTTTGGCCATTAAAAAGGAGAAGTCTGCCTGTGCCAGTTCCTCTCTGAGTGCTCCTATTAGCCACAATTTCACCCAGAACCACCTAGAGCATATTGGCCCAGAGGCTTTGATTGTCCACTTTTGAATGACTCCTGCCAGCATTATTTCATAGTTGAACTAAAGTGCAGGTCTCCCTCTGGTGCCTACTTTGTAAAAGCACAAGATTTTATAATTGGGCTGAGCAATTGAAAACCAACTGTTTGAAAAGAGAAAGGTCTCTTTGTTGTCCTGGTAATAGCAGTTCTGAGAGTGCTGACAGTAATGTTAGACAGTAGACTAGTTTTTTCCTTGTGGTACATGGTGCTAATCTGCACATACATTCAGAACTCTGTAGTCACTGTCAGCTGCAGCAGTGCTCATCCTCTGCAGCTCTTCTAACAGCAAAATCTTCTTTTTGGGAGGTGTGTTTTTTATATGTGGATATATGGGTAATGGATATCTGGTTGTAGATGCATATATGGAAATAAAACCAGAAAAATTTAATCAGTTTTGAACCTTTTTCACTTTCTTACCAATTCCTTTTAGCTGTTCGTTTTTGGGAATTAGTTGACCATACAAACATTGATCTTTCTAATACAGCCAGAATTTTCTGCTTTCATGGATTTTAATCTAGTTTAAAACACCTATCCCACAGTTGGAAAGGCTCAGACATTGGTGCATTGAGAGGAGCACACTACCACACATCCTCAACAAAAACTAAAACCGCCATAATCACTGTGGGAGGAATTCTTCATTTACATCGCCTTCCACCTCAGGCCCTCTGCCCCTTTCAGAGAACCACATTTTGCATTATCAGTCCTACCACTCAGGGCTGTCTGTGTGTAAATTTTCCCATTCATATTCCCAAGAACACACAGCACAAATATTTCTCAGAAAGATCCTGGTTATGCCATACATCAAAAGAACTCCATGCCTTTTGGACTTGGTACCTTTTGGCTGTACCTTGCTGACACAGAGGATACTTTGACAACGCCTGCTATCAGCAGGGGTTTCTCAAACAAACACAAGTGATGTGTATGACTCAGTCCAGCAAGTTGCTATTTCCTGATATAAGCCTGCTCTAAAAATGCCTCAAACAATTTTTTAGGAATACATTTCTGGAGCAATTCTGGTTAATGTTTTAGACACATGATTTTTTAATTCTTTGTTGTGAACCGACATGTGTGTGGACCCTTCCCTGGTATGAGAAACAAAGCAACATAAAAGAACTAGTTTGGACTGTCCAGCCTGAGCAAGGTCATGTTGATGCTTAGAACTGATAAGCTGAAGGCAGCCCCTCATCAGGTCACCTGTCTGATACAGTCTTACAGCACAGCCTAATCCTGCATTTGAAGCTTTCCTGGGCGTATCTCTGGGGACAATGTCCAGCAGAACAGCCTGCCTGGCTGAGGCTGCTTAGGGTGCTTAGTTTGAAAGCAGAGGGACATGGAACAGTTGTTCTTTGTGGGGAGTCCAGTTTTCTTGGGATGTTTGCTGCTGTCTATGTGGGGGACAAGCTGGCAGCCCTGGAAAGAAGCCAGGTGATGTTTTGACTGACTCTTCTGAAATCTGGAGAGGATGATGGTGATCAGGTTTGTATGGGGGCCGGGGTGATGTCAGCCTTAGTCTCCCTGTATTTCTCTACTCCCTTTACGTAAAACTAGTGTTTCTCCTGACTGTTAGGCCGTAGTTTTTGTATGTATTAAGTCAATACTGCAGTGAGAATGGAGGGAGATGACATTTATTTTTTGGGGCTTTTATTCCAGCACTGCTTCCAGTGTGCTGGCTAATCTGTTTTTATGGCTGTATGTGAACCAGGTCCAGAAATTCAGCTAAAATATAAATATTATCCTTTTCAGCAGAATTAGTTCCATGAATGAGTACAGTGCACATCTGTTCAACCACTATGCCAGTGTCCTTTTCTTTCTTTAATAACTTAAAAAGGGAAGCAAGGAAGAGCAGGTACCAGGTCATCCAGTGGGGAATGCTTTTCTGCAAGTTGCCATTAAAGGGCTTCTGTTCATTTCCAGCAGAATGAATTCTCAGCTTGAGCATCTGGATGTAACTAGTCCTTGTCTTGTCCTCTTGTCACATGTTTTTCAAAGTTCTTTCATAGAAAACAAAACAGTGTTGAAGAAAGTATTTCACACGTTCCTCATCGGCTTTCAAAAGGAATAAATTGGCCTAAAAATGCTTTGTAATTGTGTTGTTCTTCAAGGCAGGTCAGTGACCTCCTCTAAGAGCAAATCAGATTGCTAGATCACATCCTCACTGCGAGCACTTAGTACCTCCTTAAATTCTGCCCTTGAGTTTAAACGTCCTCTGAAAGAAATACTTTCTGTGTCCTAGTGGTAGCAGATGTACATGGAGAGGTGGCAAAAGATTGCCTGGAAGGCTGTCAGTTTTCCAGTGTTACAAATAATTGTTTTGTCCTGGCAACTCAGACAATTTATAGGGCTTTTGAACCTTTGTCCTCCTCCATTTCCTTCCCAAGAAAACGTCATTTCTTCAAGTAACTGCTTTAAGAATTTGTTTGTTTATAAGCTTGCGAAGTGTCTTGAAAAAGAGAAACCCTCTCTAGAATACTGTGTTTTCAAAATGCACTCAGTGCTGTGAAGGAATATTGCTCAAAAAAGATTTATAATAAAATAAAGAAGACACAAAAGATTGATAGAAGGTACCCAAATCTCTGTCTGATCTCTTTATGGTAAAGTTGGATGAAATGTAATTGTCCATCTACCTTTTTATACCCGCACTAGATCCTTAAACTGGGAATCACAGTAAGGGTTATGCTGCAGGACAAATGATGAAATCCATTCATCTATGTTGAGAATTCAAATTCAGACCTTAAAATGGCTTCTAGGGGGTAAGGAGGTTTTCATAATATATTGCACAACTGTAAAGATACCTCAAAATATCCAAAACCTTTCCTTGAGAAAAAATACCACCTTTCTGGAAGGCAGTATTTAAAGAAGATGATCATTTCAATGCTATTCAGTTTCACTATGTAGAAATAATTCCTGTTTAGCCTGAGAGTAAAACCAAGTGGTGGTGCATTTCTGTTTCTCAAAATGGCCCTTTTCCTAATTTATTTTGTTCAGATTTGTTTAAATTATCTTTAGACACATCTTGAACTGATGAGTTTTGTGTAGACTTCAGTGAAATTTGAGTGTTACTTGTAGTCTGAGCCTATCTGCTAGACTGCAGTCTTCACTGGAGCTTGAGTACGTATCTGATCCTTTGCAAGTACTGACTGAGTGTAGCCAGGAACTCGTGTCTCAAACCACCGAGGCACAGAGCATCAGCCAGGCAACTGCTATGCTCACGGAGCTCTAGCCCACTTCTTCATCAGTGTTTTTCCAGCTTTTCCATTTGGCCATTTTGCTCCTGCTTTCCACTCCAAGTCACTTGTAAATCTGTTATTGCATGCAGTGCTAAAAAGCCATCTGCTTGTGTCTTTGATGACACTACTGCTGTACTTTGTATGTGCAACCTTCATACCCTTTGTGCTATCCTAATCCTCACTTTCTTTTTACTTGGCTTTTTTCACAGATACTGTTCCCTCTTCTCTTCTGCTTGAACCCTTATTTTCAAACAATATTTCCTTATTAAAAAAAAATTTCATCTATTCTTCCACCTTAAGAACTGAACACAGCAAGGGATTTTGAGTTGTCTTTAATGTTCTTTTTCTGAGTGTACAGTATTGTTCCTTTCTGTTGACCCTCTTGTCCTCTTTACTCTTTTCTTGCTCTTACTGTATTTTCTATCTTTTTGGATCAACGATTTAAGTGCTTACCAGCAGGATTTCAAGTTGTTTGTCAGGTGCCAAGTTGAGCATTTCTTAGGTTCTCTCTGGTGCCACAGTATGATCTGGTGCTTCTGAGTTGATGCATTAGTGTTGGTAGTCAGCAAAATCTCTCTCAAACTGCATTGGTGTGATTGAACACAACACTAAGTATAAAATAGGTATTAAAAATTGAAACAATTCAGAATAAAGTAAATGCTAGTGTCTTGCTAAGTAATAGGATGTCCATTTCTGTTTTCTGAAAGAGTACAAAGCCAGTTTTGCAACTTTTCCTTATGTGGAAAACGCATACTCAAGCAAACTAACCATTGTTTAGACTGAATATTTATTTTTTCCCAAACAATTTTAAGATACATTCAAAAAATTGTTTGTTTTCTCATATGTGAAACATGTACATACTTTCTAAGCCAGAAGGCGTTACAGAAGTGTACATGTGTTGGATACACTTCATAATAATATGTAAAAGAAGCACATGTTGATTCATGGATCTGAAAATGGTTATCTGAACAAATCCTTGTATACTCTGCTTGGGGCTCCTCATGTTCCTTGCCATACTTCCCTGTTCATTTCCTAGGTTTAAATAGCTGTCCTCAGCTGTTGTGCATTAGCAGATCCTCACGGCTAGTCTAAAAAATTGGCTGAAACTGTTCTTAAATTTAGAATTTGTTCTGAGTTTAATTTAGGCAATGTTTACTACTATAACTTCTCTTTCTCTGGAGAGAGGCACAAGGCAGTGAAGTAATAACGTTTAACAGATATAGTAACTCTTGTGTAGCTGTAAGAAAACTGAATCTGAGGAATTAAAAAGAATTATTTTTGACAGAATATTAAAGTAACAGTATTGTGCTAAATAAGCAAAATATATGCAGATTAATATAAAAATCTGAATATGTGATGATATGATGAGGTGTATTTTAAATAAGTATTTAACTTCATTGAAAAACTTACTTAAAATATGATACATAAAAGTCTGCACTATTTATAACTTACCAAGGTATAGGAAACAGCAGAAAAATATAAAATACTGTGTGTTTTTCTCTCGTAGAACCTAAACCACTGAATCAGTCATGGGCAGGTAAATTTAAGTACCTAATCCATTCTTAGCAGTAGTAGTCATCCTTTTGTAGATGTACACCTTCTTGATTCCAACTTACTCAGCTGTCAATAGAGTAACTTACTAAAAGCTAGGAAAACATTTTGCATTTCAGAAATGAATGTCTTATATATTCCTGTCTAAATAAAAGAATAGGTATGAGTTCAAATATTTTACTTCCAAATCTTGAAGCATAAACGCAAATCCAAGTTTAGCTCCCTGCTAAGGATGATGTTTTTAAAATGCTTTATAATAAAATAATATTAATTGAAGAAAAAAAATCAAGTATTTAAGTGCGTAACCTATTTTTAGTTAAATAATACTGAAATAAACAATCAGAAATGTAAGCTTCATTCATTATTGCAAAATTTTAGTTTACATCCTATTAAAAATAAAATATAAATTAAACCCTGAGTTTCCTTAATTCTATAAAGGATTAAAAATTATGCACTTCATGACTGAATAAAAAAGCAGTTAAATCTTTTCACACCTTTAACATCACACTGTGTTGTCCTGTTTAGGAAAACCTGCCAATTATGCTTAAAAGATGGTATTTATAATTTTGATTGTACAATAGCAACCATCAGAAGTGGGCCTTTCCTTAAAATGTAGGATGCAGCTGCTGTTAAAATGTAAGATTCAAACCAGCAGAAAACCTTGATTGAAACCAGGATTACATCTGTGGTGGTCTTAGATTGGTTGGTTGTGGTTTTTTGGGGGTTTTTTTGTTTGTTTGTTTTTTAATTCCAGTGAATCTGTTCTGCTGCTCCCATGCCTCTGAGTTTATTCATTCTTATTAAAGCCCCTATGTGGTGCAGTAGGGAAGGGTATACCTGTAAAGAAGAACTGAGCAAACTGAATCATAAAGAAATTGTTCCCAAAATGTAATGAAGGAGAAACAAAACTGGATCTTGACTGTTTGGTAGCTGCAGATATGGTTGAAGAGGAGTAAAATGATTGTTGAACTGAACCAGAGAAGCAGCTCTCGCTAAATTGATTTGATTCATTCCCATTGTGTGTGTGTGTCCTGGGACGTTAAAAGGAGTAGGAAAGAAGGTGGGAAGAAAATTGAGTTCAAGTAAATTTGATTAGTGGCTAGATGAAGAGAAGGATAGAGTGGGAAAAGTAAATTCAAAAAGCAGGTTGAGCAAGAGCTAGATGAACTTTGTTCTAGCCCATTTGCAGTACCTGAATTCTACTTCATTTTCTCCTTTAAAGTTGGCTTTCTAATTGGTGTGGTTTAGTTTATTTCTTATTCTCTGTCTGAAGTTGTTAGGTTATGGGGCTTTTTTTTTTCTGATAACCAACCTAAAAAACCCCCACTAAACTCAATTCGAAGTTAATTGAGAAAGCCAATGTGGAGTTAACTACTCATCAAAGTGTAGGATGACTCATGAGTCAGGAGACTCTTGGATTGAAAATACCCTCGACTCCAGGGGGCTGGACCCGGTTATCCAGACAATAGGGGGTGAAGCTGAGCGGCTTCCAGGTGCATCTCAATTGCAGCTTTTAGTCAGAGCTGAGTGGCGACTTTCTGAGATTTCCCTTTTAACCCATCCCAAGCTCCAGTTTCCTGCCTTGTATGAGAGCTGCCGGTGAAGTCATGAGGCACTTCGGAGGGCTGGTGAGTTGGAAATCGTTTTTAAGAAGCATGCGAGTATGGGGGGATAAAAAAATTCCTAAATCTTCCCTCTGAAATCAGATGAATTCCGGTGCTACACCTAAGGGAAGGGTTTGAGACACCCTCGGGATGGAAGCAGTAGGACTGTGAAATACTTTACTCGTCAGGAAACTTCCCTTATAGGAAAACCAGAGAAATAGTGATGTGACGTGGTGAAATGACCTTTAAGGCTTTGACTTGTTTTGCTGAATCGGTAGGAACATTGCAATACCTAAAAATGTATTTAATATTCTGTGGGCTCAGTTAGTAGGGGGCAGTTGATTGTGGGGAGGAGGAGAGGGAAAGAGAAGAGGGAAGATAAAACCGGACTGTGAGACATACTGGGAGGGTGGGACAAAATGTTCCAAAGGTATTTGCACAAGAACAATTGTAATTGATCACTGAGTGGTGCCGTTTCTCAAGAGTCATAAGAACTGTGAAATGACGTCAAGGAAAAGGGAGAAACTGCAATTCCAGGGAAGAGCTGTCTTCAGTGGGAACTATATCTGATGCCTGCAAAGGCCATCAAACCCAACAACAGGGTCTTAGAGCTGCACTCAGCTATCCTATTAAAAGAACTTTTTCTCTCTTTCGGTTTCATCTTCTAGTTAGTGTCAAAGTTCTTCGTTTCAAAACAAAAAAACTTTCTAATGCACGTTAGCTGGCAGAAAAAAAATGAAGGAAAATAACTCAGTTATTCCCCATAATGACTAGCTTTCCACTGATTAAAGTAATTAAAGTGATTTTTCAGGAGCTGTAATATCCTTATAATTGATATAAGTGGTGGGAAAAAGTAATAGTGAAATTATGACGGCCTGTTTTAGTTATTGTTTATAATTTACCTGCAACAGAACAGCTTACCTGTAAGCATCTTTAGACCTTCATGCTGTTCCATCAGCCCTACATGGAACAGCTAAAATTCATGTTTTGTTGGCATAAGTTAGCACAGGTGCTACAGAATGCACTTTTCCTGCACCTGACTGCTCCTTCCTGCCCCTTTGCACGGCAGAGATTTTGATCAATAGTGATGCAACATGATTCTGGAAACAAGGCAAAGTTTAAAATATTTTTTTGTTTGTTGTGGCATTTTAAACCTGTTTGTTGTGTAGCTAAAAACCCCTGTGCTAATGTTGAGGTGTGGTCGAAAGAGCACCAGCACCCATACCAAAACCGAAAATTGTATTAGATACCATTATCTCCGTTATCCTGGTGCTTTTAACTTTTTCTTATGAAAGGGTGTGTGGGGGTTGTGTTTCAATTTAGGAAGCAAGACTTTTGTCTTGCCACAGGTCTCTGGCATTGGTATCCCAGGTATGTGATGCCTGAATATCACCATGTGTTAGGGTATGATTGAATTCCATTGAGGGTGTGAAGTGCTGAGACTGGGTGGAGCACCTCACTTCTGGGGTCGGTAATCTGGATCTGAGAGGTGGCTTTCTGCTCCTGAAAGTGTTGTGTTTTCAGTCTCTGCTTTGCCTGATAAAAGCTAATTAACCTTCACACATCAGGGTCCTCATGAAAACATTTCTGTGAAGAGTAAGCTAGTACTAAGAATTTCCAGCATGGAATTTCTGACACCAGTTGTTTTTTGAGGAGTTTGGGAGGAACAATAGGGGTCAGATGGGGGCATTTTTTTCGGTGGAAGTCAGTTGAAATTAGCTTCTTAACAGTAGAAATTCTCATCTTTTTTGGAAATGTTGACATTGAGCCAACTTTTGATCTTTCAACCTTGCTTTTTGCCTCTGTGGCATATCATCTTCAGGGTGCTGTTGTTTAGGAACTTTAGTGTATTACTTACCCAAAAGAACGGAGAGCTTCATCCAAGTTACTTCTCCCAGAATGTGCAGAGAGTTTGTCTCTTTTGTGCTTCCTGGATGGCAGGTGGGGATTATTGCCTTCATAATGTGAGGAAATGCATCATTTTCTGAGGAAGGACTTGTGATTCTCTGAAGAGTGGAGGCTTTAGTAGCTCCAAAGAGAGGCCATCATGTCAACTTTTCAAGGAAAAGGAAGTTAAATCGGTTTTGAATTACAGTAAGGCTGAGTGCATTAAGTTGCTTTAAGTATGGTGTTGAGGTGTTACAACTTGTATCAGACAAAGAATGAAAAGTGTCTTGCGATGTTACTGATCAGAGAAAATAAAACTTGTACCAGAATTGAAATTCCTCATGATAGCATCGATTTAAGGAAAACAGCCTCATTGATAAGAAATACTTAATTAGAAAAAATTCTTAAACAGTTAAATTTAATAAGTAGTTGTCTTTATGTTGCCTACATTTTCTGAACTGCCTCTGTAACCCAGACTCTGAAATGTTACTGGTCTGGATGAAAGGGAAAATAAGGGCTACTACTCCAGTTCAAGCACTTGATTGATCTGCTGGTGGCCTTTGCTTTTCCATAAAGCTTCTTTACCCTGCTGTCAGTGAAGTGTTAATCCTTATCTTTATACTTCTTAAAAATGCCAAGTAGCTTTTGATATAAGAAATGCTCTACTGGACTAGCCCAAAAATCCACCTAGGCAGTAATGAACAGGTAAAGGATAATAAGACACACAGAGTGAGTCTTCCTTTGGCATACCCTTCTTGTCCCTGGGGAGCAGTAATCTAAGAGCTTCCTGAGTTATGGTCTGCACTTTGTGTTTACTAATCTGTAATGGATCTGTAGATCCTGAATTTGTCTAGTTGCTCCACCGTGCAATGAGACAATAAATTCTGCAACTTGGCTGTGTTTTTAATTTTTTTTTTCTCACTAAGTATTCCCCGCTATTGTGTGTTGTTATGGGACATATAGGAAACATTTCCTGTTCATCATACACCTCTTAACTAAAGAGTCAGTCTGTTCTGTTTTTCCTTCTGTGGGAACTGATAGTTCTTGCTACTGGAGATCATCTGCTCTCAAAAAAAGATGGAAAGGCAAATGCACATGTGATGTGGATGGTATTTGAGTTTATACCATGCAGTTCTTGAGAAATTGAGGCAAACTTCAAAAATTTCTTTAATTATGTTTTGGGGTTTTCCAAGTTGGAAAAAGGTTTGGTCCCTACCGTTCAACATTTTTGTATTTGTGATGAGTGGTTTAAGCAAGATGAACCCCGTGGCAACCAGGTAGTACAAAAAAAAAAGACAGTGCTTTAGGTTTCTTTGAGGAGAAGATGGAGTGAATTAAAATAAGTTTGGACAAAATGTAAGAGAAAAGCGCACTCAGAAGGCCACTGGTCCTCATAAAGATCTGTTTACAGGCTTTGAGATCTCAGGCTTGTTTTGGCAGAGGATTCAGTTTTACACATAGGATAGTGTAGCTAATTTTGCGATTCCTTGCAAGTGTCAGAAGTTTCAAAAAGAAGCTCCTCAGAGTACCCCCTATTCCAGGAAGTTAGAGAGTAAAGTTATCTTGTCTGTCCAGTCCCACCAGTATAAAACATTGGCATTTCCATCCCGTAGACATGTAAATTTTAAATACTGTCAGCAGAACCTTAATTTCAGTTGTCAGTTTAGCAAAGTCTTGAAGATTTTCAGTTTAGTTCTGGATGACACCACTTTTATTCTTCAGAACTAGCTCCAAACTCTTTGATAGAGAGAATCACAGCACTTCAATGTGGAAAGCTGTGAAGGTGTAAGAGAGAACCAGCATGATTTATACAGCACTGATTTTGGGTGTAAGGAGGCAAATTGAAACAGTAACTTTATGGCTGGCGGCAAAAGAAAGCTTAGACTGTTTCTAATACACACATTGCTCAGCAAAAGGCCTGTTGCTCTCAAAATGTTAAGCTAAAAAAAAAAGAAAAGGCAAAATGAATGTGCTTTAGCAGTCATTGGTCTGCGACAATTTATCTCTTTCATATCCTGTCATAGACTAGTGTACAGGAAAAAAAGCAGCCCGTTTTAAGTTCAGGTGCTGGTAGCAGGATGTCTCCTGCTAAAGCATTCTATACAGAATACTTTATAGAAATAAACCATTTTCCCACAGATTTCTTTTTCAGTGTGACACTGGGTGTTTATGTATAGTGGAAACCAAAATGAAATTTCACATCCATCAGTAACTGTATTCTTTAGAATTAAGGAGTTGTCTGTTTCACTTCCCTTTTTCCTCCCTCCTGTGAGATGTCACAGACTTGTGGAACTGTCAGAAGAATAATTTCATTCAGAAATCTGCATCTGAGTATTTAGATTTAAAAATTTTTAAGAAGCTTGATTGAAGTCCTTTTCTAGTTTGGAAGCAGTCATGCATTGTTTTTCTTTGTGAAACACAACTCTGGATGAAGATTCTACTTTGGCCCTTGAATAATTATTTCTAAATGTGAGATGACAAGTTAAAATGACATTGTGTCTATAGACCAAATATAAAACCCTTTACTTAACCCTTCTTGTGTTCATAGCAAAAAATTAAGTTCATTGTAATTCTTTATTTGTTTTCTGGATTGGAATGGTTTCACTTTTACTTATTCTCTGCTTTAGTTGTTAGAAAGCAAAGCTTCTTTAAACATGCAGTACTCAATGTAAGGAATACATAGAAGAAGAAATAAAGTCCTAATCCTTTTTTGACACCACATTGTACTTGATTACTGTGAAAAGATCCATGTCATTAAACAAACAAGGACTTTGGGTAGAAAAGTTTTTGAAGGTGAGTGATTTTTCAAAACTCTGATGTCCTCATGTAATTGAAGACATTTTAAAAACAAGGAGTAAAAAACATGCAGGCAACAAATTGAAAGGTTTTAATTCATACACTTCCCAGGACTTTTAAAATGTAATTAATTAGTCTTTAAGAATTCTTGATTATGCATTTAATTATATATGATACTTATATATAATTTGCAATTATTTTCATGCATATAAACTCAGTATTCAGTCTTTAAAGCGATCTCCAAAAATAATGTATTCCTTCAGGTAACTCCCTCATCTCTGGGGTTTTTTTTCAGGTGAAGGTACCTGGGGTTAAATTTCCTTTCTGTTCATGACAAACCCATATAAACCATGATGCTATAGATTTGCATCCGTTTTCACTGTAATTCCACATTATATTATTCTAGAATAATTTATCACTTCTGTATCTCCACTTCCTTTTTTCACTGCTCTGTCTCGCTTGCATCACATAAGGGGATGATTACACAATAAACCAGCTGAAAGCCAAAACAATTTGGATGTATTTAAGTTTAGCGAGATTCATTCACCAGTTTAATTTGTAACATTGCTACTTATTGGAAAAGGATGGAATCAGCTATGTTCTTCGCAGTAACAGAGCCAAGTTGTTCAAGATTAAGCAGTATATGAAACAGAGATGTTTGTCGTCATGGATTATAATTATGAAAATTAGGAATGCGGGGTCTTTTAAGACCTTGTCTGTTCAAGGGAAAAAGCCCTAAATAAATATTGTGTTCTCCCATAAATTGTTCATACATTACTGCCATGTGTTAAAAGAAAGAAAAAATTAAGAGAAAAACACTTTTTAAAAGAAAAAGTTATTAAAGGGTATTTAACTATACCTAACACTTAACTGTTTTGTTTTATTTGAGCTAAAAAAAATCTATTTCCCGTTGGTGGCATGACTAATCTCACTCAATATTATAAAAAGCATAGCTTTAAAATGAAAATCTAAATTAATCAGTGATATATGTAGAATCATAGAATGGTTTCCTCTCGAGGGAACCTGAAAGATCATCTAGTTCCAGCCTTGTAGCCGTGGGGGTTCCTTCTTTCCTTTCACTAGACCAGGCTGCTCAAAGCCCTATCCAGTTTGGTCATGAATACTTCAAGGGACAAGGGATGCACAGCTTCTCTGGGCAACCTCTTTCATTGCCTCACCACGTTCACAGTAAAGAATTTCCTCTGTATCTCTAACCCAAATTTCAGTTTGTGCCCATTACTCCTTGTCCTGTGTACAGTTCCTGTTGAAGAGTCCCTCTCCAGCTTCCCTGTAGGGCCTTTTCAGATACTGGAGGGCTGCTACAAGATCTCCATGCAACCTTCTCTTCTCCAGGCTGAGCTCTCCTCAATCAAAATTTTAAAGGATCTAGAGGGAAAGCCATGTGAAGAGTGGCTGAGGCCACTTGGTCTGTTCATCCTGGACAGGAGGAGATGGAGAGAAGATCTCACAGCAGTCTATAGCTTACTTACAAAGGGAAGAGAACGGGTAGACACTGATCTCTTCCCTGTGGTGCCCAGTGACATGAATGGCCTGGGGTTCTGACATGGGAGGTTTAAGTTGGATATTACAAAAGGTTTTCTTCACCCAGGGGGTGGTTGGGCCCTGGAATAGGCTCCCAAGGTTGGCAGAGTTCAAGAAGTGTACTGATAATGCTCTCAGGCACATGGTGTGAGCCTTGGAGTTGGTGCTGTGCAGGGCCAGGAATTGGAGTTGGTGACCCTTCCAGCTGAGGACATCCCATGATTCTGTGGTAACCTTCTCAGCCTGTTCTCTGACCTTCTTCAGTCCTCTTACCAACTTTGTGGCCTTCCTCTGTTCCATCTCCTTATGGAGGGCCCAGAACTGTACACAGTGTTCCCAGTGCAGTCTCATGAGAGCAGAGTGGAGGAATCACCTTCATCAACCTTTTAGCCAGTCCCCTTTGGATGCAGCCTGGGGCCCCACTGGCTTTCTGGGCTGTGACCGCACACTGCCGGCTCACGTTGAGTCTTTTTGTCAGCCGCCCCCCACCAAGTTCTTCTCCATAGGGCTGCTCCCAAACACCTTTCTGCCCAGCCTATGGGATTCCTGGGATTGCCCTGACCCATGTATAGGACCTTGCACTTGGCCTTGTTGAACTCCATGAGGTTTGCACAGGCCCAGCTCTCCAGCCTGCCCACTCCCTCTGGATGCCATCCCTTCCCTCCACCATGCTGACCGCCCCACACAGCTTGGTGTTGTCAGTGAACTTGCTGAGGGTGCCCTGGATCTGTGTCACTGACAAAGACATTGACCAGCACTGGCCCAGGACCGACCCCTCAGGGACACCACTGGTCACTGGTCTCCACATGGACGTGGAGCCACAGACTGCAGCTTTGCACGTGGCTGTCCTGCCAGTGCTTGCCACTGAATGGTCTGTCCATATATCCATATCCTAGTGACTGACTAATAATTATAAAAATAGCAAGGGAAATTCTGAAATTTTAGGTTACTTAAGTAGCAAGATGTGGAAGATGCTGTCTCATGAGCTGCATGGTTAAGTACAGAAGTCTAGGCACAATTTGCAGGAAATCCTGTTACACACACATTAGTGCTTTGGATTGCATCTAAATTTGTGCATTTGCTTTAGACACTAAATTCTGTTCTCTGTACCACTGCTGCAAGGGTAACAATATGAATTAATTTAGTTTAATTTTTAGTAACTATGGAGATAAGATGAAGTCCTGTGCTGAGTATACTATGGCGCTAAAGTTATAAAAATGCTATCCAAAATGATCACAGAAGACCTCTTATATACAAAAATATTTTTAAAGTTGTTCTTTAAAATATATTCAAATTAATCACTAGCTATTTTGAATTTACAGATGGTACTGGGCATTGACAACAAATGACTATATTAATTAGCAGCACCTGATAAAAGGGAAGGTATCTGTTTTAATGAAGATTCTAAATTCCAAATGTTTTTAAGATGTGAAGAGACAGACACTTGACGAGGAATTTGTAGCAGAAATTCTTTGAATACATTATAATAATGCTAAGTATGAACACAAATGTATAGGGAAAAAAAGGAGCTCTCACCTGTCCTTCCAGGCAAATTTTAACATGCTTTAATATTACAATGTTACTGTAACTGGATTATGAAAAAATAACTATGGCATATTCTTATAATTTGGAAAGTTGCTTCTAAATAAATTATCTCTATTTTATGGAGGCAGGTTAGAAGTTTGGAAGACAAACCAGTTCAGCCTTGGCTGAGCATACGGTGAATTTGAGGACTTCTTTGTGCAAAGGAACTGACTGGCATTGCTTTTGTAGGAAAGAGATTTTTGTGAGGCAGTAGCTGTTTTTGAAGGGTTGCTCCTCACTGGTGACACTGGCCTGTGATAGCTGTTTCTCAGTGCAGACAACTGTAAATAATGCTTATATTGCAATGTGAAGATATGTTAAATATACTTTCATGTTCTCTGTGTGGTATTACTTTGGATATCAGTTTTTTTGGATGGAGAAAGAGCAGTATAGCTAGGGTACATAAAAAAATCTCTTAAGTAAAAAAGTGTTCACAATTACAGTGTGTATTTAAACTGACTTTAGATATGAAAAGACATAGTGGAGGGGAAGATAGATGCCAGTGTATTACATGCAGAAGGCTTGATACTCCATGCACATCTCAAATTAGTGAATGTGACTATTTGATAAACAAAGAGGTGAGACAGTAGTTTATTCTCTACGCTTTAGGAATAATTTGAGATTTATCAGTGAAATAACTAAGGCAAAAAGAAAAGTTTGGGTCTAAATTGAAATACCTTCTATATAATAAAAACTGTTTGTGAACAGTTGCTATACTACAAACATCTGCATAGATTAAAGTGAACACGATGATTTTTAATTTTTTAAAAAAATAAGTGTTATTTTGCAGAGTGTTTTACTTCAGTGTTGAATCTGGAGAAATGAGTAAAGGTTTAATACACCATTGCAGTATAAAATTATGAGGAAAATAATCCTCAAGGCACATTTTGGAGAGCAAACTGTGATGTGGGATTAGGAAAAGCACTGCAAATAGCAATATCTGATTCACACAGGGACGGGGGAAAGGAATAAAAAGCAACTGAAAGTTAAGGACACAGCATGAGAGGTTATTTTATTGTTTTCCAAAAAACAAAAGAAGTCCAGTGGGTGGGTAAGGATACACCAAAAGTCAATATAGTATCCATATCCTATTCATATCCATATTTTTTGGAGGAAAATACAGAAAAATATGTTCTTCCTCTGCAAAAAGCACAAGATAGTTTGTTTACCATATTTTTGTGGTTATAATAGAAAGTTGGCAGATTATTTTATATGACATCTGTACAGAGGGAAAGACTGGAATGCAGACAGAGAGGGACATTTGTGCTTGTAGAAGGTAACTCTTGGTTCCTTTGCTCTTAAGGAAGGACTTTAGCAAGTTGTACTTCTGTATCATTTCTGCCTAAGTGGAGATTTCAGTTGTGGTTATTCTTTAAGAAGAAGCTCTAATTATTCACAGACATCAAAGATCAGTGGCTAAATCTGCAGTACAAATAGTTCAGGTTGCTTTAGTATCTGTGTTGTGACCTTAAAGGGTCACTTAAAATTTTTAAGTGTTTTATCAAGAGTTCAGTGGCTACTTCATGCTACAGCCACTGTTGAGGTGATGCTTTCTGGAGAAAAATAATGTTCAAGAAGAAGTGGTTTGAGTAAAAAATAACCTTTTAAAATATTTTATTACCCAGTTCTGGAAACTGCATGTTTTTCCTTATTCTGCTTGATTCCCAATTACAGGAAATAGAAGATGCTTATGGAGAAGGTTTTTATATGTATATTGCTTCAGAAAATCATGTTAACAATGTAATAGAGAAGTTGCTGTACCCAGCTTCAAAAAAAAAATCAGAATTATTGAAAGATGAGTTTAATTACCTCAACAAAAGCTGTTATTAGTGAAGCTGATGTTTTCCAAGCCTAAGATGCTTTGCTTTTTCTACTTTGTTCTCCTTGCCAAAGCATGAGGGATTTTGAAATTGGAGATGTTCTATTGACCAACATCAGAATAATCAGACTAATACCTGGTGTCTGTTACTTTTAGTATGCATATATGAACTGATGGTGGATAGGATCAGTAGGTAACAGAGCTTAAGACAGTGCGTATTTTTAAAAGACAACAAAAACCAATCTTAGCCATCAATCCCTTTGATTCATGAGTTTTAATATCAGTATAATGTGTTAGGTTGAGTAATTAGTGATTTGATGTTAAAATGTATGTAAGCATTAGATGCATTTCAGGAAAATGGTAATTGCTGGGAATGGATCTTCATGGAAATTATACCAGCAGGAGGTATATGTGTGTTAAAACCAGTGATGCATTGTAGGGTACTTTTATTTCTGATTGACGTATTTGAAGAATAAAGCTTAGGAAGTTACAAATACTGGTGAAACAAGAAAGTCATTTGAATACATACCTTACTAGCAGAACTTGTGCTACTCACATGCAATGTGCAGGCTTAGTAAAAAGCTAATTATGTGTGAAGATCATGAACCTTTTTGTATGTACTCTGAGTCTTTTGTGGTTGTTGTTAGGAAGGTACACAATGGACGAATATTGTAGAACCTGTTTTTATGAATAAACTTGACAACCTTGAAATTTGGAAGAATCTTTGCCAAGCAGAGTTACCAGCAGTCCCACAGTTCTATTTGTACCCCACAGCCTGGTTACAAAAGCAAATGGGAGAGTGTAGTCGTGGAAGCTGCAGTGATGTTAAATAAGAAATGAGTTCAGGTTCACACTAAAGATGGAGAGATGGGGGGACTTGAGACCCAAAGTAGAGAACTACCTTTTTCCATGTGGAAAATATAGTTCATCTACTAATAAATCTCTTAAAGAAATAGAATGTCAGAACTAAGAGGCAGCTGTGCAAGCACTGAGGTTGATTCATTAGGGGAAAGTTCTGTATCACCAGCTTTTCTAGATCAGGTGTTGAGAGAAGGTCTATCGCAGGCAGAGTGACCAGGGACACACATTCCCTAGGACATGTTTGCATTGAGGTACAGAATACAGAAGGAACCAGCAAAGAATGTTGTTCTTAACTGTGATCTAGAATTGTTGAGCATCTTTGTATTTGAAAACAAAAATTCAGTCATGGTCTTATGTCCAGGAGCTTTATTTCTTATGGAGATAAGCTTTTGATGCAAGGGTGAGAGGAGCCAGGTAGGAGGCTCCAAGTATCTATTGTGCCTTCTTGGATGGTATGATTCCAGAGAAAGCTCTTGTTACTATATTTAGAACTAGTGTCTCAGGACCTCTAAGAGGAAAAAGGAAGAAGAGACTGCTACTGAATAAGCCTCTAGGCGCTGAGGTCTGTGTCCCTTCTTACTGAGGTTTGGTCAGGTCTACACTAGATCTGATCTACAGTAGCAGACTTGTCACTGCTGCTTCTGCAAGCAGTAGGCTACTGAAAAGCCTTATTTGGTGTCGGTGGATGAAACTGTTGTAGAATTAAATGAAATTTGACAAATTGACTACAGCGTACTAAGTTCACTCTGCAGCTGTCCCATGATTTTGTTTTTTCTGCTCTTCTTTCTTTCCCATTTCTGAAGTTTGCTTAGCTGTAACAAGGTGTTCTCTAACACTTTAATTGCAGTTTTGCTGTTGACCTACTCTCTCCTTAAGACATTCCTTTTAGATAAAGTATTTTGAATCTTTATCAGTCATTTGTACTTGAGCACTGTTGAAGGTCCAATTTCTCCTGCTTTGAAAGCAAGTCTGTAGTCCTGATGCTTAATATTGACTAATTCCTTATCTGCTACTCTGTATTATTCTCACTGAAGGACCAAGTGACCATATTTCTGTTGGACTTATCCTTTAAGTAAATAGTTGTCAAGATGTTGAAGCTGTGAGGTAGCTTTAGATTATTTCTACATTTTCCCAAACTATCACACCCAAAATTTGGCATCTTTGGGTGAGAGTTTTTCCTCTCATGTTGGCAGAGTTGCCAATAATAAGTATGCATTTTGGTTTTCTATATTAGTTTATTTAGGAAAATATTGGTAGCACCAAGTTTTGGACCTTCACTTTTTGTAGTGCAGTGGAGAGATACTAGCAAGAGAATTTGGCAAGTGCAGACAGAATACTTACCCCTGGGAAAAAAACATCCAGGATTTGCCTCCTGACATGTAGCTTTTACAAATGAATTGAAGATGGGAAGAATATCCTTTGGTGTTCTATATGTGGATGATGCTGAAATCTTCTAGTTCTAGTAATGATAAAATTTTTAGTAACTTAGTAACATAATAATACTTACTTAATAGCTTTGACTGCCAATGTGTATCCTAAACCCAATGCTAGTGTTTTTTGGTAGTTTCTTCTGATTTGGACCTTTTCCATTTAAGATGATAAGCCTATTTAATGCTACTTGTTCTTGTTTCAAAATGAGGAAAACAGTGCATGTTTGGTAAGAATCCATTGTTGCAGGTGTTTGTTTATATTATGTTTGTACAGATATTAACAGCTTTGCATGGATTTTCATTCTGCTTTTGTGCGAAGTAGAAAATGTATGTCTGTCTTACCTTAGTGTAAATAAAATGTTAGAACTGTTGCAAACTGTGAGTTGATAAAATTGAGATTAAGGTTTTCTAACCATTCTTGCTGTAGCTAGGTGACTATAATTAGGGTAAAGCAGTTGATGAATTCTTCGGTAAGCTGTAACTTGCATCACAACTGTTGTAACTATTTCTCTGTAAATTATATCTGGAAAGAGCTGAGATGCTGACAGTTCAGTATCAGTCATCACTGGTGACTTGTGAGGAATTAAATCTCAGGCAAACTGTTTATCCAGGGAGTTAATTCTCTAAACGAAAGTAACTTTGTCACAGGTCCTCCCTCCACACCCGTTTCCCTGATGTCCTGCACAGAATAGACTTCTTACAAAGATCTACTTTCTGATTGTGATCTGCACTTCTGAATATGTCATAAAGTAGTTGCAGATACAGTGATTAGTTGTTTAATGTAGGTTCAAGGTATAAAACTTTCTGAAATGCTTTTTTGGGAGGTGGCTGTGCAGCCAAGCATGGCATGCACCATAGTGTGACTCCCTGGAATCACTGGCATTGATGAGAATGCAGTAATTAAACTATTTTGTCTATTGTCTTTGCTGAGACTATGAAAAGATGTAAAACCTAAGACTAATGAGAACTAATGAGCTTCACTGGGACAGTTGTAATTTTATAGGCAACTTGCTTAGAAATTTATACAGAGGGTGAATTAAAATCCAAATTATAACCCGCAGGCTACTGTATTAATTGAATGTTACAGATAGCCTTAAAGTTAGCTCTTGCATGACTTGTGTCCAGGAATCCTAAAGGAATGGACAGCCTTTGATTGAAATAGAGCTTGGGAAAAGGAGAAATCTTAATATTTGCTTTAGAACAGCCACTTAATTTTTGAAAGGAAGGTTGAGCTATGTAGCTCTCTTCATTGCATTGCTAGCATGAAGGACCACAGAAGTGCATTAGTCCCTTATGGGACTCCTGCTCATAGATATGAATGTGTTCCAACCTCACTGCACACACTGCTGCCTCCAAAGGAGTTTGGGAGTGGCTGTGGATTGCAAAGTGATGATCCTGTATGAGCTCATCCTGCTGGTCCCGATTGCCTGAAGATGGTCGAGTTGATGGACTCTGTACCGTCAGGCCTTGGGCCAGATCAGGTATCATCCCTCCTCGCAGAGCTGTCACAGAAGTTGCATCATCTGCTGTAGCTAATTTGACAGAAAGGCAGTAATCTCCCCACACCTGATCCACATTCATTTTGTCCAGTTCTGGCTTCCAGAACAATGTATGTGTAATACAGCCCTCAGCATGGCCACTCCTGTACTGTACAGACGCTCTGGTCAGTCATGCCATGAGGATGCAGCAGCTCGGTTTATCATCGCCTGTTAATCCAATCAGTCTGTTCTGCTAATCAAATCAGTCAGCTCCGGGAGCATGTGGCAGCAGGCTGATGTGTGCTCTCCCAGGCTGGCATCAATGGAGCAGCATGGAGCTGCCGTGAGGATGAACTCTTGGATTTATATGGTATCCTAGTGTAATTTTTTAATGATGCTGTTTGAGCTTAAACCATACAGTATTGGGTTTTTGCATTCTTTTTGACACAGATTTCGATATTCTAAGTGTATGTATTAAGTGGTTTTTTAAATTTCCCTGCTGGTGCTTACTGCAGTGAGCAATACTCTGACTTCCCTTAAGTCATCCTATGGGGAGTTATGTATTTTCTAATAAAATGTGTACATTTAAGATTCTAGCGCACATTTTACAGATCTTCAGGTGTGTTTTGATGTCCTCATCAAATATCTCTTTGAATAACTGTTTTCCCAAAACCACTTTAAGCAAAACATGGCAGTTAATGGTTTTTGTTTGGTATGCTGCCATTTATTGGTTGATTTATTTTTTTTTTAAATGTAGAATGCATTTATTTTATTTACAATACAAAGTATTTGAATACTGTTTATCGTTGACTTCTGGAAGATTTTAATAAATGGAAGATACACTTGAAACATTGCTGATTGTTTATGGGGCGTCATTTAGGTCCCATTTGTGTGTGAAATAGTTTCCAACTTAAGAAAGGGTGACTGTTTGCTTGTAGTGCATACATATGTCATGTAAGAAATACTTGCATTTATTCTAGCTTTCTGTCTCTGACTTGGGGAATATCTCCAGTAGTAATTTGGCTCAAGTGGAGAAAATCAGTAGAGTGAAGCAGTTGGTGCTGTGACCCGCACCTCTACATATTTTCCTGTGCAGCACTTTTATATTGGACTAGATTTAGTGGAGCCTCTCAGGAGCCACTACATGTACTGAAACCACTCAGAGGTGTTACTTGCTTGGATCTGTGTGCCCCCTTAGGGGTTGAAGTGTGACAGATGCATTGGTACATCTCCATTTCTGGTTTGTATTTCTCCATAAAGAATCCACATCCTGTATACCAAAACTGGTCTGTGAATAAAACCATTCCACAGTAAGCAGGAATAGTGCAGAGGAGGGAAAGATTTGCTTCCAAATTGCACTACTGCTCTGAACAAAAACAATAATGTAAACATAGACTTCAGCTAACAGAACAAGGCCCTCTCATATATTTTACATCAACACATAGAGTATGAAGTCCAATAGATTCTATTCTGTAAACTTTAAATTAATTTAGCCTGACATGAATGTGAGGACAGAAAGGAACATGGTGGGAATGCACAATGGATTTATTATAAACAGGGCAATACTCATTGAATATTTGGATGCCCACATGTGTTTATTTTGGTCTTTGGTTTTTGTTGCCATCCCACCCCCTAACAGATGTAGCTTTAGTTTAATTTATTCAAATGTTCAAAGTATGATCTTTTTAATATATATACATATACAATGACTGAGAGCATGCCTTATATTGAGTTTACAAATGTGCCCCAATTACAATGCTTTAGATGAGAATGTTCTTTTGAATGTCATGCTTACTTTTATTGACCTGAGCTAAAGAGTTTTCATCAGGGATTAAGAATGCATGTCCTTTTCCTGACAATGAGGTTACTGGACCAATCCAGCCTATAGGTGTTTGTTGTCCTCTGCTGAAATTTGCAGTCCTCGTAGATGTGTCAGAAAATACCGCATGTGGCTGCTCTCCAAACCAGTTATTTCAGGATGCCTACATTAACTCAGGTATTCTTAATATCTAAACCAGGTCACTTTGACAGACCTACATTAGGGAATAATTACAGGAGAACGTGTGCTGACAGATGGGGAGGAGCTGTTGTCTCTGAGCACAGGACAGGGAGGAGTTGCAGTGTTGCCATTTTCACCTGGTGCAGCTGTAGCCAGTCAGCACTTCAGCCTGCAACCATATATTGCTTTTGTTTGTTTGTTTGTTTGTTAATTTGTTGGGAATTTTTTGGAGTGTAAGTTCTGTATCATTTGCTAATAAAAGCAATTAAAATCCTCAAGGAGGGAAAGCAAGCATGAACCAATTTTACTACGTTAATTGAAGGAAGGGAGATTTACAAATTTACAGATGGGAAATCTCAGGTATCGTTGTGGTGGGTGGGATGATAATTTGTGCATTTTAGTGTTGGATTATACCTTTGAGCAGCTCATTGGATTTTTGTCAATTCTTCTGCTGCCTGAGTTTTTGAATGTCACTGATCAGTTACCCCCAGGTGCGGAAAGTGATACTTAGTATGCTAAAATAAACTGTGAGGAGTTATTTTTTTGCCACCCGTGTAATTTACCTGATAACTTTGCCTCGCACCTGTTTTATCTTCTTTTATGTTGTTTTGTCTTTTGTTGTGATTCTTCTTCAACACTTGAAAACTAACCATTAATGGCAAATCTTGTAGTATAGAACCTTTTAACCTCTAAAAATAAGTACTACCCCATGGCATAGGGCATGGAACGCTGTAGAAATGGTAGTTGTCACAAAGTACTAGTCAGCATTTCTAGTGGGATTATGGCAAAGGATGTATCTTGCTCTCAGCTCTGGATGAGAAACACTTATGTAGCTGTTATCATCAGCCAAAGTATTGAGGCAGAATATTCCTGAGCACTTTTTCAAGTGCTTCTAGGGGAGTCAGACTAACCAAACTGAGTCAATCCAAAATAAAAGTCCCTCACTAAAGCTCTGAAGCTACATGATAAATTATGTATCACAGGTTAATTGTTGTAATTTTTGTGCTGTAAATAAAAAAGGTATTCAAGAACAAATAAAGGGTTATGAAAAACAATCCTTTTAATCAAAAAGAGCACTGTCAAAGTAGGTTTTGTTGCAGGCTTGGACAATACAGCTAAATATATCTGTTTTCTTTATGCATGTCTGCTTGCTCCGTAAATCATCAGGTTAAGAATGGATTTTGTGTCTCCTGTTCTAGAGTTCATGTTTCTCTGCAAGGTATCTGGTTTTTTGGATGAGAGAGCTGGCTTCCTACTTGAAAAGGGCATGTCCTTACTGGGTGGCCTTTCAGTATAGAATGCCAGTGGTAGAACTTTGTGCTCAGTAGTTGTTGCTGTTCATTACAGAGATTTTGTACTAGAGAATAAAAATACCTTGGTAGTAGCAGAGACCTTTCTCTGATAATCGTGCTCTTAAAGTCTATTTTAGAAGGTCAGGAGAGGCAGAGAGAATAAGCAAGACTATCAGTAACTGCTTTTTTGACAAGATAGGAAGTTTGATTCATGAGTTTGTTCTTAGTTTTTAATTTAACATGTCTGACAATATTTGAAGGTCTTTTTACTCACTCTCTACTAAGATTGGAGGCATGTTTCTCCACTGTGACTTTGTTCAACTCTTGGAGTTGCATTTTCTTTTAAGATGTCTTTAAACATTTTCATGGAAAAACAAGTTTCATTTTTCTAGCTGCTTTTTTTAATCCCAGTAACTACTAGAAGGTTAAATAATCAGAATAAAAATAGTTTTAATGTATTTTAAGATTTTAAATCAAATTTGGACAATTTATATTGCATATCTCTATGGAATGCATTGAACTGATTAACAAGACAAGGATGGAGCTTGTTTGTATTTGATTCTTATTTTTGTGTTTTTGATTTGGGTGAGCTTTTTTTTAAAAACCTATGTAGACAGAGCTGAGCAACATCCTGCTGACACAGTACAACACCTGCAGGGTATCACATGCAGTTGTAGGGTATGTCCTTACATTGCTGCTGAGATTATAATAATAGTAATCATTTAACCTTACTGTTGAAAACTAGGGAGAACATTATAGCATTCCATGTGTAAAACTGAGATGCACTCTTAAGAAAATCTGTTGTCAGCAGTCATGTGATTTGGTAATGAATCATATACCATATATGTACCCTGTTTATATGTGCACCATATGTACCTGTGTTTTCCTCCCATCCTTCTGAACTGTTCTGTAGACATTCTGTTTGGTTAACGCCTCTCTGGTAAATGTCACTCTTTCTTCAGAGGTTCTTCTAGGTAGGTGTGATCTTGGCTTCTGTGCATGGTTTTTGTTCATGAGGGGCTGGGAGTTAAATTAATACGTAGTAGCCCAAACCCCAAAGACATGCTTGCTTTTTTTTTTTTTTTTAATTATTACTAAAAGAGAGAGATGAGTAAGAAAGCTGTATCAGTCCCATAACTGAAATGAAGTGGGATGGAGGATTTACCAGAAGAATCAACCTGGGTAGGAAAAAGGAAATAAAAAGGGGGAACTGTAAGACTAGCCTTGGACTTATATCTTTTTTCTGTAAAAGAATTCCCTTTCCACAGGATTAGCATGATTGCCATAAGTTTTAGTCCGAGGCATGAGCCTCTGTCCCTGCAGCTGCTGCCGTCTGCCCTGCCTGCTTTACCCCAGTGCCTGAATTCCTCCAGCCTGTGGGTCCCACATGCAGTTTTAGAATGTGCATGCTTAATACTTGTGACATAAATATCATCTCTGTTTGCAGATAAGTGAGGCATGGTAATTTGTTCAAGTATGTGTGTCAAAGGCTCTGGCAAAAACAAATTCTCTGTTTTCACAAGAAGCCTCTACAAAAATTGTCTGAATTTTCCCCAGTTCCTAAGCTGTTCCATATTGTCCCTGGTAGCTAAATTCTAGGTCACTGTAAGTAAGAGATTCTCACATATACCTTATGCTAAGCAAGCAAATCATTCAAACAATATCACATTATTAAGTTTGGTAATGTAAACACACTGTATTTATACAGCATATTTAAACATGACTTCTGTATTGAGAGAGGGAAATCATGTCCATATTGAGGTTGGTGCAAGAGCTTCTCCGAGGCCAGTGCTGATTGTCAATTTTAATATGTCATATACAGATTTTTGTGCATGCAAAATACGTAGTGAAGAACAATTTTGATATTCTGGAGCTTTTTTTTTTTGAGATGATGGTAACAATCAAAAGTTTAAAGTGAGGGATTTCCAGTCAGTAGTGAAAGACTATAATACTGTAGAGCGGCAGTACAGAATTACGAAACTACAAGACTATTTTATAATCTGTCTACACTTAACAAATCATTTACATGCAGGTCACTCTCTTGAGTTGTGTATCTACTCATACCTAATGCTTATTTTTGCTTTTTAACAGGTAGAGAGAATTGTTGACAAGAGGAAAAACAAGAAAGGAAAAACAGAGTATTTGGTGCGATGGAAAGGATACGACAGCGAAGATGATACTTGGGAGCCAGAACAGCACCTTGTCAATTGTGAGGAATATATACATGAATTTAACAGACGCCACAATGAAAAGCAGAAAGAAAGCACATTAACCAGGACAAACAGGACCTCTCCAAATAATGCCAGGAAACAAATTTCTAGATCTACCAATAGTTCTTTTTCAAAGACATCTTCTAAATCTTTAGTTATGACTAAGGAACACGAGTCAAAAAATAGTCAACTTTTTTCTGCCACACAGAAGTTCCGGAAAAACAATTCACCATCGCTTTCTGGACGTAAAAATATGGACCTTGCAAAATCAGGTATTAAAATCCTAGTGCCCAAAAGTCCAATTAAGAGCCGGACAACAGTTGATGGCTTCCAGAACGAAAGCCCAGATAAAATGGACCATATAGAGCAGGATCAAGACGACTCTGTAGCACCAGAAGTAGCAGCAGAAAAACCTGTGGGAGCTTTGTTAGGACCTGGTGCAGAGCGTGCTAGGATGGGGAGCCGACCAAGGATACATCCATTAGTGCCACAATTGCCAGTGCCAGTAACAGCCACAATTGCATCAGCATTAACAATAAATGGAAAAGGTAGGTGTATGAGTTGTCATTTTGGTGGTGATTTTTCATTTGACTGGCGTTTTGTTGCTGTTGAGATGCAGACAAATTACCCACTCTGTTTCAGCCATGCTGAATCAAGTCTGGAGAACTTGACTTTATTTTACATAACTACAAAGCCATTTGGAATTTTACCAGCTTTTGCTTTCCTTGCAGAGATTCATTGGTATTTGTGTTTTCAGAATCACCATAAGATACATCTGTGTTTGCCTTGACACTGTGTGGTACACATATTTAGTGTACCATTTCCAGATATTACATCATTGCTTTAAGGTTATTTTAATAGATCATATTTGATACAAATATTAGAAACATTAATTATGGGAAGAGATGAATGGTGTGAGCAGGGAGTCTTCATAACAGTTTATATATCTTTTTTGTTATAAGTATTGCCTGGAGAAAAAAACCTGTGAGAGTGATGTTGCTTAAAAAACAAAGTTAACAATCTTTGTTTCTGTGAAAATTTGAGCCAGTTGTGGAAATACATATACCTTCTGCCTGGATTGAAATTTGGTTTCATTATATTTTAGCAATATTTTTTTGTTTATACCTTATTTGATTTTAAGCACTTACTTAGGAGTGATGTCTGGCTTGCTAATATCTCAGCAGATCACAGTTAATTCAATTTGTACTGTAAAATTTGTGACATCAAAGTATTCCAAACTGCTTTTCTGGGAGGGAGCTGTTTGTTCGCCATCCAGCTGAGACCCTTGTTTAAGATTTCTTGGTCCTTATTGTTGTGCCCCAAACCTTTGTTCTTCCCTGATAGACTCAGTTGTGTGGTCACAAGTGTCCTCATAAGCATGCTTTTGAGACTAAATTTCCAAGTTTTAATTTTCAAGTAAAGGCTGCGCCCTCAAATAAAATGCACCAGGTCAAATGTGCAGGTGTGCTATTGATGATGGCTTGCTGGAAAAATTGTCTGGAATTTTTCAAGGACTGAGCCTGCCAAAAAACACATTTAGAGACACTGTATAGGGAAAAAATGTGCTGAAGACTTTGGGAGAGTTTGTGTTGGGTACCCCACTGTTGCTTGCATTGAGATTTTCCAAACGAGCAGCTGCAGCCAGAGAGGTTGAGAAGCAGTGGACAAGGGAGGAATGTGTTCTGGAGCTGCGGTGTCAGGTCATGGACCAACCCATTTTGCTGCAGATGAACTAGGTAACCATGGCAATGCACACATGGATGCCAGGAATATCTCTTGCTTTGCATGGGCTAAAGAAGGAATGCAAATCTCAAAGGATGTAAACAAAGCTGAAGGGAAAGATGCAAGAAATGCCAGGATGAGAGTTCTCTGAGTAGGTGAGGTAGACGAGTTTTTGCATGGGATGGTTTTATGATAATAAGTGTGCTGGAGTGTGGTGGGGTTCCTAGTGAAGTGGTTGGTAAGTTCTGCCTTTGGTCTCCTGTTTTTTTGCCTCATGGCATCCAGAAAAAATACTTGGGACATGAAGGACCGTTTTGGGTAGATCAGATAAAATCGTTCCCACCAACCTCTCACTTTGGTAATAGTGGTATGGCAAGGGCCCAGTCCCGGCATCCAGTGGACGCAGAGAGGCCTGCAGAGGAAAGGGAGTGACACAGAAGGTGTAAAGTGAGATACATTCCTGTTTCACTGTGATGTGAAATTTCCTCAACTGCCACCACCTCCTTCAGCTCTTCCTAGGCATTTGTCTGGGCAACTAACAAGGAAAGCTATTGACTGGCTCTAGAGATGATGGCAATACAAGAGTTTTCTCACACTTACATGTTCACAAGATCCCAAGGTGTAGATCAAAAAAGGAGCCAAGGAGATAGTCACAATACGTGGTTGATGAAACACACACAATATGTTCTACCTTCTGTCTGCTGCTGGAGGTGTATCAGTGCATTAACTGAGGCTTTCCCTGTCTTCCCTGATACACCACTGCCAATCCCCAAGCTGAGCTGTGCAATTTCCTGGAAAATGGATGCTAAATGCCCATATTTATTGGGGTTTTATTTTATTCACCTGCAACACTTTGGGGGGGGTAACTTTTCAATCATGAAGTATTTGTGTGATTATAAAACTTGGGAAAAAAGTTACAAAAGAAAAATACTTTGCACTTCTATCTGACATCAGTCTCTCTTCCTAACTTTTCAGGATTTCTTTGACTAATCTTCCTCATGGAAGCCCAGGCTCCAACTCAGTCATTACGCATGGCCTGAGTGGATTTATTTAGGGAGAAGCAAAGCAAAGAGACAGCCCTGTCTTCTAGAGCTCTCCTGGCCTTGGAGCTTCCTGAGCTTACACATTTGCTGTCTTTTCACTCCTTGAAGATGCACTCTTCTCCTTGCTGTTTTTATTTTTAACTTCATACTGCAACTCATTAAAAGTGTAGTAAATAGGTGCTTCCCTCCCCTGCATGAGGCTGCTGCAGTTCAGGATCCAGTTTTGCTCCTTACTCAGGACATTCCTTCAGTCTTAAATGGACACCTCATCACATTTTCAGCATGACCTCGGGAGTCATATATCATGAGAGGGGTATTCATTGCACAGAAATGCATCTTCATATGCACCAGATCTGACATATTAATAATATAGATTATAGATCTGGCATTTGGAGCACCCTTCCAAACTTCCCACCTCCTCCACATACACCTTCTGTTAATTTTAACAGTTCCTACTACCACTTGAAGGATGCTGTCAGGAAGACAAAAGCAATGTTTTCAAAAATAAATTTGTGCTTGAGCTGGTTTAGGAATTTTTTATCAAGATGTTTTTGTTGGTAAACTGAATACTAGTCATAAAGCATAATTTTGAAAGATTCTATAAAAAGATATATTACACTTCCAAATTTTTGAGACCGTTTTTAAAATTAAAGCTGAATTACATTTTTTGAAAGTAATATTGGAAAAATAATTAAGAATTTTAACATGAAAACAGTGTTCCTGATTTTGAGTATATTGCTATGACTTTTTGAATAGTGTGACTCAGGTCGATCTTTAAATTCTACCTCAGGATGGTGAAACTCCTCAGTGTTTAATCTGTTATTTGTTGGTTTTCCCCAGCCTTGTTTTACCTTTTTTATTTGTTTAATTCTTAAGAAAAGTGCATACCAAAAATCCCAGAAACGTGTATGCATATGAAAATACCATGACAGCAATTACTAGGAAATATTAGTGTAATTGTAGCACCTAATCCTGCTTTTCCTGAGACAACTTCAGTGGTGCAGTTCATGTTCCAAAATCTTGCAGTTTCAGAAAAGGCAATCAGCAAATATCTGTATAAATATACTGGGGTTCTGGGGAATAAAATAACAGTAGTGTTTACTCTGGGAGCTGGTGGTCTCAGCACACTGAAATCAAGCCACTATCAAAAGGAATAGCACTGTGTTGAATGCTCATATTTTAAATGCCTGGCCTTGAAAACTGAGTCAATGGAATAATATATGTACAAGT
Organism: Prinia subflava; assembly: GCF_021018805.1. Taxonomy (NCBI): domain Eukaryota; kingdom Metazoa; phylum Chordata; class Aves; order Passeriformes; family Cisticolidae; genus Prinia; species Prinia subflava. The sequence continues at coordinate 85,839,404 of NC_086247.1, forward strand.
CTAAGACTTAGGCTGATGTATAAAAGAAGTGAGGACAGATAACTGAATTGAATATTTCTGTGGTTCTGGTATTTTGAAGTATGTGGTGATCATCAGCTGTTACTAAAAGTTAGTAAAAGCAATCCTGAAATGGATGAACAAAATAGAAAGACAACACCAAAGAAGTGAAATGTTGTGAAAAAGATATTAGTGGCACCTACAAGTAAAGCATATTACTCAAAACTAGGCAAGACAAAAAGTGGCTTTGTGTCTAACAACAGGTTCTGATACCTTAAAAGTTTCTGAAAATTTCCTTCATCAAACTGGTATTTAAAAGTATCTTTGAAATCTTATGGCAAATGGTTTCAGCATAGTATGGTCATAATAACCAAGGAAATGCCATTTAATAGAGTGCACAAGAAGAGAAGCTGTAGAGGGAATCTGATCTGTCAGTCACAGAGGGCTAGAGAGTTGTCTTGAGATTTTAGAAAGGACCATAAGCCAGGGGAATACCATTTCTTGGCAAATTCTGTTTTTTATTCTGGGTAACCCTATAGTTGCTACAGTTTTTATTCAGGTAGCAATGTCCAACATGTGGATGTAATTGAGAATAAATGCCACAAGAAGGGAAATTATGGGCAGAAAGGCATGCAAAGCTCAAAGTCTAAAATAAGGAAGAAAAGCACATCTAGCTGCATATGTTAAAATTAGAATGAGCAGGCTGGTGCTGGCATATGGGAAGAGAAGAAATACGAGAGATGCAGTGGATTACATCAGGTTTTGGTCAGACAAGCACCACCAGTGTGCACGGAGGCATTAACATCTCCCTCCTTGCACGTGTTAGTTCAGATGAACAACTTGCAGGAGCAGCAGGCTGACAATACAAAGATGCTTGCAGTGTAGCATACTTCAAGGAACAAGGATGTCTGCTGATTTTTTAGTTGGATAATGGTGCTGTTTTGATCTCAAGACAATGGTATTGTCAGCAAAAGAAAAGCAGGCATCAGAAAAAAAAAAAAAAGTAAAAGAAAACAAAAAACCGAGAAGCCTGAACTTAAGTTTTGTTTGTTACCTGTTCTCTCCTTTCCCCAAAGCAGCTTATGTGATTAAACCCCACAGATTCTGGAAAAATAAAATCCACTTAAACCTAAAGGAAAATAGTGTCTGTTTGGTTAAGTGTCTGATAACTTTAGTCTCAGAAGGAATCAAGCAAGTGTGGAAAGGATTATGGAGGCCACTGGAACTGAGGAGAAACATCCATTCTCAATGCAATAGCAAGCCCAGCAGAAAGGGTTTCAGTCTCGCCCTGTTCATTAGCGTGAGGGAAGCTCACACACTTCCTCCCAAATTCTCCCGGTTACTTTTTCACCTCTGCCTGAGTGTGCCTGGGTGTTGAACTCTGCATGAGGAAAGCTCCGCTGTCACCAGCAGAACTGGCCAAGCTCGAGTCCTGCGGGAAGAGCACAGCAGCTGACTGAGCTGTGAATCACAGAGTTGTCCAGATGGATCACGGGCTGTGTATAAACCCTCTGAGAAAGCAGAATTAAGAGAAGGGTTGGAGAAGTTCATTGCTGTGAATTTAGAGTACAACAAAAGGAAAGTTGAGATGATGTGTTACAGTTTATTTGGATTTCTTTTTAGCATCCTGAAAGGACAGGAGCAGCTTTGAGCCCTCCTTATGTTAGGCGGGAGATTTTTTTGGTTAAGTAGCAAAATGTGATTTCCGAAACAGAGCCCTAAGAGAAGAACTTCGTTTTTGTTTTGTACGTTGCACTTGATTGCAGCGTGGCTTGATCTCTGCTGAGTGATCTGGAAAGTAACCAAATATTTTATTAATGCAAACAAAAGCCTATGAAATGGGTTAAAGTCCTTTGCAAAGCCATCTTAACTTCTGAAATTACTGGTTAAACTTCTTTTTTAAATGCAGAAGTTTTTGATATTCTGCCTTTGGTTGGGTGTCCATTTAGCAAATCACTAAAGAGTAAAGAGCAAAGCAGTTTTCATTTAATCAAGCTTAAAGACACCTTTGGGTTGGTTTTTTTTCCTCCAGAAGTTGAATTTTGTTTTGACTTTATTTCTTAAGAAATTATTGTGTCCCTTCTGCACCATATTGCAACATTTTAACCTAACATCAATTTTTCCTTCTGTCTTAAAACATAATGTTCTTCAGCTTCTTTACTCTTAACTAAAAATAATCAGAATTGTTGCCGATTTCTTGTTTATCTATATCTTCTGGCTTAGTATAAATGCAAAAGTTTTAAGCAATGTGGGAGAGTACATGGTCTATATCATGTCGAACATGGATCTGTTTCTGTTCTGGTTTTTTTGTCTTCTCTCTGCCCTATTGCTTCTGCAGTTTGTAGTACACATTATGGTTACTTTACATGGAGCTCCAGAGTTGAGAACTTGCTGTGAAAATCTCTTATCTTTAGGTTTATGTCAACAGAGTATCGTAATAATAGTAATCAGGATCTAAGTGCAGAGTTTGCTTTCATTTTAAGGCTTTATTTCTGAGAAACATAAGGCATAAGTGACTGGTTTCTTTCATTTTCTGCCTTCTGCCATTCTCCAGTACTCGAAATGGAGATATCTCAGTTGGGTGCTACATTGGAGTAGACTTTTAATTCAGCTGAGCTCGTGTAAAATGTAGTTACCTTGAAAAAAGTGATCCCTTTCCTTTCCCCAATCCCAGGTATGGGAGATATATTTATATATATATGATTAATCATATATATATGGCCTAACCAACTGGTCCTTTAAGGGCAGGCTTATTTTTATCAGCCTTCTGGAAGTGACAGTGAGGTAGAGGATGTGTCCCTGGGGAGGGAAACAGACACATACTTTTTTCCTTTCTTAATTGTCCCTGAAAAACTGTTAAAGGAAACTCTGAATAAAACGTATTTAAAAGAAAAAAAAGAGAAAAGATAAGGAATTTCCCAGTAAATTCTGTTTGGATGTAAAAACCTCAGCCTAAGTTGCTAGAAAAACTCCTGTGTTGTTCTCACTGGAATTTGTATTACAGCTGTAGCCCACTGGTGAACATAAAGCTCATGGTTGTGCAGTTCTTCTGATGTTATATCAGTTTACATGAGCTGAAGATCTGGAGTCTCAGTATCTCTTGACTGACTGCTCACATGGGGTCAGTAATGATCTGCCATTACATTCTCCTACAGCACATGTACCTACATGAGACAAAAGTAAATTCTGAGGATAGTTTTGTCTCACCTGCTGCACCAAAACTTAGGACAGATGAAGCACAATGAAGCAGAGCCTCTGTTTACAAGGCACTCTTTCAACCTACTTTGCATACATCTGCACAGAGTAGGTGTGCTGAAGATCAGACTGAATGATAAAACAAAAATGTTGAGCTAGATACTTTTTTTTAATCCAACATTGTCAAAACTGTAGTCCTTCAGAACAGCTTTTGAAATGTGAAGTGCAATCAGAAACACTCATGTGGTGCCTTTTGCAGTTGTGCCTGGTAGAGTAACCATCCACTTCTTTTGTCTCTTGCTGTTTCAATTTTTGAAAAAGTTTCATTTCCCATCTCTGTTAAAGCTGTGAAGTGGATGGAAAGAATGTTTGCTAAGGCAGCTGTCATTATGAATCTGTGTGCTCTTGAAAAGAAGTTAACAGTTTGATGCAGAAATCCATTAAAAAAATTTGACTAAAACAACTGTAATGTGGTTTGTGGAAGATTTGCCTAGACCACATTGTCTACATAAAATAAAGTCAACAAAACATCCTCACAGGGAGGCTGTTACAGGTGGGATAAAATATCATGCAATTAAGGCAAAACTCTGAAATAATTTGTTTACACCAATGCTTGTGAAAGGGGGAAGATTGTTAGGTTTAAGAAGATACAAAACTAAGATTGAAAACAAAGTTTTTTTAAGGCTAGATGTTGGGATAACAGCTGGATACAGTCTTGAATGTTAGAGGTGTTCGTAAAAATACCTTTTATTTTTATGTATACATACATACACACACACACACACACACACACACACATGCATTATATTGCCCTGGAACAACTCTATTTCCTACCCAGCCAGAGAAATTTCAGTACTCAAGGTGCCATAACCATGATCCAGAGCTGCAGCTGGGAGTTACTGATAATAATACGATGAAGTACTGTTATTTGAAAGAAAATGAATACTGAAGCTGTATGTTTGTAATACTGTATACATTTTTTCAAGCAAAAATACATACATTATCTGCTTCATGTACCATTTATATTGCAAACTTGTTTAAGAACATTTTGAAATGCATTAGGCCATAAATTATCAAAGGGTTGATTCTTCTTTAGTAACTGTTTTCTTAATTTTGCAATCTTAGAATGCATAAAAATGCTTTTGTCTTTAGTAAGTGTAATTTAAAATTCTTTAAAGCTTATTATGTTTTAGACACCTTTAAGAAACAAATGCAAATCATAAACATTGTCACTTTGAACTGTAATATTCTAAATTTAAATGCATCTGAAAACTGGGAAGTCATAAAATTTAATGTGGAAGTTGAGGAAAGACAGCATCATACTATTGTATTGAGAGTTCTTTAAACATCTTGCTGAAACATGGGTAAAGGAATACAGACTGTCATCTATTTTCTTTGAAAATATTGCTTGAAAGAGGCAACCAAAGAAAGTAAGAAAGTGTTTCAGAAGACTGCTCTGAAACTGACTGCAAAAAAGGAATATAGAGTAGGCTTAGCGGTTCATTGTAGTTGTATCACAAGGTTGACCGTGGAATCTGTGTTTATTAGTATTTAGTGATCTCTTTAAAAAAAAAAAGTGTTGCAGTGAGCAGCAAAGGTACAAAACTTGCAGAGAAACACTTTATTACTTGAGGTACAAGAAAAGAGAAATTTCAGAGGCACTACCTAAAGCAGGAGGCTGAAGTGATGAACAGCAGGAGGGTAACTGGAGCTGATCATTTTTCATGCCAGTTCCTAAACAAAATGTTTAATTTGGGATGCAGGTAGGAATGCCTGAGCACTACTAAGGGTATCTCCAAGAAGACTTGGCCTAATATTGGACTAAAGAAGCTCTCAAGGTTTCTCTGTCATGCATTTGTTGTTACTCTTCAGTTACACCTGGTGTGTGACTCATCTGTAGATAACACGTTGGCTGCCACAATGTCTTCCATGCCTTAGCACTGCCATCCTTTGGATTTCAGCTGGAATTCTTGTGTTGTTTGAGATGGGCTAGAATGAGAGGAAACGGAGTAAGTGGCTGACAAGGTCCCTATGAGAGGTGTCCCAAAGTTCTTCCAGTGCATACAGCTGGAGAATGGAGGCCAAGCCGTTGGTAAAAGCTGGTACAACAGGAACAAATTTTTAAACATTTGTTAAAAAATCCTGTATCTAAAGGGAATACAGTAAATATTTTGGAGAAGAAACAAATTATAGACAAGATGAAATACTGACTGATGTAGTTGGAAATTTCTATTCTGGAATTGAATGAATAAGACAAGGGGACATCTAGGGAAATCAAAGGGTGTCAAATTCAAAAACAGAAAAAATCAGTTATAGCTTTAGTTGTAGCTTCCATTTGGTCCTGAGAACTCTTTGCTATAACATGTTTGTGTCCAAGAGAGGGAGGTAATGGCCATTAAAAAAAATAAGCATTTATGAGGATAATGGGAATATACCATATTTATAGGGCCTGGTATAGTTTTACAAAGAGTGTAAATTCTCTTTCCACAGAAGTAAGGAAATGTTTTGTAATGTATCTGGAAATTGTAATTCAGTCATTTCTTCTACACGTTTTTCGTAAGTTTTTCTACGTTGTTAGCCAGTATTATTTATGGGATTATTCTCTTAAATATTATTCATAGAATTAGCTTTTTACTGCGCAGATGTTCGGAGATTCTAATCATTGCCTTGTTAGGGCATCAGGGTAGACACTGGAGAAGCAGTGAGAAGGTAGAGCTCTGGTCAGGTTCCTGCTGAGGTCCTTATGTGAAGCACCCCTCCTTTACAAAACTTGCTGATAGAAATGTATAAAACAATCATTTTAGGAAAAAAATGCTTCAAAGTTCAGCTGCTTTAGGTAAAGAGCGCTGATTGTCATTCGTCCTCTTTTGGTTTGGTATACTCAGCTCCAAACCCCATCCATCGTAAACAGAGTTATTGCATTGTATTCTCCCCTCATCCATTGGTTTTCTGGATGGATTTCAAATTCAGTGGGCACTTTTGAGAAATGCAGGAATGAGATGGAAACAATAGTAAATGCAAAGTTTGTTTTTCCAGACATGACACTTCATTGACAGAGCTAATTTAAAAACAATTTTGAGCAAATAGAATATCCTGCCAGGGCTTCTTTCAATGTTGGTAAGTGTGTGAAGATGTATTTGTGGCAGTGCAGGGTAACACCCTTTCACCAAGGAATTTGAAGACAGTGGGGTTTTTCTTGCATTAGTACAAGCAGGAAAACTCAATGTGGTCATAATGGGTATTTCAAACAACTTACTATGTGGTTTGTGATTTTCTGTTTCAACTTCTGAGTAGAAAGGATGACAGATTATTCTGTGTTCTTTAGAGAATCATCTATTTTTACCTTCTGTGCATGGGTAAGCAATTGCTTGGAAACCTGTGTTAAATATTTTAAAGTTTATACAAAATACAGGTTGCATCTTTGCTGTTATGGAAAGCTAGTGAGGCATTTTGTTTTCTTGTTTCATTTCCCATTGATAGTGCTTTGTTCCATTAGCTTTATTGGGTCCTGTATAGTCAGTCAGGTTTGGGAGGGATTTTTACAAAAAAAATCTGTGCACAGACAGTGCAGCAGTGGAAAAAAACTTTTTAAATGGGTAAGAGGGAGAAAAAACCCAAAATTTAAACAATTCTTATTCTATGTCCTTGTAGGAGGTGGACAGTTTCCCGTGTAAAAAATGGTAAAAAGTAACAAATTAGAAATCTTACCATTAATGTGTATAACATTAATATGTATTGTGTAATAACTCTATAATAAGAGAATGGATTTTGTCAAATGGTCACATAGTATCAGATAGTAATGACAGCAAGTAGAGGACTTGCCCAAACCATGGGTCAGGAGCCAGGACCTCTTCTGAAAGAAATACTCTGAAAATAGTGTTTTCTGAACTTGATTTGTTTTCTGCTCTTAAGAATCAGAGGAAATGTTTATTTCAAAGATTTTCTTTCTCCTTCTGTAGTGCTGGATTCCACAACCCTTTAGATGCTCTAAAGGTACAAAGTAACAAGTGTATTGTGTTTAGTCAGCTTTGAAAGCAATGGGTGAAATTATTCAGGTATGAGTACCCTTAAGACACATAAAGATTGGTGGGTTTCAGTACCTGTTACATTTTATTGACCGCATGGAAAAGTGCTGATGCTTTGCGTTCAGATTTCTTTTTGCATTTCCAATACAGATGTAACTAGCTAATGGTGAAGACTGAGCACCAAGCCTTCTGATAAAGTTGTAGAAGCCAAAACAATTCGTATTGCCCACTGATCCTTATTTTTCGGCTTCCTGTGAAGCTTTGAGGAAGAAAATGGTCTTGTTACAATGTTATTTTGCTCTGAAGTCCTTTCTTTTTTCTAGTGTTAAGTTTTATTCTGGCACAGTGGTCATCTTAAAGGAATAGTTGTTCCTCTCTTGTATCTTGTAATAGTTAAGGCTTTCCTGCTACTGTTTTGTTGGCATAGTCCAGTTTGAAATGTCATTTTGTATTTAATAAGGTAGACTAGATACTGCTAGTCTACTACTAGTAGACTACTCTACTAATATTAGTAGAGTAGTGATTGCTGCATGACATGTTAAGGAGTAGTCCATTCTCTATTAAGTTTTTTGGAATGTCATCAGCACACAGTTTTAAAAAACAGTAATAAACTCTAGAGTCTTTTCAGTTAAAGTGCAATATGAACAAATTTTCACCACACTATTATATATTATAAATTACCTTATAGGCTACTGTAGTACAGACAGGACAAATACTCACATATGTTCAGGTTAAAAAGGGTGGGAATAATAATAAATAACATTTATTTCAGGATAAATTTGTATAAAAGTCAGTGGGTCTGTAGTTGACCTGATACTAACATCTCTATACTTTTCCTTTTGTAATTTTGTCTAATGTTTTAGACTTAGCCAGTGTCAGCATTAACTATACTGTGTTCTTCTAACAACTCAGTCAAATTCAGTGATCACATTTTCAAACATTTCAGTCTTCTATGTATTGAAAGTTTTTAAATATATTTATATATTATTCTGTCTTATATAACTACTATACATACTCTTTGGACAGGCCTCAAACTCTTCGAAGACTAAAAAGAAAGATTCAGTACTCTGAGGCAATTTTGGATTCTCCTGCATGGAAGTGAGTTGGGCAGCACTGTGTCAGGGTTAGAGAAGGCTCTTGGGGAGGCTGTTGAAACCTTTGGAAAACTGAGACACTCCAGCATCCCTGACAATCCTCAGCAATTCAGGAGGATTTCTGTTGGTTGCAGGATGATAGGAACTGTTTATTACATGATCTTTGTGTGCTTTTACAGACCTTGTTTATAGGTCAGTAAATTCCTTGGTCTGTGTCCAGTTCTCACTGATACTCTAGTAATTCTGCTCTAATTGTATTATGACTTCATTTATGAGTAAAATGTTTTTGTAGAAGGTGAAGTGAAGTAGGCAAATGGTTTGTATTATTTAAGTTTCATTTAATTTAGATTTTTCAAAAATTGCTGTGAAATCCTAGAACTGCCTCTGCCCTGTGCTTGTTGTACTTCAGATCAGTTTTGTTTACATCTGTTTGATACTGTGAAATGACTGTTTTGAACAAATCAACAAATTAAATGCAGTACTGCTTTGTAATATCTCTGCTACTGATAGCCTTGGCTGCACTGGTCACAATTTCATAGTTTGGGATCCTGCTAAACACACTGAAGGTTAATATTAACACAAGTGTTTTAAATTTTAGAAGAGAAAACTTCATCTTGCTCAGAGCTTGATTGGGAGGGATTCTGTGGGAAGCTTCCATGGAGGATAAAGGAGACAGCAAGCACTGGGAGGTTTTCAAGAACACTCTCCTGGAAGCACAAAAACCATTCATGTCCTTTAAAGGTGAGGGAAGTAGGGAGAGACCTCCTTGGTTTAACTGTGAGCTTTTAAGTCTGCTCAAAGCCAGGAGAAGCGCACCATAGATGGAAAAGCAGACGGACACCCAGTGAGAACTACAAGAATACTGCCAGGATGCAGAGATGCAGTTTGACAAGCAAAAGCTCAGCTCCAATTGAAATTGGCCAGAGATCTGAAAAACTACAAGGAAGGGTTCTTTATGTAAGAAAACAAGCAGAAACAGAAGGAAAATACTGGCCCACTGTTAAACAGAAGTGAACAGGCACTAACAGTGCTGGAAAGGCAGAGAGGTTCTCAACACTTTCTTCACCACCATCTTTACCCACACTGCCGGGTCTGTGGCCTTGGGAATGAAAATCCAGGTGGATGCAAACACAGACTCTCCATCAGTGAAGAAAGAGTTGGTGTGTGACCTGTCACAGGAGTTAGACCCATACACACTGATGGGCCCTGTCACTGTCCATTAGAGGTGTTAGGAGGCTGCTGACATCACCACAAGGCCACTCTCCATAATATTAGAGAAGTCAAGAGGTTGTGGAGATGAGGGATGTCCCAGAATACTGGAAGAAGGCTGATGTCACCCCATCTAGAGGAAAGGCTTAGAGAAGAATCCAGGAAATTATAGGCTCATCAGTCTAACTTTAGTCCCTGGGAAAGTAATGGAATGAGTCCTGCTGGGAGCCATCACAGCTCAGATGAAGATGTCATTTGGAAGAGCCAGCACAGATTCACCAAGGACAAATCTTGCTTGACAAGCCTGACCACCATCTATGACAAAATAACCTGCTTGGTGGCTCTGGGGGGTGAGCAGTGACATTGTCTACCTGGATCTCCCCAGGGTTTCCAAGATGGTTTCCTACAGCCTGCTCCTAAAGAAAGTAATGTGTGACAGTCTGGCCTGGTATCCCATGTAAGGGGCAGCTCTGTGGAAGGGGACTTGGGGTCAGTCCTGATGGACAAACAGCTCAATCTGAGCAGGAAGTGTGCTGCTGCTGCAGCAAAGAAAGCCAGCAGGATGCTGTGCTGGATCAACAAGGACATCGCCAGCAGAGAGGGGAAAGTCATTGTCCCTCTCTAACTGGCACTTCTCAGGCTGCACGTGGAATACTGTGCTCAGTTTTGGTCTCCACAATGCAAAAAGGTGCCCAGGCTGGCACACCAGAGAAGGGCAACGAAGATGATCAAAGGCCTGGGCAGCCTGACATGTAAGGGAAGGCTGAGAGAAAAATGGATGTGTTCAGCCTTGGGAAAAGAAGACTGAGGGAAGAGCTTACCACCATGTCCCAATATTTATAGGGTGGCTACAAAGAAGATGGAGACTCCCTTTTAACAAGGAGTCATATGGAAAAGAGGAGGGGTATTGGGTGCGTACAAGTTGCTCCTGGGGAGATGGGTCACAAGAGGAAAATTTTTCACAGTGCAAACAATCAGCCGCTGGAATAATCTCCCCGGGCAAGTGGTGTATTCCTCAGAATTGGACACTTTCAAGAATCAGCTGGACAGGGTGCTAGGTCTTCTTGTCTAGACCATGCTTTCGTAAGGAAGGTGGAATCACAAGATCCTTGAGGTCCCTTCGTACCTGGTGTTCTGTGACTCTGTGGTACTGTTTCAGTGATGAGGTTTCTAATACTTATGCATTTACTTAATTTATGTATTTAAAAATGTGGTGTAGAAAGCTGAAGATTTATGAAGAAAAATATGCAATTGAAATTTTGTTGTCGGAATATCTACATTCATGGAAAAAATATCTAAAGTTAGGATAAACCTGTTGGAGGAACAGATGAAAATAGGATTGTACTCTAGTCTTCCCTTCATGGACAATGTAATGCCCTCCTTCACTTCTGAATTTTTATAGCCACAGTAAATTGTAATATCCCCTGTTAGTACAGGGATCCCAGCTAGTTTTTATTTTCATCAGGGATCAAATAAAAGATTAAAGCAAAAAAGTGACTACCTTGGTTTCAGTATTTCTCAGTTTTAGTAGATGATGGGGGAAATGCTTTTTGTTATTGTCTTTTTCAATTACAGTACTGGAAAGGACAGCAGCATCATTCCAGTTTGCTGAAGGAATTATTTTCTCATTCATTACATTTTTATATATGTTACATAATTTGCTGTAACTGTTCATTTCTTGAACTATATTGTTTTCACACTCAGAAACAGTAACCAACTTAATCTCTGAAAACACAAATCTTTGGCTCAGCAAGTGGGTTTTACAACTAACTTAAGGGCAGGAGGCCCAGACCCCCAAGTCTTCATCTTCTCTTTATCTTAGTATCTCATGAGATGCAGATTCAGAATTTGTTTTGGTTTTGTTTTGTTTTTTTAGGAAAAAGTTAGGAAGTACAGACAGGTTTGAATAGCCCTTACCAGCTGGCTAGCTAGGTTTTGTCTAGTGTGGAGCTGCTGGATGGCTGCATTTCCATGGCATGAGTTATGGGAGAGCCAGGCCATGGAGGGAAATTGAAGCTTGGTATCTTCTTCATATGGAGCTGTAGGAGCTCAGTTATCTCAGCTGTTGTCTCTTTCCCCAAAGGGGACAGAGAACACGAAATAAGACCAGCTGGCAATGCCTGGAAATAGTCTTCAGTATGAAAAACTGTTGAAGAAAAAAAGTATGAAAAATTGAATTTTCAGTGCTCTTTTCCAACTTCCAGTGATATTTAGGTACCTGCTAAGTCTCTTCAGCATTCTGGATGCAGCAGAGGGGGAAAGTAAGGATGCAGGGTGATCTTTACAAGGGCACTTAAGTTGGGCAAATTCATCCAAATAATAAAGGCCCAAACTCTTAAAATAAGAATTATACACATATAAATAAAACCTAGCTTTTATTTTCTTACCAGTGTTCAGGCACAATAAAGTAAAGTAAGTAATTGGTAAGATATGGAAAGTTCACACTGAAACTAGTTTAGGTTTACCTACTCAATTTACCCTTATAAATATAGGAAGAGAAAGAGGGTGACAAAATTTCCTTGTAATACTACTACAGTTTTGTAAATTTTATCATTCTTTGTCATGAGAACTTTTGGTACAAGTTACTTTGTTATGCAGTAAGTTTGAGAAAAGCTACTTTTTTTTTTTTTTTCCTTACCATCTTTAACTTCATATAGTAGATCATCCCAACAATCAGGTCAGAGGCTGAGTTGGTCCCAGAGGATCAATTCTTGGAGTTTTCTGCCCTTCCTCAAAGAGATGGGACGAAGTACAGTCCAAATCCTCAAGTCCTTCCCTTCCCCTGCCCTGCCAATCGAAGAAATGAAAGGCACAGGGAAGAGGAGTGGGAAGGACCTCCTTTCACAAAGAGTGGAAGCTGATGATCTCAGGTGGGGTGCAGGGGAGGTGTTGAAAAGAAACTGGAAACACTGGCAGGAAAAGAAAGGGACCTTAGAAGTTTAGTGTGGTTTCAGTGACTGCTGAATTTGAACCACCTTGGTAAAATACATAACTTACAATTTCCTTGAGCTGGTATTAGTATTCTTTCAATGTGCTCTTATTTAAAAATAAAACCAGTAAGTTGTTAAATTATTAAAAAATATTAGGACCGGTCACATTCTTCATGCAGAAGATTTTAAAATTATTTTAGTTTGTGGGAGTTCCTTATATGTTAATTATGTGTTGTATGAGGCCATAATGAGAGGGTGACTCACTTTTAGTGTGCTGCATTGTACTACTGTGTGGCAAATTAACCTCAATACATCAATACACTTGGATATGTATGACTTCCCCGTTAAAAGGAAAACATGTATTTTCTATCAGAGATGGCACACAGTGGTATCTGAGTTGAGGTGTGGAGTAGGAAGGGTCAGGAGAGAGGGTAGTATTTGACAGTACTTGACTTCCTTTTAAATTATGTTTTGTCTGCATGAAGTGATAATGTTTTCTTTAACATGATATCCTTCTACAAGTCTTTGTGGTGGTTGCTTAGGCTTTGCAATGAATGGAGATTAAAGGTCATGATTCAGCAGGAATTACATAAAAACTTCATATGAAAGCTATCAGCAGTGTCACACAGAATCCTACAATACAGCAATTGCGTTGGCAGTATTGCTAACACTTTCTGACAAGATTTCTTGCCTTTTGTTACCTTTGTATAAATGCAAAAAATTGCTTTAGGCACTTCTGAGTAACCATAGGTCGTGGGGCTTGTCTATCAAATGTGCTCATCAGCACAGAGACTGCAATTTGTAATATTTTTTATTCCTGCAGTTGGAATGCTTTTTTATATAGCATTTTAAGTCAAAAAACACTGAGGTCATCTAATCCACACTCCAGTGCATTACAAGTCATTACATTTCACTATTTACTGCTGTATCCTGAGTTAGCTTCAGTTAGCCTAGAGTATTATCAGACTCTGGAGACTAAATTTTTGTTTGTCACTTAATGATGAATAGCAGGGAGTTGATTAGAAAAAATATGCTCAGATGAAAATACTTGTTTCGTGTGTCATGTTCTGCATAACATCTTGAGAGGATGCCATCTGCTCCTGAATAAATAAATAAACTGGATTCCTATTAAAAGAGCTTGCTTGCAGAAAAGCAACTTATGTCTCAGTCATGTACACACAGCCCAGCTTTGGTTGTGTGCCCTCCAACCACTTCCTTCTTGCAACCTCTGCTCTTCCCACCAAGACCCGTGCAGATTGTTACGCCTCCCTGAATGCCTGAGTGTGCTGACAGTGAAAAACTGTGTAGGCTGGTTATTAAAACTTTGGCTGAGGTCATCCTCATAAAGGGCTTGCCTTTGCCATTCGTAATTTATTCCTTTAGCCTCCATCTCAGCTGAGGATGAGAGTAGAGCTGGACTTACATGATACCTTGGTAGACCTCTGCAGCTCAAACTCTGGACTTTCTCTTGGATGTTAAAGCTCAGTTGGCATAAGAGGCTTGATGAATACAAGAAAAGAGTGAGAATTTTTTAAATTGCTGTTTCTCCCTTTAACAAAAAAAGATTTGGATTGTTTTGTTTTGATGTGATATTTTTGTGATTTGTTTTTGTTGCAATTGTCTATAGATTAGCATATCACCAGAGAGACTTTTTAATTTTAAATGTGTCAGGCTGAGCTGTAGTCTGGAAAGATACCTGCAGGGAGATCCAGTGTGAATAGATTTTAAGATAGGTCTCACAAACACATTGCCTTTTTTTTTATTTCTTGCATTGTCTAGTCTGTGAAGCTCTGCAGAAGTAAGGGAAATTTTAAGTGTCTGCTTCTGTTTCATTCAGTCTGTTGTATGTAGCCTCTTCAAAATCTTCATTCTGTACTGCTTTCTTGAAAAGAAGGAGAAATACAACCACAGGTTTCTCTTAGGCAACCTAGCCCAAGCCATACTTTCCCCCTTATTAAGTACTGTGGTTAAACATTAAGTAGAAGTGCTTCTCTACACTTGTTTGCACAATCTCTTTTTTCCTTCTATCTGCCCTGCTTATCACTCCATGGTTTTGCTTGCTTGTTCTTGTCCATATCCTTTAATTTGTGACAGCCTATTTAAAGGGACTGAGCCAGCAGGCAACTGGGAAAAGCAGGACCTTAAAACTTACTGAAGCATGCCCTAGGTGTATTTTGAAAAGATTTAGTTTTTCTTTTTTTCTTCCTAAAAATAGCTGGTAAAGTGATGGGGAGAGTTACCAAAGCTGATTCCTTCGACTGAGGAAAAGCCCTTATTACAAAGAGCAGAGATACAGCGATGACTCTGAGGCCCCCTAATTCACAGTCTCTGAGTTGCCCATAACCTGTTGCAACAGACCAGTCTGCTACCCCCCTATAGATGCAATTAGTGTCACTAAGCAGCTTCTTCCAATGTTGGCAGTATGTAATCTATGAACATAGAAACCTCTGAACTCTTACAGCAGTGGAAGGATTGCTTTTTATCTCAACTCAGCTAATACAGACGCTTTTTAATGACAATTTAATTTAGCCATTTCCATTCTTTGCATTGGCAGCTGTGTCCCTATGAATAAGAATGAAGGTACCTGATTCAAACCTTTGGCTCAGACAAGAAGTTTGTAATTCAGACCCAGCAAAATGTGGCCTGGCCCATTAGGCTGTGTAACTTCTTGGAACGGATGGAGGAAATTGCCTTTTGACTTAATTTAGAATAATGTGATAGGTCATAGAGAGATAGAGACTTAGCAGATTTTAGTAGGCAGTATTTAACTAGTAAATATGTTACTGTTCTTTACTCTGCTCTATAATAAGAATAATTACCAAGATCTAACAGTTAGTCCAATGAACAGGATATATTGAGTTGTATTTGGTTATTGAAAAAAAATTACATCATTCTATCTTGTGCCTAAAGTTCTGGGGATTTTTATTTTGCTTTTCATCATACATTTTGATGTCCTTATGAAGGGTGCTCAGGGCTTGTTGAAAATATTTGCAAGGACATTTGCTCCAGTAGTTGACTTACCTCTTTGTGAACTCTTTTTTAAACCTAATGTCAAAATTTCACTGGTTACAACTTTCCATTGCCCCACATACCTTAATGTGCACCTCCAAGAATAATTTGGTTGTGCTTCCGCGGTGAGGTATGTTTGACAGTTAAATACAACATGATCATCAGCTCTCGTTAAGTGCTTTTTTGTAATGTGTCATGCCATCCTACATAAACTGCAGGAACCAAAATCAAAATAGTTTTTACTTGTTAAGTTTCATCATTGGAAATCTGATTTCAGAGGGAGAAGAGGGACTTAGTTCTCATAATGTCCCATCTACCTCAGCAAATAGTCAAATGGAGCTTGTAAACTGTATTCAGCCCTTGTTAAGTATTAGTCATGCTTGAATCATTTGATTATTTGGACATGTAGCCTTCCAGTCTTCGTTATAAATTTGGAGAATTTGAGAGGTCAGTTAGGAATTTTTAAGCAGGTGTTGTTACCAGGTGGGAATTCCGAGGTGTATGCTCTGGAGTAGATTTAGCTCTCTTAGGGAGTTAATGTCCATACTGGCTCTGTCTTTAGTGGTGCTGATCTCTACCAATAGCTTCAAACTAGCAAGATGGTATCTGTTTATAGTAAGCCTGTTACTCCGACACGTTTTCTCCAGTTAGAAATAGCAAACATCTTAAGAGCTGTGTAGAGCAACATGTCACTGAAGCAATAAATATTGGCCTTCGTTCAAAACACAATAGCATTGAAACTCGAACTATGCATGTGGAAAGCAGAATTTATTTTTAAACTTCGGATTTTGTATGAGCTACAGCTTGTACTGAAGGAGATGCTGATCATCTTTGTCCATTCTTGTACTAAGGCAGAACTGAGCATTTGTTTTCCCTGACACAGGTTGCATAATCAGTTCCTAAAATACACCCATAATGGAAATTAGGACATCTCTAACTCTGCTTTCATACTGCTTTTATTTGAAAAGTCCACTTCTTTTCTTTCCTCAGTATATTCTAATAGGTACAGGTTCAGCCAATGCCATTCAGTAGTGATTCTTCCAAGAAACAATGTCTGACTTGCACGTGCTGTAGAACAGTGTCAGATCTTGATACTTACTCCTTATGGACTAAAAAGACTCAAATGTGTTAATCTTTCCTCTTACATATTGTTTTTCAATTTCTTGGCTTTGTTGATCAGCCATGAACAGTCCAAAATATCTCTTTTCAGGTACATTTCTCAAAACTGGTTTGTTTCAATTAAGCAGATAAATAGTAGAATGTATCATCATTTGCACATGCAAAGTTTCCTTATCAATGTGCCTCTGAATTGGATGTTGCTTTCTTTTATATATTAACATTGTTAATGGTGTAGACTTCATGATTGATTATATACCCAAATAAACTTTCCTATGTTCTGCTCCATAGTCTGTTATTCAATATTTTTAATTCGTGCTTTATTTTTCTTCCATACAACTAAAAATTGTCTTTTCAAGCTGTCTTTCAAATTCAGCAATATAATTTAGAAATGTGATCCTCCCCTTCTAAACATTTGTGGTCCTTCCAATGTCATGTAATCTCTTAATTTCATGTATATAGTTTCTCTTCCATCATCCAAGTCTTGATTAAAAACTACTTACTAGAATTAGGCCCAAGGCAAACCTTTGACTTGAAAAGTATTTTAGGTTGATAATGTGTGAAATTCTTCATGTGTTTTTCAGTTACTCATATACCTTGCTTCTCTCATCTTCCAGTGGTTGTTACCCTTTGTGAATAATTCCTTGGTTTGCCACCAGTCTCAAAAACATCTGTTTTCTTTTCTTTCCACTTTACCCCTTATCATCAGGTTTTTTACTTGATTTCAAGCAACTTGTAGAGGTTGGTTGTAGGTGTGTGTGGTGGTTGTGCTGATAGTGACTTTGTGTTTGGTTTTTTTGGGGGAGGCTGGAGATTTTGTCTCTTCAAAATTGGGTGGCCAAGAGTAGGAGCCAAAATTTTATTGAAAAAATAACAGCAGTGATCCAAGTATATTTACATGGGAAGCATAATACTTGCATTGGGTATGGTTGCACCAGTGTCGTGCCCCCATCAACTCCTATAACCGGTGTCCCAGTGACCCTCCTGATCTGTCACAGCGCAGCTTTTTGGCCAGGCTTGTCCAATCCAGCAGCTATGACCTTCTGAGTTTTTCTAACCTTGTTTTGTTGTTTCTCAAACTTACGGGTGACATTAGCACCTGGAAGACTTTCTAGAGTCTGAAGATTTCCTAATTTTATCCTTACAAAGCTAAAAAGATGCTAAAGATAACTCCACATGGTTCACAGTGCAGCTTAATACCTTATTTCCTTGCATTGCACCAATATATGTTCCACTATGGCAAGAAAATGTATTTCCTTTTTCGTTTTGGTTTTCCCCTTTTTCTTTTCACTCAGTGAGTTTCCTATATTATTGTCATGTTTTTCTGACTGGCACCAGAAAGACCCAGCATTTTGCTGTCTCCATGCAGGACTGGGCTGTGCTCACTGCCCTACCTTCCTCCTCTGTAGAAGGGAGTAGCCTTGGGACCAACTTGGAAGTTGTGACCCACGCTCCCCTCCCCCTGCCTGACCTCTGGGTGATGGCAGCCCCCCGAACTGCCCCACGTGATGTTTGTCCATCCCACTGTCAAGGGAAACCTTGGGCTGCCTTGATTTATGCGTGTCTCAAATTTTGATTGAGTGTAAATTGAAGTGAGTGCTGTTCCTGAATCAGCTGAAAATTCTACATGTTTTGCCTATCAGGTTTTAAAGGTTACTCCAGTTTTAAAGATCAGTGGCCCAAGATCTGTAGCTGTCTTTGCTGCACATTCCATGCTCAGTTTGGTCAGGTGATGTTGTTTGCAGATATTTGCAGCATGCAGCAAATTCACTTCTTTCTTACTTTTACAATTTTTTTTCTCCACACGTACAATTCCCAGTTTTTGTAGTGTACTGACTCTTTTATTGCACAGTGACCTGCAGTTTCAGTAGTTGATACTGCTGAATCAGTTGCACTTTGTTTCATTTTTATCTCCAGACTTTCCAAAAAATTATGCACTACATTTGAATAATCTGAGTTCTATGCTTGTTCCTCCTCATTCCACAGTGACAATCCTTTCTTTTCCCACATATTTCCCAGTGATCCTCATCCTTTCTTCTAAAACGATGCTATAGTTATTTTAATCTCTTTTTTCCATATGAAGGTAAATTATTTATAGATCACTTGGGCTCTAGGTATGTGAACTCATAGCCTTTTTACTGGACCTCAGCTCCTTTATATTAAGGCTGTTATTCAGAGGATGGAGGGAAATACACATTCTCAGAATATCTCACAGATTTGTATAATACTAGAATATGTATTAAAATAATGACTTCCACATGAATTTTATCACTTCTAGCTTGACGTCATAGAAAAAAAGTCATCTTCTAGTTTCATTTTGTTTGCTAGCTGTACAGAATTATGGAACATGTTTTGGGTCAAACAATTGCCTGGTTAAGATACAAAAAAAGAACAAATCATAATGAATGAGGTCACTAATTATAAGCTGGCAGAGCTTCAGTTAAGTGAATTCTGCTAAGAACTTTTCCTGTCCAAGCTCTGGCTTCCTGTCTCGGGCTTAAAGAAATAGCATGTGTATTCTAAAAATCCACTTGTCCTTGGCCTGAAAAGCCATGCATGCTTTTCACTGTTAAAAATTTTTTTGGACCTATTTAATGCCATAAGCAGTGAAGCATTACCTGAGACTTTCCTGAAAACCTTTGACTCTCTCTGGTTTTAAACATACTCTAGAAAGTTGACAAACCTAGCCTGTGTTGGGTTTTTCTTGTTTGCAAGGTAAATATGACCTCAGGTTTTTAAAGAAACAACTTTGCGAGATCACCACTGAAATGGATTAGAATACTTCATTGTTACATTTAAAGGAAAATTCTCTGTGCTTAATAAAAATAATGGCAGGTTTTGTCCTTTATGTTTTCTTCTCAAGGTACCGGTAAAGACCACCTCATTTCAAGTGTTTGTGCAAGAGTTCGACAAATAAAAATGCATGTCTCAACATTTGAATATAGTCTGCAGTTTATGGGCTATCATGGGATGTTTACAAGGATCTTTATAGTTTTATGAGAGGTAACAGTTTGCTAGAAGAAAGAGGCAAAATGCCCTTAAGAGCAATATACTTCCTAAGAGGTAGTAGTCTGGAAGGTTTGCAGTGTAGAGTGATACTTTTGACATTGGACAGAAAAGGTATCCTGGCTCACTGTGTAAATGAGAAAATGGTCTTCATTTACAGGCTGACCAGAAATACTTGATTTAGAGCCTCTCGTGGTTGCATGCAATTGCAGGTTTGCTTTTTCTTTTGTTAGCAGCAAATCTTAACTACTGCTATGTGAAAGCTGCAGTGGGGTAGCTTCCTTCTGGTGCTACCCCACCTGAGAGGGAAGTAGCATAATAGGATCTTTAAATGTGGATTTTCGAAGGTGAAATATTTGTATAGTTATTTGACAGTGCAATTTGTGGTGATGTGTGCATATACCAGTATCACCGTGGAGGCCCAACCAGGAACACAGACTGGGGACGCAGATCTGGGTTCAACAACAGCAGCAGGGCAGAAGACCCTGCCCTTAGTTTATTTTTCCATTATATACCTGTGGCAAGGTGACCATGGATTGGAGAAAGGTATCGCCACCTCTCCTGTCACATTGGTCCAGGAGGCTGTCATTCAACCTCCCCTTGTCTTGGAGAAAGTATTCATAACATTGCCAATATTTACAAAACATGGTCCTGTGTTTACAATTCACCAGCGTGAGAAACTGCACGTTTCTCCTTTAATATGAACGCTTAGCAAACCAGGAAAATTCATGGCAACATCTCACCCTTTTAAGTATATTAAAAAAGAAAACAGAAAAAGAAAAATGAACAATTCTATGACAGGAAAAAAGAAAGAAAAAAAAACCTGTATAAAGTTCACCGACCTTCATTTAGGTGACGGTGTGAGGGCTACATGTTGGTCTGATTCTGCCTTTGCTACCCAGGGTTTCACCCTGAACCCCTTGCAATAACCTGCTCAAAATATCTCGAGCATAGTCTAACATAATTCAACCAACACCCTCATATTTTTAAATTTTTATAAGATACAAGGGAATATACGGTGCAAAAGGCAGGAGCATTCCAAGAAAAATTTAACCACTCAATTGAAAATTCTGAACCCCAAAAGTTCTGTCCCAAAACCACAACCCCCAAACAACATGCACTTTCCCCACAGAGGTCACAATGGCTACCATACATAAAACTGAGCCATAGCAAACAATTCCTCTGAGTCCATGATTAACAGTCCGCTGGCTCTCAGCATCACACTGCTTCAGTCAGTCCTTGTCCAGCAGCTCCACAGGATCCAAAGTCTCTATGGAGGCCATATAGGAAAAGAGAGGATGCCAGTCCATGTCCATGTTAATCAGATCTCAAAGAGGCTTCTCTGATGGGTGGCACTAGGGTGGCACAGGATGCACAAGGTTTCAGGATCAAACAGGATCAGTCCAATGCACCTGAGGCAGCTCAGCAGACTTTCAGCGGCCACCTCCATGGCAAAGATCCCAGAACCTGAGGATAGAGAACTTAGAAAACACAAATTGAGCAATTGACTTTTTCTCAAAGAATGCATGCAACATAGGATGTGGACGTAGAAACCACTGCAAGGTCCAAGGAAAACTGACCATAGCTATGTGGCAACATCAACACTTCCTACACTTGAGATGATGGCTGTACACCAGCCAGAGAATTTTGCTCTTGTTCTAGAGCTTGGGAAACTGTTTCGTCCCCCTGACGTCTTCGTCTTTTTCTTCGCCTCCGAGTTTTCGGGCTTGGCGTGGGCTCAGCATGACCCACTGCTTTGCATGTTTCTGCAGTATGGTCTGGACCCACACCTTGTGCGCAGAGAAACAAGGGAGTCACTTTCTGTGCCTCCTTTTCCTGTTCTCCACTAGGCTGAATATCTGCCTGTGTCTCATGTCCATCATTCTGCCTCTGTTCTGCCGGCTGTGAAGCAGCCGTTGGGGTCATCACCATAGAATCACAGGTGTTTAGAACTGCACAGGTCTGGACCATCTCCAGGATATTAGAAGTCTCTGGAATGGTTTCCAGGAGCCTCTGGCAAGCAGAATTAGCATAGCTTCTTGCTAATTGCTCCAAAATTATCATTGTCAAAGTTATATCCTCGACTCTCGTCTCTAAAAATTGCATCAGACGCGATATAAATTCATTAAAAGCTTCCTCTGGCTTCTGTGCTATGTCTAAGAAGTCTTCCTTTGGGGAGAAGGATAACTTGGTTTTTATCAATGCAGATATCCCTATGTATCTGCACGAACCTAAAACCCTGAAAGAAAAGCCAGCTTGCACATCAGGGCAATCATATTGACTCCTCCCCATAAGTAGGTCAACTCCGACCCCAAACAAGGGATCATCTCGAGGCAGGTGGCTATTTTTGACAGCCATTTGTCCAGCTAGGAATTTCCAATTTCTTTCAAAGGTAGAAACCTGTTGAGGTTCAAGCATCATTGTTGCAAGACCTCTTATTACAAAAGGAAAGATCAGATCCTCAAATTCTGCACTGATCCATTGAATTGCCTCAGTGAAGCTTATATCATCTTCTGCCACGTCCCTTGATAAGGGAAGCGGGACTGCCCATGATGGGTCATCATGGCTATGATGCTGTGGACCCACGTCCACAGCTCCCTGAACTGGCTCGGGCAAAGCTGCATCTTCAGGCAGCAGCTCTCTTAGGTCAGCAGCCTGGTTCACCTGCGGACTAAAAGCCTCATCCGATTTCGCGACAGGGAAAGCGTGCACATCAGAAAACGCTTTTGCCCCGTTATCATCTCCCACAGCCGACCCGGCCCCGTAGGGGGGGTGGGCGGGGGACAGTGGCTCGCTCAGACTCCTCTCTGAGCGGGGGGGCGATTGTCGCGCTGGGCAGGGGGGCGTGGCCGACAGGCCACAGCTTTCAGCTCCTGTTCCATCAGCCGATGGGTCGGTGGCCGGGGCCAGAGCCGGCAGCAGCTCTGCGGCTCCAGCGCTCGGCCCCGTCTCCTCTGAACGGAGGGGGCATGCGGCGGGGCCGCGCGGCGGTGCGGGGGGGTCGCACGGCACGGAGGGCCCCGCAGCAGCGGGCAGCGTTGCGCCCAGCCCTCCCCCCGCGGCGCCGGACCGGCACCGGACGCGTGGGGCGGGGCGCGGCGCGGTGGGCGGCGGCGGCGGCTCCGCTGCGGGCACCGCACAGACCGCCGGCGGCGGCGACCCCGCGCACAGCATTTGGCGCGGCGGGGGGACGGGGCAAGGAGGGGCCGTCCCCGCCGGGCTCGCCTGCCGAATCCTGCGCGGAGCAGGTCGCGGCGGGGCGGGGCGGGCCGGGGAGGCGGCGGCAGGGGGCGGCGCCGGCAGCGCCGGGGGCGGCGTGCACGGCGGCCCCCCCGGCTCCCCGCAGGGGGCCCGAGGCGGCGCGGCTCCGCGCGGCAGCTGCAGGGCGGACCCCGCAGCGGTGGCGGGCAGCGGGGGGGTCGCCGCGGCACGGCGGCCCGGGGCGGCGCGGGCGATCCCCCGCGCTCGGCGTGGGACCCGATGCCGAGCGCTCCGCCCCCTCGGCACCCCAGCTCCCCGCCCGGCCAACCGCGCGGGGAGCGGACCGAAAAAAGCTTTCCCGCCCTTCCAAAAACCCCGCTGGGCGCGCCCAACCCCCGACATGGGGGTGGCGGTCTCCTGCATCGGCTGCAACCCTGCATCAGAGCAATCCTCGTCAGAAGCGACGGAGCTCACAGGGGAGCCAGTCCTGCTTCCTGTCGAAAGCCCAGAATCAACTTCAAAGTCCTCCCCAGCCTCTTTTAAAAGTGGGAAGACTGTTGTCCATGCCCGTAAAAGAGTGCCTGCCTTAGAGTTTCCGTCAAGGACGGCAGAGAAAAGGCTTTTTCCCAGGGTTCTCCATGGGCCAATATAAAGTGCCTTTTCAGCAGTATAAAAAATTCCAAGTTTCTTTCCCCAGCTAAATAGTTCTCTCACGTGTTTCCTGGTTAAGTCAGCGTCACAGGACAACAAAAAGGAGTGGAGCAGTTCCATCATCAATCGTTCCTCTGAGAACATCGTGGGTTTCTTCTTTTTGCAGCTGTAGAAGGCAGATTTTTTTTTTTTTTTCTTTCTTCTTTTTTCTTTCCTCACTAGCTTGCAACTTGACCACGTATAGGCGCCAGTTATCACCGTGGAGGCCCAACCAGGAACACAGACTGGGGACGCAGATCTGGGTTCAACAACAGCAGCAGGGCAGAAGACCCTGCCCTTAGTTTATTTTTCCATTATATACCTGTGGCAAGGTGACCATGGATTGGAGAAGGGTATCGCCACCTCTCCTGTCACATTGGTCCAGGAGGCTGTCATTCAACCTCCCCTTGTCTTGGAGAAAGTATTCATAACATTGCCAATATTTACAAAACATGGTCCTGTGTT
Source organism: Prinia subflava (assembly GCF_021018805.1). Classification (NCBI taxonomy): domain Eukaryota; kingdom Metazoa; phylum Chordata; class Aves; order Passeriformes; family Cisticolidae; genus Prinia; species Prinia subflava. The sequence continues at coordinate 85,863,341 of NC_086247.1, forward strand.
TACAATTCACCAGCGTGAGAAACTGCACGTTTCTCCTTTAATATGAACGCTTAGCAAACCAGGAAAATTCATGGCAACATACCAGTAGAAATATATTTGAGACGACATGGAAAATGAACTTAATTGTGTCTAACATTCACTTTGTCTAATATTACCTGCCCCATAAAATTCCAGAAACTGATGCCCAGTTCTGGAATGACTGCTTCAGAGACTCCTCCCTTGTAAATGCACAGAACAGGATGGCTACTGATGTAATACATAGCCAAGCTAATTGGCAGCTTCTGTGGTCTAGAGGTAATAATGTAGGTAGAAACCAGCAGGAGGCCTGTAGTCAGTGGTGTTCCCCAGGGAGCAATACTGGCTGCAGTCTTACCCAACTTGTTTGTGAATGACCTGGATGAAGGGATGGAATGTACCCTCAGTAACCTTCCTGACAGAACTGGGGGGAGTGGCTGACATACCTGAAGGCTGTTCTGCCATTCAGCAGGACCTTGATAGGCTGGAGAGTTGGGCAGAGAGGAACCTAATGAGGTTCAACAAGGGCAAGTGCAGGGTCCTGCACCTGGGGAGGAATAACCCCAAGTACCAGCACAGGCTGGGGGCTGGACCCCTAGAGAGGAGCGCTGTGGAGAAGACCTCGGAGTCTTGGTGGGTGACAAGTTGACTATGAGCCAGCAGCGTGTCCTTACAGCCAAGAGGGCCATTGTTATCCTGAGGTGCATGATGAGGAGAGTGGCCAGCAGGAAAAGCGAGGTGATTGATCCTCCCACTCTGCTCAGCCCTGGTGAGGCCTCATCTGGAATGTTGTGTCCATTTCTAGGCTCCTCAGTACAGGAAAGACAAGAAGCTGCTGGATGGAGTCCAGTTGATGACCACAAAGATGATTTGGGATCTGGAGCATCTCTTATGAGGACAGACTGTGGGAGCTGGGCCTGTTTAGACTGGTGAAAGAAAGATTGAGAGATCTCAATAATGTATATAAATATCTCAAGTGGGTGGGTGTCAACAGGATGGTGCCAGACTCATTTCAGTGCTGGCCATAAGGTAAAACACAAGAAGTTCCACCTCATCATGAGGAAGAACTTCTTTAAACTGAGGGTGGCAGAGCACTGGAACAGGCTGCCCAGGGAGGTCATGGAGTCTCCCTCTCTGGAGACATTCCAAACCCACCTGGTGTGTTCCTGTGTCACCTGCTGTAAGCCACCCTGCCTTGGCAGGGGGTTGGACTTGATGATCTCCAGAGGCCCCTTCCAAATGTAATGACTCTGTGAATAAATAATAAGGGGATGTGTGTTATTATATCTCAGTTAAATGAAATAGGCTTTAATCAACACTGTTTGGTTTTTATTGTCAGGATAATAGGCTTTTGTCCACAGAATTTACCGGACAGACTATAGAATCAAATATTTGGGGTTTTTTTGCCTAACTTGGGGAGAATTCAGGTTTCATTGCCTGAGTCTGCTGCTCTGAATTAATAACATGAGTAAATCTAAAAGGGAATAATCTCCATATCTCTAGTATAAATTTAAGACTATATAATTTGATCAACCTGGTGAGGTATTCTAGTATTTGGTTGAGAATTTTTTTGTTTGGGTTTGGTTGGTTTTTTGGTGGGGGTTTTTTTGGCACATTATTAAAGGTCGGGATAATAAGATATCCAAGTCCATGTCTACTAAGTGTATAGAAAGTGCCTGCTTCTCAGTTATTCTGTTGTCTGGTCATGCCAGGGATCTAAGATCAACATGCAGTCATTAAGAAAGTTCTGTAGGTTGGTTATAAATGCTACAAAAGCATCAGGCTGATCTAAATCCCTAAGTTTTATGAAGACAGTTAATATGCTGTGAAGAGTAATTTCATTCATGGAAATGAAGGGCATTTGCTACCTCTTCTGTTTCTTGTAGTCTTCTCATGATTTTTCTCAGGTGATTATTGAAAAACTCAGTCTTGTGGGAGAAAGGCTCAATAGCAAATCATTAAATGATTTGTGACTTTAAAAACTAAGGGTGTTTTAAAAAGGAGAAAAAGAGACTTTCTCCACTACTTTTTGAGAACATCTTATCAGTGGTTTCCCCTTACACTTCTGAAATAACTTTTCTGAGCCTTGTTTCAGTACATAATAGAAATAAAATAGATGATTCCAGCTGGGAGGTAAAGGCCTCTTGTTTACCTTACAGATTGTAAACTTAACAATTTTATACACTTCTTCCGGTAAGCTGCTGTAATGGGTAATAAATTCTAATGTTCCTGAGATTTCAATTTTTGGCTTAAAATAAGCAAATGCCAAGGACATAGTACTCTTCAGTATCCAGTAGCCTATCTTATGTTTTGGAGTATATGGATATGTTCTTTCTTGCAGAGATTCTTTGCTCATTTCCAGTGTGAATTTTCATTAAGGTCACTGGCATGTGTGATTTTTCTCATAATTATAGTTCCATACTTCTCATAGTTAATTGTTTTATAATAATGCAAGATAATTTACCATATTTTGATCTCTCCGTAGAAGAGCTAATATTTCTTCAAAGCCCTATTTTGTGTTTTTAATAAAAAGTTGAATTTTACTTGTGAGGATGTGGATGTATTTTAGGGAGCTTTTGGAACAAATCTGTCTCTTTTTTCCTTCAAAGCGAGTTTATTCTTTTACAGTAGAGGCAAGTACTATAACACTGTTCTATGCCTGTTGCTACCGAAACAAAAAAAAAAATTGTATGATACCTCAGAACTAAGTTCAGGTTTATAATTTTTATTTCTCTGTATATTATCTTCACTTTTTCTGCCCTCCTGTTTTTGCTTTTCAATACAATCCCCATAGCATGGGTTTAAGTTTTGAGTTTTGATGCTGATAGGTTTCTTTCTTATTTTTCCCCCCCATGGTTTCGGCTCTTACTGTGTAGTAGTTTTTCACTTGCTGTGAGGTGAAAAGTCGTAGGCAATGCTAGTGGGATAGAAATGAAACCTGCACAGGATGTTACTCTCTGATTTCCAGATTACTTGAGAGGATTTAAGCGGTAAAAATGTGTAAGACAGCAAAGATCGCTACCTAAGAGCGCCACAGGCTGCACTGAGTGCAGATTTCTGTAAAACATTTCCTACTTTGAAAGCTTATTCCCTCAAACCTACCTAAGTGTCCTGAGCAGAAGACACTCTGCTTCTTCTGATGCTTGTTGTTCCTCAGCCCCCTTTTTCTGGCAGTCAGTTTTATTGTGAAGGCCTACAGAAAGATGTTCTGTGTTTTGTCTGGGGTCCATCTTTAAAATATTTAGATTCCTGTAGGATGTCAGTATTTGTGGTTGGTCTATTATTTGTTGGTTTGTGGGTTTTTTTGCTCTCGCAACCATTGTTAGACATTTTAAATTGTGAAACAGATGAACAGCTAAAACCCAAATGTTTTAAAGTTTGGAGGGTATTTAGTTTCTTTGTCTGTATATCTGTCTCTCAAAACATTGTACATTGCTACAAACCAAAGGAATTCCATAGACAAACACTCTGTTTTACCAGATGGGTTTGCCTGAAATACCCAGGATTCTGTTACATTCCCTTTATTGCAGTTGTGACCAGCACAGCAGAGGTAATAACTCTGTCCCTCAATGCTGTAGTGGTTGGGACTTGCCTAACCTTGGTGCTGCCATAATGTTGCTGTTCTTACCCTCTCATGAGGATGTGGTCTGGCAAGTGTTACAAGTGGCACTGGCCTTTTTTGCTCTAAATCTCGTGTATATGCTCATGGCCTACTATTTATTTTATTTATTTCTTTATGAAACTTCATATTCATTTATGGAACTTTCAATAGAGATGTGAATACTCAATTTGAATGACTCATTTTCAGAACATATCAATTTTGGGACGAACATATATATACTGAAAAATGTCTGTGTGCTTCTGATTGTTTACATTTCATTATATGCCATTTTTGCTGTTTTATAGTAATACTTACAAATATTTACTTTATCATATTTTGTGACAGAAAATACATCTAAGTGGTCACATTGTTAAATCAACCGAGAAATGAGTCTTTACTAAGAGATAACAAATGTTATTTTTGAAATATAGGTTATAAATGTAAATGAGATTAGACAATGTTAAATTACTTAAATGAAGTTTAATACTAAAATCCACATAGAAAAAGAATCAATTACATTGACAAAGTTCAGTTTCTCTACAGAAAAACAAAAAAAGGTTTACAGAGAACTTTGTGTGTGTGTTTACACAGACAAACTTGCAATGCAATGCCTGATGATTAGTTTTTCATTGAAGATGTAACATGGAATCATTGCTTTATGTCACATTTTTTGAGAGTGGATTTGTTTTTAGCCATCTTACATGCAGTATTTAAGTTTTGTGGAAGTGATGAAACTATTGGCTTGAGATTTTAGTTGTTAAGAAGAGGAGGGGCAAAAACCTCAGGCTCTTTACCTATTATCCAAACTCAAATTATTAGAGAATAAAGGAAAGGAAAATGTCAATAGCATAGAGTTCTGCAGTGACTATCTGGCTTGCATCGGAGGGAATTACATGGCAGAAGTGTATGGGATGTCAGGAATTCCCATATTCTGAGAGTGTCATGTGTCGCTCTGCAGTTTCCTTTCTGAATATCTGCTGTCAAAGGCGGTGGAACTGATAATCTGCTCCTCACATAAGCCTTTGTGCAATGATTTGGAACTTAACAGAGCTTTGGCCTGTGTATCAGAGATGTGCTTTTACTATAATCATCATTTATAATCTGTTCAGACTTGGCCACCTTTTGAGTCTTTCTAAAAATGTTTGGCTCTGTGCACACTCGGCAAAACCCTCTGTTTTTTATCCATTACGTACCTGAAGATCGCCTACACTGAGCAGAGTCTGCTTGGAAATGAATGTAATGATGCCTGCAGATGTTTCCTACTGCCATGATGCTAACAGCAGAGGAAGCAAACACATCTCCTCGGCATAGAAATAGACATCCTTAAAAAGATACTGTGTTTGTTTGTGGGTGGATTTTGTTTGGCTTTGAAGTGATTGAGTTTTGTAACCAGCTCCTTCTGCTATGGGATGGCAGGACCTGGGCAGCTGAGTCTGTCTCTGGGCAGGCCAGGTAGGGAAGGGGCTGCTCACCAAATTGCAGCCTGCTGTGCTGCCTCTGCTGCAGACAGCTAAGTGCTCTTTCTGCTTCAGCTCCCTTCCCGTCCACCTCCTTCCTCCTTGATTAGTTTCACCAGCCTTTTTTATCTTTCTCTAACGCAATCCTGTGCGTTGCTGTACAGGGGTGTCTCTGTGCCCTTGCTGTGTCCTTTCCTGCCCGTCCTGCTGGGAGCCCATCACCCCCTGCCTGCCAGCCTGGGACAGCCGCTGGGATCTGGCAGAGGGACAGAAGCAGCACCAGCCTGGAACACCCTCCTGCAACGCTTGTTCAGCTACTGAACACTCCTGTGGCTCATGAGGATGTTACCCTGACAAAGTATTCATTGATTTAGTGGAGAGAAAAAGGAGGAACGTGAAGGCCCCTCAAGAGAGAACTGCCTCTGCTTTGGCTGAGATTCACGGAAAACTAATTTCCACTTTCCCTCCCCCATATGCTTTGTATATCAGTTAACTTCCAGCATTCATGAGTAGCTGGTAACACTGGGCAGTGCTGGATGAAACGGGCAGTAGCAGAACCAGTATAAGTCAAAAAAATGGGAAAAAAATACCCTCAAAAATTAACTATTGTTATCCCACCTTGGTAAATGCAGTAAGCCAGGGAAGCATGGCACTCTTAAACTGTATATGTCCACTCTTGCTATTATTTTATCAGATAGTCCAGACTCCCCCAACATGATGGTCCACACTTAAAAGCCATTATATTAGGGAAATCAGACTGGCTTTACTTCTCTGTCTGTAACCCTGCCAAATTCTAGTTTAACACCAAGCATTGCAGAAGGTCATCTCAGAGAGTGAGTCCTAGAGTTAGCCATAAACTCCCTTGGGCATTCCAAAAGGTACTGCACACAGTTTATCCAATAATACCACCCATATTTAATTTAGACAATATTTTGGTTGTACTGAGACTAAGGAGATTAGCAGTTTCCCCTGATGAATGGCTGTTCTTGTTCCTGACCCTTGAAGAAAAATGGGATTGTCATTTTTAATCTGATCATCTGGAAGTTTCCTCTTTCCCCAGGCTATGTTTCTCATCATTATTTTGAAACTGTTAGAAGGCTATCATTTCTTGTACCCAGTCATAGATCCAGTCTTCTGATTTGAAAGTATTTTGCAAATAATGTGTAAATCAAGAGTAATTTTTACAGCACTGAGATCATTGCAGAAATTACCATTTCAGAGTGGAGGCTAATCAACAGGAACATTTTTACAAAGACCTTCCATAGCATGAGATGCTAAGCTTTATGGTAGAGATGCAGACACATATACTGGAGCCGTGGTTGTGGCTTTCCAGACAAATAATCAGCCTCTCCACAGAAGAGGATTCTTTCCCTCCAGGGTTGATTCAAGGACACAGGCAGAGCTCTCCCCATCATGACTGAAAGCAGCAGTTAGCTGAGGATCCAATTGTCACTGTCCACAATTTGCTAATCTGCACCCAAGACCGTGGATCCAGGTACCTTGTCTTTGTATTCCAGCTTGTTGAAAGGCAGCTGCCTTTAGGTAGAGGGGGAGAAAAAGGCAGAAGTGTTACACAGTGTGATCACACATGCATCACAGAATGCTAGGAAATAACGTTGGAAAAGACCTTTGTCATCTAATCCATCCTCCTTTCCCCCAGACTGCTCTGCAGATGCCGTTGTTGATTCAATCCAAGTGTTTTCACATGCAGAGGAATCCATCAGGGTCACAGAGAAACACCTGTAGCTCTGGGGTGCAGAATGTGCCAGCTAGTAACTGTTGTGTCAGTGTGCAGGAGTAAAAACAAGGAGCTGCAAAATGGAGGTACATTTTCTCTGAGGGTCATCTGGTGGAACAGAAGGTGTTTTAGGCAGTGTGATGGGACTCAGGATGCCATCTGCTTTTGTAGATGCCCTCAGGACATCAGAATGTTGATAACTCTAGCTGATCAAGGATATAGAGGGAAAGAGTTTTATGAGTGAATTTTTCATTGTAAAGAATGTGAATGTCTCTGGAGATGCTTGGGTTGATGTAGAACATTTTTTTGTCTGTGAGAACTAAAAAATGGGGGGAATTTTTGTTTTCAGTGTTTGACTTGCATTTACTTGTTGAAGTGTTTGGTTGAATCAGGACATTATAAGGCAGCTCTTGGGCATATAGTAAGGTAGACTGCAACACACAGAAATGGATGTACATTATTTTAAATGGACTGCACTTAACTTTCTTTGCTTATGAATCCTGGTTATTTGTTTTGTTGATTAGTATGACTGTACAGGGCTGTCAGTGCTAGCTTTTTAGAGAGCCTGTCTGGGACAAATGCTTTGGCTTTTGTAGTGGAATCCTACCAGTTTTTTTAAGGAAAATAATTGTTTTAAGTTACTGTTTCCAGTTGCTTTGTGACCACTGACATGTAGTTTTTTAAGTTACCAAAGCAGAGAGAAATCACTGACAGACCCTTTCAAACAGTGATCTGGAAACAGCACAGGCCTGAATTCAAGCCACAGATTTCCCTTTACCACGTAAAGAAAACGTATTTTCAATTAAGTAATTTCAGTCTTTCAGCTAAGCACATGTGGGACTAAAATTATAATCAATTTTAAATGTGGCATATAGTGCTGGGTTTCTTCTGCTTCAATTTTAACCTTCCTCAAGGAGAATATAGTGAACTAACTGCTGTATTAGTGTTTGCAAATTTTATTGGGTTTTTTTGGTTGGTGTGTTTTTTGTTTTGTTTTGTTTTTTTTATGCTACAAGTAACATGGACTATGGATTCGTGTTCATACACCAAGAGAATTAAAACTACTACAGTAACTCCAATACTAAATACTAAAATTATATTATTCCTGAATGGGTACAGGCAACATTCCTTTTAACAATAGAAATTGCAGCAGCAGCAAAGCTTTAAACAGGCAAGCACAGAATCCTATTTACAAATTACTGCAATTTATTGGATATACATCTGATCCTGTTTTGAAGCAGTATTTTTACTTTAGAACAGTTTGAAAACTGATGCATAGGATGAGTAAATCTCAAAACAAAAGAACCACCTGTTTAGGTTTGCTGTGTTTCCAGTTTACCCTCTGAGCCAAAATCCATTATTTGCCCACTTCTGCATTTGATTAATTTCTGCTTCATGGCCATCATACTGGGTTTTCATATTTTACAGGGAACATATATAAGCTAGATGAAAAAGAAGGGAAAATTTTTAACTTTAAACGTTAACTATCCTAAAAGGAAGGGAAAGGCTTTGCTTCCTGGGTAGTATGCACAGTGAAAGACACCTCATGGGGAGAAGTAGTTGTGAGAGAACCACCCAAGGTGGAACAGTTTGAGTCTCTGTCTGGAAACAAAATTGTTTGATGAGCTGGTAAATATAGAATCATTTAGGTTGGAAAGGGCTTTAAGTTCATCTTAACCCAGAACAGCCAAGTCCACCATCTAGCCATGTCCCTAAGTACCACATCTGCATGGGCAATGTGTTATGGCATGTGAAAGGAATGTGTTTTGCAGTGAAATTTACTATTTACCATAGCTATTAATTTAGGAATAAAAACTTTCCTAGCAGCTTTAGAGTCTGTATCCTTTGCACTGTTTTCTGTGTCCTTCAGAAGACTGACAAAAGTTGACAACTAAATAATTCCAAATCGGCTTTTTGAGTACATATTGCACTAATTCTCAGAGATATCAGGGTGCTCTCTAACAACATTTTCTGGGGGCTTACTGGAGCATTTGTTAGACAGATTTGTGAAGCCTCAGCTTGAATTTTAGTCCCTTTTCACTCCCTTATAGTCTGCTCTAGCATTTATTGTAGTCAAAACTCTTGCTGCCTGGGCCTAGCAGGCAGGGAAGTCCCTGCTTGGGAAGAGGAGGTGATGAATAGTCACACTTCTCTGACTGTCCCTGTTCGTGCTTCATCCCACTGCAGACTGTGGCAGCCTCAGCAGATGCGTGGCTTTATCTCCCACCTCCCTCTGTACCTCATGCCTCAACAGGACATCCTGTTTGCATTTTCCTTCCTGGGACAACTTTTCTTGTTCCTTTTTTTCCTAGCTAAACATTGATAAACTACAAATTGATGGCAGCAGTGAAATGGCACTGTGTTTCTCTTGCAGATACCTGCAACAGTTTTTCTCATGATTTTTTGGGAGAGTTTGAGGAGTTTACATCACAGACTGTTTTCTATAGTGAAAATAAACTAGTCCACAGATGTGGTCTAAAGTACAAGTCGTTGAAAAAGTAGTTCCCAATCGAAGTGTATTTTGTAGCCTCAGAACTCAGAAAGGTAGATTCACAGCAGGAAGCAGGTTTTAAAATGCTAATTGTTATTTGCTAGTTGTTAAGCTGGAGAAGAATGTGTTGATGTCGTAATGTTGACATGGTGCTTTTCACGGTACTCTGTTATCCTGTCCTCTTTCCCCCTACCTCTTCAGATGAGTTGCTGGTCAGTGGCACCACATGGGAACTGATCAGGCTGAAAGTTAACCCAATGCACCCTGCAAAAATGTTTGGCTTGTTCCTGCTGTTACATTATTTTTGTCAGTTTTGTGGGGTTTCTGGCATGTCTTCATTTGTTTATGTCAGATTATTACTCATTTCTTGACACTTAGTCAGAAGCTGATATTTCTATCCAAATAATGAGCCTAGAGAAGGAAAACACTAATATTTTTGCCCAGATAGTCAGCGGTAGTTGAACTGTATTTAATGTTTTTTGTAAATTTGGTTTAGGATTCCATTGCTCTTACTGGAGACTGGGAAAGGGACAAACAAAGGAGGTAAAAGTACAGGTGATAGTTTAAAACTGGAATTTGGTTGAGCTCTGGAATGGTTCAGCAGATGCATCAGTGGATGGAGGGATGCTAACCCAGCTGCCTTGTGTCTGGGTTAGGCAGAAATACCTGCTATGAGTGATTTGTTACTCATGTGGCAGACTATACAAGGAAGAAACAGCAGTGAAAGGAAACAAAGCTTAATTTTGATGTTATGTAAACTTGTTATGTATGATACTTAAGTACCTCAAAGTAATTCAGTATGTGCCGCTTGCCCAGGTCACAGGAGTATGCTGAGGCCTATGGAAGGAGTGATCTTCCTGAATTTTCCAACTAAACAGAGTGCCAGTTTGTGGCAAGAGCAGTCAAGCCCAAGGACATACATGCAGCAGACTTTCTCCTTGTAGCAGGAATGAACTTGGTCCGATACGAGCAAGGATATGATCGTACTGCTTCTTGCTTGTGGTCTCTTACCTGATTTTGTGGGGTCAGGAGGAGAGTAATCCCTCTTTGAAAAACAAACCCCACATTAATTCTTCTAGAAATTTCAGTAAGTTTATAATTTTGGTAAAAAATTAATGAAAAGGATGATCCCACTACAACATTTTTCTTAATTGTGATGATTCAAAAGAACAGCTTAAAATACTTTGATAGCATTTTAACTGGGCTGTAGGGGGAAGTACCTAATGGTTTGGTATCTTTTTGCGATGTAGCTGACATGGAAAAGCCATCAACCATTGTAACTGAGAAAAAGACAAGGTGTTTATGATTGGAAAACACAAATATGCTGATGTATAGATAAAAACTATATCTGGAATGGAAATGAAATGGAAAACTATAAGCAATAACTTTCGTTCCAGTTACCTGTTAATCTTAGGCAACACATAAGTGATGTGGCAACTGAGATCTATTCTGAGATCAAATGGAGATGCAGAGTATCTTATAACTCCGTATATCCATCTGCCAGTGACAGAGAATGTCCACATAACAAATATCCTGATATAATAACCATGAAATCTTTGTTGCTATGAATTTCCACTTTCGAGCGTCAGTACATTTTAGGATTTTTTAGGAAGCAAAATTAATTTTGGATAGAAAATTTTTAGTTTTAAACATATTTCTGACTTCACAGAACTGAGAATAGTTCTGTGTATACCGTTTCAATGTTGAGCAAAATAGGGTTGTTGCTGTGATAAGGTTATTGATTTTATATCCTGAATTCACGTGTAAGTACATATGATACGGACGCTTCTGATTCATAATTTGTAATGGTATGAAACCACAAAATATTGGTAAGGTACGTTCCAAGTAATGAGTGACCTCTTGTAAATAGATGAAATTTCTCTATGGTACCCAGAATGTCTCTTCTGAGTATTGCTTTGGATCTCCAGTAGGTGTCAACTGGAAGGACACTTTTGAAACTTGACTTTGAGAGCAGTCTTGTTTATAAGCAGAGATAAACTGAGGAGGTTTAAGGCTGCCTCTTTTAAAAAAATGTTTCTTCTGCCTGTATCTGAAACTACATCACTACAATTTTTATGACTCAAGCTACCTTCCAAATTTGCTAGTCTTTAGCAAGCAAATCATGGAGGTATTTCACTTCTGATACATTTCCCACATAGACTATCACATTTGTCTGTTTCTCTTTTTTTACTGTCAGCAGTCTTGCCATGGTCAATCCTTTTAGTCTGTCATTTGTTGTATGTACAATATATTCATACCCATTATAAATACTTTCTGGTTTCTTACTGCATGATGGTTTCGCCACTAGTATTTTAATTGACTTTGTAGCTTACACTACCTTTTCACTTTTGATTTTGGTCTAATTCTCCTTTCTTTTTTTTTTTCTTTATCACTGGAAAAATAATTTGTGTTTAGCATCTGTAACTATGAGAACTTCAGCTTTACTTTGCATTTCTAATACCCGTTCTTTATCTGTTTTAGCATCTCCCTGTATTCTTCCCAGTGTTCTTTACTTCCTATTTTCTTGTAAGTATAGCATATTCTCTTTTTCCCCTCAGTTTCTATTGACCTGTTTAACCATGTGCAGTTAATTGAAGCTACATCCCACTCCTGAAGAAAATAATTCAATTACTGAATTACTGTATAAGTTAATTTTTACACCCTCTCCTTATGTCTGGGGTATCTTGATATTTGTCTGAAAAATATTTTTTGCAGTATCTTTTTACTGCAAAAACACAGCTATCTAAAATTGCACAGCATTCACCTTAGTAGAAATTAAATTTCAGTTCTATTCTGTTTGTTTAGTTGTTGGAATCTGACATGAACAGGTGGGTCCCTGGCAGGTTTCAGGAAACAAGTAGTCATGTAATTCATCTATCATTGTGTCTTATCTATGACATGTTTAAATGGTTTCCGAGTTAAAATTGAGCTCACAATTGTGGCTGCTTATGTACTAGTCCCATTAGTTTTGTGTACATGATCTTTGCTTTAATCATTAGAATTCTTCTGTCTTTTGTGTAGTGACTCCCCTTGATATTTTTGGTTTCTCTGTGTGTTCTTAATAGGTTGTTTCCTGAGGCAAGATTTAGCATTGTAGGCAGCTACTGTACCTAAAAATGTTCAGACCCTGTCACCCATGAACCATCTCTCAGTAAATATAAGTTTGAGCACAGCTGTAGGAACTTCCTGCTGAACACGGAGCTTCAGTACTGGACTTTGGAATTTGCAGTGATATGTTTAAAAATCTATGAATTTGATCTGGATCTGTGAACACATCAGTATGACTCCCATGAAAAGATACTCTTCTGCCCACATCACCAAATAGTCAAATAAACTAGTGCCAGCTACACAAACTATAAAATTCTCTGCGAGGCCACTGCACACTTTGATTTAAAGTATCAGACCTGGTACAATTTGTTCTCGGTTTTTGTGTAGCAACAACCATTATGGTACCTAACTAAACCTCCCTTGGTTTTGGTAGGGTTGATAGTAGTTGTTAAGTCCTACTCTCTGAGAGAGACCTTAACTGGTTTGTCTTTTAAGATACTTGTTTGGCAATGTTTCTTAAATCACAGGTTTTTCTGTTGGTTGGTTGTTTTCTCTGTCACATTAGGAAGATGTAACTTCCTAATTTCTTGATTTTTTTTTCTTCCCCTTCAAAATTTCAGCCTCCTAGTATTAGTCTTTCTAATAATTCAGAAGCTGTGGTTTCATGTTTACACATTGGTGCCACTGAAATAATATGTCCCACTTAAATATCATCATTCTAGTTCTATTGCTTCTTTAGCTGTCTCTTGTGTATAGCAACAGTACCATTGTTGGTACTTGTATTTTCATCTAGATACTAATAATTTCTGTAAAGAAAAAAAAAATCCAGTACTTCATAAAAGCAGATTCTTGCAGGAAAAAATAGCTTTTGGAGATAGGGACCACCTGTAACTAATAATCCTGGCTTCTATATTCCTTGCTTTATAGCCTGAGGGAAGCCACTTTGGCAGCTCTGAACCATTTTCTGTGTATGGCAGCATGTGTTAACTACTTCATTAGTGGTTTATGGACTTATCAGTTCCGGTGTTTTGTCTGTGAGATTTTTCCTTTGATAATTTGTTCATAAGTAGGACAACAGTCAATGAAGTAGAAAGTCTAAGGTCTTACACAGACACTTACAGCTTTCCTCAGCAATAGGAGGAGCATGCACCCAGACAGAATCCATGCATGTGATCCATACTGCTGTGTAAGGGCAGCTCACTGCCTACAGCCCTTCCAGCTGCTGGCTGAGATGTCTTCTCTGTTCACTGCTTTCTCCTGTGGTTATTTCCCTGTGATTTGTCATGGGCATTTTTTAGGGGGGAGGGTTATTTATTTACCACTTTATTACAAAATTTGATGAAGACTCTTAAGATGGGGATTTTCCCAAGACTTGTGGCCATCATCATAGAATGGTTTGGGGTGGAAGGGACCTTAAAGATCATCCACCCCTCTGCCAGGGGCAAGAACACCTTCCATTAGACCACACTGTTCAAAGCCCCATCCAGCCTGGCTTTGAACACTTCAGGGGTGGGGCATCCACAATTTCTCTGGGCAACCTGTTGCAGGGCCTCTAGATTTGTTCCAGCAGATCAGTGTCCTACTTATGCTGTGCACCACGTTCAAGATCTTTGCTGTCTCTGCAAATCCCAGGTGTGCAGATCTATACCATTTCTACTGCAGTTGGGGCAAAATGATGTGAAGGCAAGTGCCTCCTGTGTTTTCTAGTAATTGCCTGCAGGGATACAGGAAAAAGCCTAATTGAGGGAGGATGTCATATTTTTTCATCATGCAAAGCATCTGGTCTGAGTCATACTCTTGGTAGTCTCCTACTGTTGACTTTAGGACTTTCTCTGAGGGTTTTTTTATTTATTTTATTATTTCAGTGGAGTATTTTTTTATGATGATGATGATTATTGGGGTATTATGGATATGCTCCACAAGTTCTTCAGTTGAGGCAGGTCCTCATATATGTGCTGATCCTAGCTAGTACAGCTGTAAAACAGACAGGAGAGGCCAGATTCAGCTTGAAAGCACAGGTTGTCTCTTACTCCTTTCCACTGTGCCTCCTTTTAGCTGTTGCCAGTAGATCATATCCTCTGCAGAAGTATAAAAGAGCAGGTTTGGCAAGGTGATTCTGTTCTGAATTGCATTTTCCCATTCAGAGCATCTCACTGTCCAACACCTTTTTCGTGGGATACTCAAAGATCCTTTTCATCACCCATTCCTCAGAGGCCCCTAAAGTTGTGTTTATCTTTCCCAAGACCTGTAATCTTCTTTTCACCCTATTTTTTCCTACTGGTGCCAATGCCCAGCTCTTGATTTTCACTCCACACTCCTTCAGGCAGCAGAAGTGGTCAAGGAGCTGGCAGTTCTCTTTGCGTAAGGTTGATCAGGACTAAATGCACAGCACTGCAATGTGTAGTTTTTCACTTGAGGGTTTTGGGAACCTCTCAGAAAAGTCAGAGACTCTTCTTTTGCTCTTCCCCTTCCTACCCCAGCCAGTTATTTCTTCCAAGGTCAATAATTTCTGATAAGAAGGTGCTGCTGCAGAACAGTTTGCCTGTGAATACATAATGTATTGCAGGTTTCTCAAGTATAAAGTGTAGCTGGTGGTGTTAGGACACACAGCTTGTGTGCTGGAAGATGGCTTCACATTCATTTTCCACCTCTCAGTGAACCTCTTGTTGAATATCCCACAGGAGGTTGAGACAGCTTCGATGAATAGCAGACATCAGATAGTGGCTGGAAGGACACATGTATCTTGAGGTAGATACACAAAAACAGAGGTGCTTTTTTCCAGCAGGGATGCTCACTCCAGCAGTCTGATCTCAGAGTTTCCTGAAAAGTTTAACACATGCACATCAATGTCTTGAACTTCTGAAAGTCCCAAGCCTTCCCTGTCTATGACTTTTCTGGGTTGGAATGCCAGATGGCTTTGGGGGCAGTTGTGAATGGAGCTCTTGCAAACTCTGGTATTGAAAGCTTTTGTCTATGTGATAAGAATGAACCTGTCAATTAGTATTTACATTTGTTTTCAAAAAGAAGGTAAATGAAAGTGTTCTGCTGATATAGTATTATACCCATCTATTGAAATTTCATTCATAATCTAGCTAAGATATTTTAGAATGTTTTGTTGTCCTTACAAGCATTGTAGAATGTGTACTATGGCATGTATATGTTTGTGTCTATAGGTGAAACTACTGGGATATCTTTTGGCAGTATCTGCTCTAGACGAGCCTTACATTAGGACACTGATATCCCACAAAAAGAGAGCCATTTTTCACATTACTCAGGGGACTGGATTAAATTGCAGTGAAGTGCTCTTAATATAGAATGTGTTCACCTTAGGAGTTAGTGTGAAATAGCTGAGTATACTTCAAGTTTAAACCTTAGCCTATTTTGCAATAGCTTCCCTCTAGATGAGCCCCAAGGGATGTCCTTGCTTAACTCTCAAATTTGAGAGCATTTTGGATGAATGCTGTGGTATCATAACCTGCAGCTCCAAAAATATCAAGATAGAAGAGTTTTCCCTTATGAAATGTTCTCAGTGTTAGAAGGCCTCAAAAAGGAGTCTGTAACCTGGGAAAGGCTTTTCTTATTTCACTTATTAGTGAAAAAAAGAAATGAAACTACCTCTTTGCTTCCCACATCAAATACTTTGGTGCGTGCTACTGTGAAGTATGGCTGGGATTTCTTGACTGGAATAATACTGGAGGCACTTAGACTTCTTTATATATATATTTTCCTTACAGCATCTAAAATGGTGAGAACAGTCGTGCGCTGTTTTGTATTTTTCAGTAGCATCTTGACTATAGATTCAGTGGAAGACAAATCACTTCAAAAACAGGCTAAAAGTGCAGTGGCAGGGAAAAGGAGAACATTTCTAATTTATCTTGATTCGTGATAAAGGAGAAGAAGATTTTGCTATCTGAGGAGTGTTTGTTTCTCTTTTTTGGTGAAGTAATAAGAATGGAGATGTATTTGGAAATCCATTCAGAGTTGTTACGAGGAGGACATTTTCTTTCCACTGTGAGACTGTGGAAAGTTTACTTAATACATTATGCATAAAAATGCACAGTTCCTGTTCAAAGAGAGTAACTCTTAATCATAATCATTAAAAGGTATCTGTTATTTATCTGTTATTAATGTTATCCTTGTTGATTTTATAGCACATCTTAGGTCTAGTGTTTTTCTTAGGTCTAGTTATTCCCATTTTTCAACATACGTAATTTTCTTTTCCACTTACACAATATAAAGCAGGCTACGGTAAACCTATTTAACTCAAAGGTGAAGAAATGCCATTTTCTCTTGTATTAATTGCTCACTTCCAGTAATAGAATTTTATGTTCTGATTAGTTGCATTTTTGGTTGGCATTATGAGTTTATCTTCACGTGGATGCTTATGCTCTGAAAAGGAAAGACATTCAAAAGCAAAAATAATGAATAGCCTATAGTCTACTAAAGTCCAATATGACCAGTGATGTTGCACTATTCCTAACAATACTAAAATAACATGAAAATATATTTGACACTCTAAGTAATCTAAGAAACAGAGAAGACTATCTACACCAGGGGGAAAAGGCTGCTGTAGACAATATCACTCTAAATGTGACATGGCAGTCAAGATTAAAAGCTAGCATAAGATGGAAAAACTTCAGAAGTTGGGTAGAGATACATTACTGGGGCACATGTGTGTGTTTCTCTTCTCACATAATTCTGTCCACAACAGCAGTGTCCTGTAAGAAAAGTAGCTTTAGTAGGGACAATGTTTCCAAGTGACATTTCTGATTAACACCTATACAAAATATATGGAAAAGAGCAGTAATTAAACAGCATGGGAAAAGGACTTTTTAGGAGTTGAAGGTGGACATTGACAATCAGGCCTGCCAGCCACTGCATGACTGCTTGCTGCTGAGTTGTAGTTTCCTGTTGCTGATGTTCCACCAAGTTCTATAATAATTTGCCAGTTAATCTGTTCTTAAAACCTGCACTCCTTGTACTGATTTGTGACGTATTTGCAAAAACAACAGAAGGTGTGTGAAAAACAACTAATAGTTCCCTGTGTAACAAGTTCCTTGAAACAGAATCAAAAGTGGTTAACTTTATTTAGTAAGGATAATGTTACAGTGCACAAACACTCTTTCCCTCCCCACAGTAAGAGTTTTGAGAAGGATATCAGCAGCAGGGTATTGCAGTGATCTCATCAGCTGATAATTTGAAGGAATATTGTCCTTTTCCCACCCCCTCTCTCTGAGGCATCTTTGGGGATGCCTGTTCTGATGCTGGGGTGTGCGCATCTTTTTGCTGGTTGCACTGTTGGTTTGTGCTCTGTATCAATGGAACACCATTTTCTGGAAGGAATTAACTGAAGTTGTGTCTTTCTTACATAAGTGACCGGTACATGCTGAACACTCTCAGAAACACAGAGCAAATCAGCATTTTAGGTGAAATGTAAAATAAATTGAGACTTCTTTTTCTTGCAAATATTTATTGTGACATTTCAAAGTAAGTGGAACTTCTATTTTATTCAAAAATGTAAGTGCTATTAATATGCATACTCAGACAAAAAATAGGCACATACATAGGAGATTTAGAATTCTCGTTTTTAGTTTCTCTAGTCCCTGCCAATACACTACAATTCTACAGTATTTTCTGTGTAGTTGCTGAAGAAGAAATGGAAAAAATATTGGAAACTCTTCTGTATTATGTTTGCATTGTGGTATCGCTGTCTGGAATTCCTGTCTCCTGTGAAATATTTGATGTAGTGCAGAGTTAAGACTGGTAAGGCCTTAACAGTGTTTACAGTTAGAGATTGCTAATACATGTGAACATGTAACAAAACACCTTTGTTTGTAGGCAAAAAATGAAACGTCAGGTAACCTGCACTGGACAACTAATGTTGAACTCTTGTGGATTACATATACAAGGTACAATCAAGAAGTAAAAGTATAGAAAGAACTTAGACAAAAAATGTAACTTACTTCTAGCACTGGATTTTAATTTCCTTTTTTTCATTGAAAATTCAAGTTGTTTTTACCAATCAGTTTTCTAGATCATGTTGTTCCCTGTCTGGTACTTGAGTTGTAATCAGTTACAGTTGCAGTTTTATTTCTGCAGTTAAGACTTTAAGACACCTCTGCTGCTGGTGTTTGTTCATTTGCTTTTTCAAGTAGTTGCTTCTCATTAACCCCTTCATCACTTAGTGTAGGAAAGGACATAAAGGAGAGTACAGGAAAGACATGGGAGTTCCCAAAGCTCCTTGTGAACATGTCAGGCTTCTCTGAAGATACTGAGTAATTTCAAGATTAAAATGAATGCTGACTTTCAGTGCAGATGAGTGCCAGGCATTGAGGAGGGGACAAAACAGGTTTACACACCAAACCGTGCCTACAGCAAAACATTAAACAGTGACTGGTTCCTGGCTATGTGTTGCTGCTCAGGGAAGGGGCATTGGGTTTGTTTTGGATAGTTTTCTGCAAGCGTCTGTTTGGTGGTAGTTTAAAAAAATACAACCCAAACCCATATTGAATATTGTGTCCCATTTTGAGCCCTGTTCCAAGAGTTAGTAGAAGAGAAAGAAGCATGGAGAAGAATGGCAGGCTTGGACTGGTTTCTGGAAGAAGAAAAGGGAAATGCGACTGCAGCTAGTCAATCTGGAGAAGGGCTGTGATGAAAGGAATGAAGAAAGTCAACATGTATGTTCCAGAACTTGCTGCCAAGAGATGCTTTGGAAGACAAACTCATAGCAGTTTCAGAAGTAAATTGGACAATCCCATGGAGAAGAAGAATTTAATTACATGGGGTTTGATGCAGCCTATGATCCTGGGCATGCAAATTTTAGTAATTGCTAAGTATCTGGTAGCTGGAGTTAAAGAAAAAAATTAGACAATATTCACACCTCCCATGTTCTAATGCTTCTTCCTTGGGCATCTCTGCTGAGCTTTCAGAGAGAGCATACTCTGTCAGTCAAACTTTCAATTAAGAGCACCATCACATATGTACCCAAAAAGAAGCGTGCAAAAGAAGCTTGTCTGGTTTTAGACAATTTCTTCAGAGGTATCCCCAGTATTGTTGCAGGGAGGGGGAGTATTTGCATTCGAGGTTTGATATGTAAGTTAAACTGAACTTCTCAGTAGCAGTGAAGCATGAATAGCTTAGAGAGGTGCTTGGGATTTTAATTTTGGATTATTGTGAAGTGAGTGTACCTTGTGTTTTTCACAAAAACACCTTTGTTCCACCCCCTTTCCATAACTAGTATTTTGTGTCTGTCTTCCTTTGGATAAGACCAGTTCCTTTCTTATCTGTTGCTCATAGCTTTAGGGGGGGCTTTCCCTCCAAGGGCAGTTGCATGAAATTGCTGACTGTTACCAGGTGTTGGTCAGCAGCTGCTGAGCAAAGTACTCCCCTTGGCTTCCTTTTGCATCTGTATGATGAAGCTTTGGCTTTGTCCAGTAGTAGTACTCTCTTCAGCTCTGAGATCACATTGTTAACAATTTGCAGGTGGAAAGATTTTTATATAACTATAAGCTGTTTGTTTATGCCTTAAACAAATAGTTCTTCATTAGCTGACAATATCCAGGGTAAACTGCCTTTTTCCCAAGTCCTTACTTATTTTTGGAAGCTCAGTTTGAAACGAGAGGGCTGTGGTGTTTTATCTTTGTTATGCTATCTTTATTAATGTCTTAAAATGCAGAGCTGCTTTTGGTTTGTCAAAAACTCTGTTTTAAAATATTAAAATATAGCTGTAGTTATCCTGAAGATAAGCAACCTTAATGTAAAGTTTTCATATGAGGAAATCTCGGGCAATACAATTAACTCTCAATTGAACTTGTTTATTTTCGCCCTGATTTGCGGTACCACGTGTTCAAGACTGAGCAGCAAACCCACCTTTGCCTGTGTACTTACAAAATTAAATACTGCTTTATGTCTCTGAGTTGCCTCTTTGCTTCCAAGGACCAAATGCCAAGAGAAAGAGCACCCTGTGCTGTCAGGTATTCAAGGTCCCAAACTTCCATCTGTAATGACAAACATTAACAAACATGTTTTAGCCCTTTTGGTGTCTAATCTGTATTGGCTGGCCAAGTCTCCCTGTGCAGAATTATGTTTTCTAAAGCTGACAGATTTTTTATTCCAGTCTAAGTATCCTAGAAGTGTGTTTACATGACTGGAAAGAGGGAACTTATTCCTCTGAACTGCAACTGTCCCTTGCTTGTGTTTTGAAACTCCCAACTATTGGTAAGTGTAAACAGGGTTTATATGAAAAGTCAGGTCTCTTGCCAGTTCAATAAGCATGAAAATTGGTCTGTGGTGTTTACAACTTGATCTTTCTTGCCAGAAGTTTTGTCTCTCAAAGTATATAATCATTGTCTCTTGCATCTCAAAAGTAATTTTCTGGTATTTGAGTATATCTTTGGAAGAATGAATCATGGGAAAATATAGGCTCAAAGGTCTTGCAAAAGTTTACTGACTCCTTATTTTGGCTTAGTCTAGTCTTTCCTGCTCTCCCAATTCTCCACGTTTTTCACTATGGCTAGGGCAAAACACATAAAAAGCTTTGATCAGGGTTTAAAAATCAAAGGTGATTTCAGTTGTTTTAATTTACATTTCCTATGGAAAACCAAGCCAGTGATACTGTTTCATCTTGTGTTCCTAAGGAACTATGGGTCAATATTGGTGCTCCTGCAAATTCCCTTTCAAGATAATTCTTTTAAAGGAATATAATGGCCATAATATATGTTACAAGGGAAAAAAATGAAAGCATTCTTCATCAACTTCATATTTAGTATATATCTTTTTTTTTTATTCTGCTGAAATGAAAAAAAAAAGAAAAAAGGAATTATATAAGCCATGGAAAATTTGGGAATAAATGTGAAAATTTTGTGACAATACAAAATACTAATTTTCCATTTCTTCTTGTTCACCTCTGTAACTAAAACTCATCATGAACTGAATCCAGTTTCTAACTCCTCACTTTAAACTAAAAAAATTCTGTCTTTAGCTTCTTCACAAAAAGGTGAGATGGTGAAAGGATTAAATCACTAATACAACAAGAAGGACCTTAAAAAGGAGAATAAAATCTTATTATTGTACAGATCCTTAAATAGACTGCTTGCCTAATTATAAAATATTTATAACAAAATATTTGTTTTAAAATATTTGATATAAAAGCTTCATTTATATCCAGGGACAGCTTCTGCAATATAAATAGGAAAATATATAATGTTCTAAATTTTAATTAAATTTAGTCTCTTTTCTCATTGTCTCTCTCATACTTCATATGAGTCAAAGTAAGCAGCACTTGAATACAGTGGATATGTCAAGACACTAGATATTCCAATTACTTAAGTGAATCTTTTTAATGTCTTCACTGGATCCACAACTATTTCAAGTCTGTTGCAGTTAAAGCAAAATTTGAAATTATTTAATTTTTAAATATAACTTCTCCAGAAATATAATAACAAATTACAATAACATTTAATTAATAACTTACTTATATGTGGTTTAGCTCTACTTCTTAAGACATCATATGCATGATGTTCTGAACTATCTGTTAATGTGATAAGGGCGGTGGCTTTCCAGAAGATTTTAGTCTCAGGGCTCAGTTTTCAGGAAAAATCTTCCAAAACTTTACTGTCTTGGACTCTTAACACACTTTCCCAATATTTTTAACCCCTTGTCCTTTGCACGCTCCATTACTTTAGTATGATAAATTCTGTGGCGATTGTTGATGGAGACCTAAACTTACAGAGGCATTTTAGGTGCAGTGTGTTCTCTTATTTTCTTACTTGGTATTATGTTCGTAATGTGGATTACAGAAGAACCTGTCCCTTCTGAGACATGAGGAATGGCCTGTTTACTTGCCTGCCTTCAAACTCTCTCTGCATAAGGGACTGGGAACAAGACCTGCAAAACTTAATTGTCTATTTGCCAGTTCCAATAACAAAAAATGTTTAACACAAGAAAGATCTCATTGGCTCAGAATCCATAAAAATATCCATCACTACATGGGTGTTGTGCTACTCTCAAAGAAGTATAGTCTGCATTTCTTCATTTCCATTTTTCTTTAAAGATTATTATGCGTTTTATGATCCTGTCAATCAAGTTCTTTATTTGGTTTATTCTAAGTGTCTTTTTCTTTATAATATCTCCTGATGTTTGAAACAAAAGGCTTTTGCTTTCTCTTAGCAGTATTGATGCTGTTAAATGACTCCAACATGTGAGAACGCAGACTGTTAATCTACTGAAGTGCATTGGTATTAGGAACATTAAATACACCTTTCTCCCCTTCTAAAAATAAGTATATGACAATTGGTCTGTTTGGCTTGTTCTAAATGTATATTCTCAAAATGATAAAATTAATTTCTTGAATCCCTTTGTCACTTCTGTGCACGGTGTGTCTTTCAGTAACTTGCAGGAGACTGAGTTTCATAATTACTCTGTGTTCTTCGTATGAGTTTCTTATTAAGAAATTATGCATGAATAATGTTTTCATGCTAATAGGCATTTTGAGATGGAGGAGCTAATCAAGTGTAATTGTACTTGCTTAAACTATTTCTAGGTACACCCACCTTTATGGAAGCATTAGCAGCCAATGGTACAACCAACATCCAGACATCTGTAACAGGAGTGACAGCCAGCAAGCGAAGGTTTATTGATGACAGGAGAGATCAACCCTTTGATAAAAGGCTACGTTTCAGCGTGAGACAAACGGAGAGCGCGTACCGGTACAGAGACATTGTTGTCAGGAAGCAAGATGGATTCACACACATTTTGCTATCAACAAAATCATCTGAAAATAATTCATTAAATCCAGAGGTCAGAGCAATTCTGATTTTGGGAGGGGAATTTGAAGTCTTTGCCTCATTTCTGCTTGTTATTCAGGCACAAACGTATATAAAACACAATACAGGTTCTTACTTGCAAGATGTTATATTTACAGTTGACTTTATGCGTCATTCACTTGCATTTAAAAACTCTGGTATCTGACCATGTTGATGTGTACTGTCATTTATAGTGTGCAGTGATTTACGTAGTGCAACTTGAAAAAAGCTTTAGCCTCAATTAAGGTTCTTTTTTTTCTGTATTGGTTGCATATGCCATCTGCTGTCCAAGTTACAGAAATGCTGAATGAGTTTAGGTACAGATAACATCTAATAGATCTTTCCTTAATGATTTAATTACCTTTGTCTAATTACATTTTTGAAATGCAAAGTTTCTAATACATTAACTTCCCCTTTTTTGGATAATGAAGAAAGTTAACTTTTCTAATAAGATGGTTCAGTGGATCCTAAGGAAAAACTAAAAATGTTGAAGGGTCACATAGGGGGAGGAAGGAAAGAGAACAACATCCTACGTTATAACGATGGATTAAAATGATTCTTACAAATTTTTTATTTTTCAGGTAATGAAGGAAGTCCAAAGTGCACTGAACACAGCAGCTGCAGATGACAGTAAACTTGTGCTGTTCAGTGCAGTTGGTAGCATTTTCTGCTGTGGTCTTGATTTTATTTATTTTATACGACGTTTAACGGATGATAGAAAAAAGGAAAGCACTAAGATGGCAGAAGCTATTAGGTATGTATGACCATCTTCAGTCATCTGATGGGTATTGTTTGTCATGTGGTCTGGTTGTTCTGTCTTTATTTCAAGAGCCTCTTATTCAAAGAGATCTCAGACATTCACCTGTTACATTATAGCATGCAGCTCTTCTTTATGCTCCCTGTCCTTTTCTATTTGGGTTGGCATTTCATGAATTTTTAATTTTAAAATTTAACTGTGAAAACTGGGAGTATTGTGATACTCCTCTAGTTAAAACCAATGTTAAAATACTTCAATAGTCATAGGGCTTCAGGAAAATAAATTTAATACACCAAAATTCAAGATGAGTATTGAATGAGCAGATTGATATGGTACATTCAGAGAAGTGGAATGATGGACATTTTAGAGGAGTAGATTAATACTGGTAATCATCATCCCAATACTAGGTATCAAACCTAACATTGAAACAAAATTAGCTCAACTACTACCAAGAAGAACATATATGGAAAAAAAGTATGGATCTTGGAGGAGACACATTTTAACAATACAAAAAAGTACATTTGAGCACTGGTTTTGAGATTCTGGTCTCTTGCATTCTTCCAGAGTATTCTTTTAGAGTCCTTCTTCTGATGTTGTTAGCAATGGTCATGTTTCTGAAAAAAGGCTATGGACATGTAAAGCCTGTTTCATTGGAGACACAGTTGGTTTTTAAAGGTGATTATAGTTATTTTTGTCAAAGGAAATTCTTCAATCATTTCATGTAAAAGTTGCTTATGCAGTAACTTCAGATATGGCCAGAAGCTCTTAGCACTGAGCTTCTATCACTGTTTTAATTTGGGCCCTTCCGGGGCCAGAAGCCTGTTTTTTTACCTAATATTAATTGTTAATAGAATGGGCAAAGGTGGCTTAAAAGACTCACAAACAAACACCCTCCCTTTCAAATAAGGTATTTTGCATGTATATTCTAGAAATGGTCCTTTCTGGGATATTCAGACATGATTAAAATTATCTTAAGTCTCTGGATGGGATCTTTGTATGACAATTTGCAAGAGATGGTTACAGGTTTGGATTTGGGTTTTTTGCATTTAGCTGTTTCAGCTAGCTAGAATGAGTTAAGAAGGAGTGCGATAACCTTTAGTGCTGAAAACAATATAGTAAAATTGTCCTGTTTTGCAGAAATACAAAGATACGTAACACAGATAGGGAGCAAACTTTAAAATTACCTGTGTGTGTATTCATACATGCACGACTATTTTTTCTTAAGAAGCTCTTGGAGGCATTACTGTTTGAGAACAGAGAAGCATCCATATTTTGTGGGTACTGGAATGAATTGTCATTTTTTGTTGCCAATGAGGATGAGAATATGCATGTGTCACCTAATAGCATAGTACCCAGAGCGTTACTACCGACCCAGAGAAGGGAGATGAGGAAGTTTACAGGTGTGTGATATGGGATAATAGAGCTCCACTATTTATCTTCATAATTTTAAAAAGCAGATTTATTTGTTAGAAAAAGCTCCTCAAGGAGGACCAATAATACTGTGCCCATCTTCATTTATACCTTATCACTGTCACTTAGAAACACAGATAAATACCTTATGCTGATACCATACATAAATACAGTGAGGACCAACAGGGCTGTGCCACAGTTTGGTGCTCATTGTGGGGAAAGGCTGCAGCCTTATCTGGGAGCTGTGGGACGCATGACTGTACCAAAGTGCTGTATCACATGGTGCTTGTAGAGGGGTGTTAACTCTGCACCTGCCCAACTACTGTGATGTGCTCGGCTGGGAGCAGTGCTAGACTTTTACAGAATCAGAAAATGGTTGAGGTTTGAAGGGACATTTGCAGGTCATCTTGTTCAACCTGCTCAAGCAAGGTCATCTAGAGCCAGTTGGCCAGGACCATTTCCTGTTTTTTTTTTAATCTCCCAAGAGTGAGAGTCTA
The DNA here is from genome assembly GCF_021018805.1 of Prinia subflava. Lineage (NCBI taxonomy): Eukaryota > Metazoa > Chordata > Aves > Passeriformes > Cisticolidae > Prinia > Prinia subflava. The sequence goes on from NC_086247.1 coordinate 85,889,157, forward strand.
GGACCTTGTTGGCTACCTCTTTGGACACCCTCACAGTAAGAAAGTGTTTCCTGCTGTTCAGAGGGAACCTCCCATGTTTCAGTTTGTGCCCACTGCCTCAATGGGCACCACTGGAAAGAGCCTGGCTCTGTCCTCTTTGCATCCCCTGTAAGTGCTTTTACACACTGATGGCGTCCCCCTGAGCCTTCTCTTCTCCAGGCTGAACCGGGCCAGCTCACCCTGGTCACCTCGATAGCTCTTTGCTAGAGCGTCTGGAGTCTCCCTTTCACTGAGAAGTCCATAATGATAGTAGGGCTGAGCAGAGGGGCAGGATCAGTTCCTGCAACCCCCAGACAACATTCCTCCTAAAGCAGCGCAGAATACCACTGGCACACTGCTGGCTCAAATCCAACTTGATATCCACTGGGAACCCTAGCTCAATTTCTGCCAAGCTGCTTTCCAGCTTGTCTTCCAGCCTACATTGGTGCCTGGGGTGGTTCCTCCCCAGGAACAATGCTGTGCACTTCCCTTGTTGAGCTTTAGGAGTTTCCTGTCATCTCATTTCTCCAGCCTGTCGAGGTCCCTGTGTATGGCAGCACAATCCTCTGGTGTATCAGTGTGATTTTGTATCCTGAGCAGACGTGCTGAGGATACGCTCTGCCCCATCAGCCAGATCATCAGTGAAGCTGTTGAGCAGTGCTGGACCCATCACTGACCCCGTGGGGTGCAACATTTAAATCACTGGCCTGTGCCATGAGTCACCACCCTCTGGGCCAGCCATTCCAACATTTTTCAGTCCACCTCACTGTCTGCTCATCCAGCTCATACATCAACAGCTTGACTATGAAACTCTTATGAGAGACAGTGCTGAAATCCTCACTCTGTGTAGACAATATCCACCTCTCTCCCCTCATCCGCTGAATAACCACCTTGTGGAAGGTTGTCAGGTTGGGTTTGAAAGTGATGTTACTGTGGAGATTAATTATTATGGAGTTTTCAAGGGCTGGTATATTTTACACTCTCGATATATGTAGTGAGCGCATGTTTCTGTTTCTCTTCAGGAATTTTGTGAATACTTTTATTCAGTTTAAGAAGCCTATCATTGTAGCAGTAAATGGCCCAGCCATTGGACTTGGAGCATCTATATTGCCTCTGTGTGACGTGGTTTGGGCCAACGAGAAGGCCTGGTTTCAGACACCATACACTACTTTTGGACAAAGTCCAGATGGATGTTCATCCCTTACATTCCCTCGGATAATGGGCCTGGCTTCTGTAAGTAGCTTGCAGGGTAGGGGCTGACAGCTTCACAATTCAATTGGGATAATTTATCCAGTGTGATTTCAGGATTTTTTGCCTTCCTGTGTTGTCTTTTTAATTTTTTTCTTTCTCTCATGAAAACCTTTCATGAGAAGCCACGCTTTATAGCTTTTCTGCTCCTAGCTCTTACAGCTTACTCCTCACCTGCATGCACGGGACAGAAAGCAGGCACGGGACTTAATCCCACCTTGGACCCTGACGGTGTCAGGAGGGTCATGTCCTGTGTCCCAAGACACACCTCCCCTGCTGCCACGGGTGTCTTGCACTGAGTACAGCACCAGGGTGGCACTGGGTATCACTGCACAGCAGAGCACTGTGGCACCAGCCAGGAGCAGTCTTATGCCACTATGCAAAATAACTATTTCAGCTTTCATGCACTCCTAACAAAAAGCTATTTAAGAATCTCTTACCTATGTTATTTTCATGTTGCTTAGTGTTTTTTCATGCTGTGTTCTTTGAAAACTTATACTTACGTCACATTCCAGTTTGGACTGTATGAAACAAGTGCTTGTGGCTGCACCAGTTTTCCAAAACTGCTGTTTATTATAAAAGCCATTTTTTCCCTGTAGGTATTTATTGGTTTAAAATCACATTTCAGTATATTAAAACACCAGTTTTAAAAGATCTAATAGCTAATTGTGTCATATTTGGATTTAGTTATTAGAAGAGAACAGAAAAGGTAACTGAAATAGATTAACAGTTATAAGAGTATCTTTAATATCTTAGCATGTTTCAAACTACTGATTGTTCCTTTCCCTTTTTATTTGGCCATCCATCCATTCATCCATCCATTCCATCCATCCTCGTCCTTTAAAGACTTGTGGTTGTTACTTTTCATTTCTTCAGAATCTGTACAAAAAACACAAGAAGCTCTTCCCTAGTGTACTCTTTCATGTGTGTTTGTGAATGCTCTCATTCTTAAATAGGAAGATTTAAATTGAAGGCTTCCAGTGGTAATTCATAATCAGTGCAGAAAGGGGAAAAAATATCCATTTTATTTGTACTATCCTTGACTCTCTGCAGCCCAGCAGTGTCTCTGTGGGACAGAGCTGAACTTTACTAGCACGTTTCATGAAATATGTTCTGAATCCATACTGAAGACTTTCATAAAGAAGCATGCTTTTTGTCTGTGAAAGAGAAAGTTCAGCAGGAAGTGAAATGCAAAACATTCAGGTGGAAAAAATATACAAAACAAATAATTAAGTCCTCTGTATGCATCATAACATTTTCTACAACTGTATCAATTCAGCAGGAGTAGTGCCACCCCCTAACTCTTTCAAGTCAGTCTAACAGTGCAATGTTGTTAGCTGCAGCTATGTAAAAATGTTCCATTGGAAGATTGCTGGAAATAACTTCCATGTGGGGTCAGTCACCTTCTGTGGGTGAGCAGGTGTGTTGTGGATGGGTTGTTTGGTTTTTATCACAAACATTTTTAGCCATGGGTTTATTACAGGAAATTTGAAGCCCAAACCTTAGGATTCAAAATGGATGCTATCTTGGAATTACCAAGAATTTTAGATGTATCCCTAAACTTGGCTTTTGAGTTTTGAAAATAATCTGTAATAGACTTTAAGGTGATGTGTGTATGGGGAGATGTTATTATGTGTCTGCCGTGGAGTTCTTGTTCTGGTTGTCTGGTCCTAGTTATAAAGCCCAGGAGCTGTGTGGTCACACACTGGGTCTCTGTGCCAGTCCCCAGCACGCTTGGCAGGATTTCTTAGCTTTTCTGTCAGCGATGAGGGAAACTTGGTTCCATAGTGCCTGGAGTCCACATCACAGCCAGGATCCAGGCTGGTTCAGAGGCCAGCTGCCTCCTGATCTGGTGCGAGAGAGCTGAGGTGCTCCATGGCCCCTGGTGCCTGTGGCCTTGCACAAAAGGACACTGGGGAGCCTTAAAGCCCTCACTGGAAAGAGAGTCCAGAGGTCCAAGGGAAGTTCCACTGTGGAAGGAGACATTTTCTGCTCAGAGTAGAAAATAAAGGTTGCTAATGAGAATCTTAGTGAAATATTTTTATCATACTCATTTCTATTGCTGTAGTTTATTTCTTGGGAGGTAACCACCAAGTGAGTTAGTTTTTAGAGCAGGTACAAGGCATGATTATGATTAAAGCTTGTTTAGCAGTTGGTCTCCAGCAGATGTTGTGTATAGATCAAAAGTGAAGATGCCAGAGCAAGACATATCCCTTCAAAACCTGTCAAGTGCAAACATCAATGGGAATGCTCATTTCTTGTGAGATTTTATGCTAATACTGTGTTACAGCTGGCAGAAATAAGATAGTTGCACCGTTCTCATTTATGGTGTTTCATGTTCAGGAGAACTCAGCGGTTGCAACCAAGTTTTAGGGGAAAAAGGGTTTTTAGCATTTGTTTTTATTCGTTTTATGCAAAGGTACCTGTGAAGAATATGTAGACCTGACCACCTGGCTTAAATGTTTGCTAACTGCTAGTTAGATTGACTCCACGTTTTGATCTTTCATAGAAACATTACGTGTTTTTTAAATTATTTTGGAAGAATATTTTTTCCCCAACTGTGCAGGAAAAAGGATTCCATTTTTAGACAACCATGTGTACATCTCTGATTTTTAGCTAGTATTTCAGGTTATTATTATTCACATACATTCTGGAAAATGAGAGGGAGTGGTTAATGAACCTTGTATGTTTGATACTGTGTTCCCAGAAGGTAGAACTGTAGGGTATAGAATTTGATGATAGGGCAAGAGATTTGGGTTTTTAAAAACTAATATATGTGAATCACAGCTTTCCATAGTAACTGTGAGAGATGTGCTGATGGTAAAATCAAAGTAAAATAGGCTAGGAAACTGATTGGGTTTTTTCCTTGCATTCCTAATGGACTGGCAGTCAGGAAGTAAACTGCCAGTAGAACCCAGACTTTATATTTTGTTACAAAGGAACAAATGAGAGACTGCAGAGTTTCCAAATTGCTTTATGTGTAAAATGGCAATACCAGAAACATGGTAGCACAGCAAATAATTAATTATTTATCAAGTTAATAATAAATTATTTTGAGATCCTCAACTGAAAGTTGCTGAAATAATTACCAAAATTTCAGTGTCAGAAAATATTAAAAACCTCAGTACTTTTCCCTCAGAAATGTTACACCTGTCAGGTTTGTGTTTTAGAACAGCCTTATTTCCTGTGTTTCAAGAATCCAGTAATGGGTTTGTCGTATTTTTTCAGTGGAAATATGTCATTACAAAACAACAACACTGTTTTTTTTTTTTATTATTTTATTTTTGAGGTTGACTATTACTCTGACTTTTTAATTTCCACTGCTGGTTTCCATGTAAATGCCACTGCAAACAATTGCAAACAGTATAAAAAACTTCATTAAAGCTAGAATTAAAGTGGCTGTAGGACAAAGCTTTAATGGGGAAATTGTTAAATAGTGAAGTGCGTTATAATTACAAATCAAAAACATTTACAGAACCAGAGAGATTATCTTGTTGCATAGAAGGTAGTACTTGATTCTGTACCTTAAACCATGTGCAAGATCTTTTAAATACTGGGGGTTTGAATAAGATTGCCATATCAGATTATGAAAGGATTCATCAGTTCAGGAGTATTGGACTCTTGAAGAAAATGTGAATGTTTATTTTTTGTGAATTTGGTCAGAAATTGGAATACATCACTATAAAGGGCAAGCTGATGTATTCATTGCTGTTTTACAGATCTGCCAGGTGTTATAACCAATTCCCACATACACAGATAACCAAGTCAGCAATAATGCAAGCCAGAGCCAACAAATATTCATGGCCAGGAAGTGACAAAAGACATTTCCACATTTAACCATTAATCATAGATGTCCACATTTCAATAACTCCTGACCTAGTACTGGTCAACAACACGGACCAACTGCTGTAGGCCAGCGTTTTTCTTTTTTAAATTAAAACTTGGAAGAGCTTGGAATAATAAAACTGTTTCAAACAGTGCAGGCATTTTTCTTACTTGTTTTGAACATTTTTCCTTTGATGAGTTTTGTCTCATTACATTTCATACCAGAAGTAACTTTTTATCCCTCCAGGCCAATGAAATGTTGTTCAGTGGAAGGAAGTTGACAGCGCAGGAAGCTTGTGCCAAAGGACTCGTCTCCCAAGTGTTCTGGCCAGGAACATTCACACAGGAAGTAATGGTTCGAATTAAAGAACTTGTCACATGTAATTCAGTTGTAAGTTTCCTTTATCTTCTTGTATTTTTATGATTAGATTAATAAGAATTAATCTAAGTGGTATTGTACTACATGTTTTTGTCCTGAAAAAAAGTCTTTTTATGAAAGAAGGACTATTTAGTCCTTATTAGGATTTAGCATTATAGTACAGCAATGTTTTTTGACAGATTTTTTTAGGATTCTTTTAAAGGTTTCTATCTGACTCTTCTCAACTACAGTGTACTGTGGCATTTGATAAGGAACATAAACCTGCATTGAATTTTTATTATATAATTTGGTATTAACATAGTTGCTGAAGTCCAACTTACACTAATCAGCAATATAAACAGTTGCCCTAACATCTGCACAGAAACACAAAATTCTTGAGTTAGCTTGAGTTCTAATTTAAATTACCTAAGAAATAAATACAGTCTTTGACATTATGCTGGAATTCATTTTATGGGTAGTATGTAGTGGTTGTGGGCACTACTGGCAGTTGCACCAAAGATAGCATCAAATAAAGGTAACTTTAACTTTCTTACAAGGAAAGCTGCAGTACAAATAAACTGTTCTGTGCATTAGAAATTTTGGATTTTAAAAGCAAATTATTCATTTTCTAAACAGAAAAAACAAATGAGATTTTTATCAGTGTATTTTAAGTGCTCAAGAAATCAATATCTGCCCAGTTATTAGAGGAGTTTGGGATAATAGTGTTATGATTAGGTTTTGCTACTATGGACTTGCACTTTCCTACAGTTACAAAGCCATATTATATATTCATGTTTATTTTATGATTTTCATTATTTTTCACACTTTTGTGCACTTTTAAATTGTGCTGGTATAAGGTAAAGGAAGCTTTGTGGGATGCCCCAAGGAAGATGACTGTGAGAAACATTTCTTATAGTCATAGTATGTCCATGAATTGATAAGCTTAAGTTGATAATCAGCTCCAGGATTTGTCCCTTTAAACCTGTTGTATGCCCATAGAAGCACATGGGGTGCTCAGTTCTCAGGCAATACTAACCCAACTCCCCTTTTTTAATTTTGGCCTAGGTACTTGAAGAATCCAAAGCTTTAGTACGTAACATCATGAAGGTGGACTTGGAACAAGCAAATGAAAAGGAGTGTGAAGTGTTGAAGAAAATCTGGGGCTCAGCACAAGGGATGGACTCAATGTTAAAATATCTTCAGAACAGAATTGATGAATTCTGATGAGATGCCCATGACACTGGAATTGTATTTCTTGGACATCAGGGCAAGCAAAATATGCCCATTTTAAAAAACCTTATATAAACTAACCCCTTGCTCAGCTTGGGAACAGGAGTGGACACCCTCCCCCTTCCCCTTTTATTGTCAAGGGGTTTAAAAGTACTGTATCTCTTAAATTTGAACAAAACTCCTTTCTCCCTGATTGTTACATGCAGATATGTACACACACAAATGTATGTGTGTGCATATATCTATATATGTCTTTTATATATATATATAAAAATGTAATATGTGTGAGAGTGTGTATGTAGACACACACACACAAGGTAAAAAATGATAGAGTGCACTACCAAACATCTCTTTAAAAGCTCTAGTTTTTGTTATCTTCGGCTAGTACTGTATCAAATAGAGAATTAATTAAAAAGTGAGTGGTGTTGCATTATTTTCTGTGTGGCAGGGAAGTCTGGAATAATGCTTTTCTTTTTCATGAGAATACAGAATTGAAACGGGTATTAGCCAGCCCTTGCTTTCTCTGCCCAGTGAGTCAGCTTAGAGAAAAGGCATTGTCTCAGAAGAAGGTTGAAATACCTCAAGTAATGGAACATTCTAAAAGTTGGGGGTAACTAAACCCTATTATGCTAAATCACACATATCCCCCAAAAGAGAGTGTGCTCAGGATTAATGCTAAGGAAACACTCTGTTATTTTGGGGGGGAGGTATAGAGGGGTGGGAGGAAGGGGCAGGAGTATGTCTGATTCTTACCCAGACAGCATGAAGAAACCACTGTCTCTTAGGGAAAGGGAATGAGGGAGAGCCAGATGAAAATGGAAGGGGGAAGGAAAAAAAAAACAAACAAACACAAAAAAGCTTGTTTTGCAGTATTAGTGAATCACTGAATATCTTATGTATGAATATCCTAAGTTATAAGTTAGTTTTAGTGGGTTTTTAAAAAGCCTCTCTGGGTTGTTTTTGTTTGTTTGTTTGGAGGTTTTGTTTGTTTGTTTTGTTGGGGTTTTTTTAAATAACTACATAAATGCTTCTGTTGCTGGGTGAAAATACTACTTTATATACAGTTTGGGTTTTGTTTTTGGTTCTTTTTCCTATTTGCTGGTTTAATTGATGTATTACACCAAAAATGCATTTTATGTTCATAAATTTTAGGTTCACTTAGAATATATTATTTAATAAGTTAAAATTCTTTTGGCACACTATTAAGTAAAAAAAAAAACTCTTTAAAAAAAACTACCTTATATTAGATGTTTAATGTTCTTTGTCTATGCTTTTTTTATTATTTGAAATATACACTATATGCAGTATGGTGTAAAAGAGTGCCCTGTGTAAATAGACCTATTTTGCATTCCTTTCAGGAGTGGTTAATGATTCCTGACTGCAGATATCTAGTATTACTTGGGTATCTGTGCTTGCAATCTTATTGAATGTATTATGAAGAATGAAAAGAAATCAAACCTTATTTTTGTACAGTTTTGAACTTTTTACTTGGAACTGACCCACCTCCCCTTCCCAGTGGAGAGCTGTACAGTGTGTAAATCTGCCTTTACCTTGGATTGGTACAGTATTTTTGCATCTGTGGGACCTACTTCTTTGTTCTAGTAGTTTGAACTATATATAAACTGTACAATCTGTAAAGTTTTTATAGAATAAATATTCAGCTGTGAAAACTGGTTAAATAAAACTAATATTTCTTAACACATTTTAAATGTGGCTCTCTCACAGAGTTGTCTTTTTCAAAGACACTTCCACTCTAATTTCAAAGTTGCTGAAACAAATCTTGTAACTTAGAGGCTTTAATATTTGTTTTATTTTGTTTAAAAAGTTCTTTATTTCCTTCAAATTAAAACTTGAATATTAATTTATTGATTTAAATTGTATAGAAGTTTTCTCTTACAGGAGGTAGATGGGAAAAGATGACAGAAAGTCATTCTACTTTTAATTATTTTGTTAGACTTCAGACTAATGTTCAGTAAATATTTTTTTTGCAATCTCTTAAAAAAGACTGTTTTCCTTACAGTAGTGGGGGCTAAGTTAGAATTACTTGGTTGAATTTGATTTTAGTGAAAAGGAGGAGAAGAGATGTCTTTATTTGCTGTTAAGTAGTTTTGGGTTCTGTCATGTTAAACCTTTTGGAGTTCGACTCAAATTTTCTATAAAGATCACTTTTCTGGCACCTCTAAGGCCGTAGTGTTCATATCTGTGTGTCAGCTGGGGGATTATTTACGCTGTCTTTAAACATGAAAGAACTGTTACAGTGAAGACATTTAGAATTAAATCAGTTGAAGGAACAGGCAATTCAACTGAAAACATAATTCGACTTCTTTTTTTTGTGTTGCTGTCAGTCAGGCTGTTATGCTGCCTACAGTTTGCGTGATAAGATGTGAATAATTTATTGACTGTTTAAATTCCTGTCTGACTGGAAAAAGTCATTCAGGCCACTTCCTATGCACTGTCAGTAACTAATTTGACACTATTAACAAATTATGTTCTCGTGCATAAATAGTACACACCTTTTGCCCATACATGGTCTTCAGCAATCCTGCTTCTTCAGGAAAATTCTGTGCCATTTTTTTCAGTATGGGTCAGTAAATATCCTCTGATGTGTGTGGAGGTTACAGTCAAGTCCAGTTTAGTCTCTGCAAAGCCATAATAGAACAAAGACAGGAACATTGTAGACCTCTAGTAACAATCAAGAAAACCTGAGAGTTCCTAAAAACTGACTTCAGATATTATAAATGAGTGTTTTCAAGGCGTTTCTTCACAGAAGAGATAGGTCTTTGTCGAGCCTGATTCATTGCTGATGCTTGTACAGTTTTACATATATTTGCTGTACTGCATAGATCACCTAACCCAAAGCATCAGATTTAGGCTCTGATGACTGAATCCAACCACAGTCACAAAGGTTCTCCCGGGCATGTGCAAAACTCTGCAGCCAGCGTTTCTTCTAAAGCTTCAGGTTTGGGGTCACAGCCTCCCAGAAGTAGTGGCACTTCAAAATGGCTCTTCTGTGTTAACTCTAGTGTGAATCTGGACGATTTCGGAGCAGCACAAATTGTTAAACCTACATGTAACAGTATCTTTCTAAATGACTGCCAAGTGAACTTCCATAGGACTTTTTTTAAATAAATGGTTTCCTGTTTTTTCTTCCTTCAAGCATGCAGGCAAGTCTCCTGTTTGGGTGCCAGTGTCTAGTCACTGGCTAGTAGAATTAGGAATAATGGAATATAAAATTCATCTGGTTTTAGCCTTGCTCATTCCTGACCCCTGCATCTCCTGTCAAGACTATCCTGATTGTAATCACTACTACATGATTTGATTAATTAGTTATGGAACATAGAGACAGTCTGAGGCCACTGGCTGTGTTGGTGCTGCAATTTAAGAGTAGCACAGGAACCTTGATAATGCAGTGTAGGAGTCCTTCCATGACATCTGAGTTCTCTTTCTGAAATAGGCAAGAGCCCAGGCACTGCCCAAAACAGCGAGTGGAGGAGCATTGGCCACTGGACTGCACTAACCTTTAAGGCTTTCCCCATGGAAGTTCTATCACATTCAAATGTATTTTTGGAAGCAAATAAGAGAACTTTTCTCCTGATGAGCAAATAGTAGCAGGGACCCATGGACTGAAGGTACTTGGAACTGTTTGAATGCCACCTGTGTGCACTTAATCCCACCTTCTGCTGATGCATTACTTGAGCAAAAATCCGAGCAAGGTCTTAACTCTGGTTAAGATAACCCGCAACATTTTGAGGTAATCTGAAGATCTGAACCTGCCTGTAGACTTTTTCCATGTTCACACTCCCTAATTTCCACAAATCTGAGATTTGGAACAGTTCCTCTGAGCAAGTGCTCTACTGGATTGAAAACATTGCTAAGAGACACTTCCCTGTAATTCAGAAGCTGCACCATTGTTATTATGGAAAAAAGGTTCAGGGGAATTAAATTACCTATTGAGGTGGGATTCATTTCCTAAAGTCAGGAATACTTGAATAGAAAAAACACGTAATACTGAGCTATACATTGCTTAACTTTATACTGGTAGAGTTCATACTTCACCCAAACAGTGATAAAATAGGCGTTCAACCAGTTAGGGAATGAGGCAGCGAACAAAACATTTCTGGCCAAATGGACAGGTAAAATACTCTCCATTTACTTCAATAAATGGAGCCAATGCTCTGCCTAGGTTGTTGCTGCAAGTTTAGGCACTTTCACAGTCAGCTGGGACATGACAAGAGTGCTTCTGAGAGGATGAGGAGAGAGTGGGAGGGAGGAAGTGCCTCAACCCAATTACAGTTTGCCACATGATTTTCCATCCTGAGGCACTGCCAGTAGCTGTCAACACAGACTGGTACAGAGCTCGCAACAGAGTTGGAGCTGGCAACCTTCAGTCATGCAGCGCGAGAGCTCAGCTCTCCTGGAGATGGCACACTGGTGAATCTGCCTTCCCAAGGAGAGTATCGAGAAGGAGAGTGCCTGTGTAGCACAAGATCACCATGCTCCTGCCTTGTACTGCCCCTCAGATTTCTCCAGAAAATACTTCATTCACAGCCCTCTGCATTTGCTTTCCTTTTCAGGGGGGATATGACTGAAGTTATACACCAAGCTTCCTAACAAACTCCAAATATAATCATCTCTTGAGGTACTCAGGATGAAAAGCATTTTGATGGGCGAAGATACTGGAGTGTGATGCAAAATCAGAAGATGAAATTCTGGTCCTCCTCATCCCCTCCTGCACAGGGAAAAATACAACAAATAAGCAGAATTAGAAACCACCAAAAAAAGAGCATGTAGGAAGTAAAAGGAGCTACAGCAAGAAGTAGAGGAGTGGCAGCTATTCTCCCTGAAGTCCTCGTTCTTACTGTGCTCAATTCTGGAAGAGCCACCTTTGACAAGAACACCAGGTGGATGCATAGCTGTTCCACACAGACTGGAGGACGCTGTCAGTACCTGTGTCTCAACACAGATTTTGAGTCTCAGGCCCTGGTCCTCACAGGGGCTTCAACCACCCTGATATTTCCTGGAAGAACAACACAGGGAAGGGAAGGCTCAGGCAGGATCTCAGCTGTGTGAATAAACACCCTGTGGGCAGTGCAGAGAGGACGGAGCCGGGCTCTTTCCAGCAGTGCTCAGTGACAGCACTGGAGCAGTGGGCACACACTGAAGCACAGGAGGCTCCCTCTGAGCAGCAGGGAACACTTTCTTAATGTCAAGCTGATTTCAGCACTGGCACAGGAGAGGCTGTGGAGTCTCCAACTTTGGAGGTACTCAAACTTCTGAACGTGGGCCTGGGTAGACAGCTCATGGTGGTCCAGCTTGAGCAGGGGTGGGTGGGACCAGATGACTGCCAGAGGTTCCTTCCAGCTTCTGTCATGCTGCAAAAGGAAACAAATGCCAACTTGCATTCGTTTTCCATCTCCCCAGTCCTCATCACAAACTTCCTCTCTGGCTTGGACTGCAGGGTCATCAAGCTCTGGATCACTGCAGGCTGTAGTCTGAGAACCCAATCAAATCACCCAGAGCATGCATGAGTACTGCCCACCTCACCAGAGTGAGCTCAACTCATCTCAGTAAAACATCTTTTGCCCTGCCTGCCTTGAAAAAACATAAAGAAAACTTACTAACTCAAAGAAAAAGAAATCTATTTCCTCTAGGATAAAGAGGATTGCAATACTTAACCAAAACAAATCCATGCCTTATACCCAAAACATTGCTTTGACCTCAGGGACTCCTTGAAATTTTGCATTTCCTTCCAAATTCTGCCTCAGTCAATGAAGCTGAACAGTTACCCAGCCATGGCAGTCATGCTGAAGCAGAACCACATGGACTACCCAAGAAGAAGCAGGTAGTGTGAGCCTTTAGAGCCACTGTAACTCATCTGTACCCCCTTGTCTGGGTATAAGTCACTAAACACTCCCTGTAGAGCAACTGTGCAACTCTGCAGGGTGAGAAGTCAACTCATAACACTCTAATAAACCAGTATTTCCTAGATGCTGCTTTCCAAGACTCATAACCCTCTCCAGCAATATTCTGACTTCCAGACAGAACTATATAAAACAAAAAGCAGTAGATGTGCCAGAATGATATTAATGAGGTACCTCAAAACCTGAAAATAAGTGAGGAGTTTTTGGAAATCTGTGGTTAGCCTACATTTAAAATGCCATTCAGCTCCCTCACTGCACTTCCTAACAGCAGGATGGTTCCACCCAATGCTCACATGGTAAGTTAATGCTTTGGAAACAAAACTCACTAAATGAGAGATGTGGCACATCTCCTAGACAGTTCTTGACACACAGGCATTAAAACTACAGTTTTGCCACTGAGCTGGGATATGACTGGAGGGAATGGCCTGAAGCTGAACTGGGGGAGGTTTAGATTGGATGTTAGAAAAAGGTTCTTCCCCCACAGGGTGGCTGGGCACTGGAACAGGCTCCCCAGGGCAGTGGTCACAGCACCAGCCTGACAGAGTTCAGGAAGCATTTGGACAATGCTCTCAGGCACACGGTGTGACTCTTGAGATGTCCTGTGGAGGGCCAGGAGTTGGACTTCGTTATCCTTGTGGGTCCTTTCCAACTCAGGATGCTCTGTGATTCTAAGAAATACAGAAGTCTGTAGTGCTAATGTAGATAATATAATTAAATGAGACATATAAAAATTGTCCAGAAGTTCCTGACATGATTTGGTTGGCTGAAAATAAATGAGACTTCCAAAATCCTCAGCAGAGTGTTATATCCCAGGAAGGTGGTTTGAACGTGGGAAGTTCCCTGATGGGCAGTATCTGGCCAGCCCTACACACCAACCTGACACGCCACCATTATTTCCCCATTGCTGGCTTTCCTAGAGCTCCTGTGAGTTCATCCTGAGGAAGAAGAGCTGCTGTGACCTGGGAAGCAGCACCAGCAGCCAGAGGTGCGTTATCACTGAGGCCCAGCAGCACAAGGCATGAGTGAGATAAGCACTGGGCTTTCCCTCCAGGCCCCGCCTCAAACTGAAACCACTGGCATGGAGGAGGAAGGAGAATCAGAGCATCCCACCCCAAATCCATGCGTAACGCAGGAAGGAGGCACAGCTCCTCCACAGGGATGACAGCCGAGATTGGGCATCTTCTACATCCCTTGTTCCTATGGGGCACAACAGGAGCTCTGTTTGAGGAGCTGAAAAGGCGCCCGTGCCTCGACTGCTGCCACACTCAACCCTGCAAATCACTGATGATAAAAGAGCAGAGTGCAGCACTGCCCAAGGCTCAGACTTGCCCACTTTCCCCAGCAGATCAAGGCACTATCAACACCTCACAGGCTCGATCCCAGCTCACACCAGCACCTTCCAATGTGCTCTCCCTGATAAGTAAAGCCATCCACACCTACACCCTAAGCATGCAAAGGAGTTACCCCAGAGCCTGGCAGAAGTGGCCTGTCCCTTCTGGAGAACGTGGGGCCAGAGGCAGGAGTGCAGTAAGTGCTGCCCTACCCCGGGCGCCCTCAGACCACGGTGCTTGCAGCCCAAAGGCTGCTGGGTGGCCAGCAGCTGCTGCCAGCCCTTTCTCTTTGATTCATGTTTTGTGGAGGGGCATCAGAATGCCTTGGAAACCTTCACTGACCAGCTGAAGTCAGTGCGGTCATAAATGTGGGATGATGCAAATGCCAAAGCCTCTCCGCCTTCAAATTCAAAATATATTTAGAAAATCTCTTTTGAATGATAAAATTAAAAAAACCCAGCGCACTGTGGGTCTCCCAGCAGCAAGACCTGGCTCTGTAGGTTGGGGATTTGATCCTGTGGAGTGACAGTCTGGCTTGTTGCCGCCTCTGATAGGATTACATTTATCAGGGAGCTGGAGGGCCTCTGCTACTCCGTGTCTCTGTGGGAACCCCTAAGGGGAAAATCAGGGTCTCCTCAGAACTGACAGGAAAATTTAAGACTTCCTCAAAGAAGAAAAGAAGCAAGGCAGAAGAAATCCAAGGGAAGAAGTGGAACTATTCCTAACAATCATGATAATTGCAGTTTTGTAAGTTAGTCTGGCTGGGTGCCCAGAACGGGTAAAAAAAATCCCAAACCAGTTTAACTGACAAGCATATAACCATTTGCACAGCCCTGCAGCAAAGCAAAATGACCTCCAGCTTCTCAAAAATTTCAGTTATAGATTTTCCCTCATATCTACTTTTTTTTTTTTTTTTAATTTGGGCAAATTAATGAACCTAGGCCTTAAAGCAGTAGTGAAGTTTTATATTTCTGACAGTAACCCTGAGATTTAGACACACAATTGTTAGTAAAAACAAACAGGAAATAAATCTTGCTTAAATTTTTAAAATCCCTTATTTAAAATACGTGTATGATACTTAGTAAGCCAACTACACACACCCAATGCATAATATTCAGTAGTAAAATATATATTCTGCATGTATAACTTACCCAATAAGTTCACAGGGTTTTGCCCATCATAAGAATTTTAGCTACATTTTTGTCCCTAATGTTCTTTTTTTAAAGGTTTCACTAACAAGTCACCCAATTACCTTTGCATCATGACAACTTTAAACTCAGTTTCAGCCCCCTGATACAATGACCTACCATTGTGGCAGTACAATTTCTGAATTCAACACTTGTGAAAATCAGAAATGTTCACAAAACTGCAGACCAAGGCATCCTGGCACAGCTTCAAAAGCTTCACTTTAAAGGTTCTTGGTGCAAGATTATATATGATGGGGAAACATTCACAAGGAATTCCAGAAACTGTAGAGATGGATATCAGGCATCCTCCTTGATGTTCTCTGTGGTAAACAAAAAACTTTTTATTTTTTTTTAACAGAAAGTTGAACAGCACAATTATTTTGGACTGTTATTTGAGCTGCACAGACTTTTCCTGCCTAGAAAGAGTTAATCTATACAGTAGTTTTCTTTCTTTAGCAGGAACTACACATCTCCTGATTGAATCATACAAAATATAGAATTATAAGAAATGGTGTCCTTCAGGCTCCCTTCATCCCTCCCTGCTGTGTTCCCTTTGTCCAACCACCCTTGGAGCAGAACTTTGCCAACACTCAGAGCAGCTTTTGACAAGGACATGTAAACCTTTCCTGTTTTTACAGCTGGAAAAGGAACATGGGTGCTGGAGGAAGCCTGGCACTTTTCTGGTTTGAGCTACCCAGAGCTTCCACTGTACAACATCAGAGAAACAGACATTTAGGCTCTGAATTACCCATTCACACTGACATGAAGTAGGCCTTGAGCACTACTGTTGGCTACAGTCTGCACAAAATTATATTTACTATCTAATTTTAAGAAGTTTATCTTTCCTAATAATCATTTTGTATCAGGAGAGAATAAGCACTCCCTAAGGATTCAGTTCCTTTTTCCTTGAGCCTTTGTAATATACTGGTTTCTCATCCCTTGATGCCAGCTCCCCACATGCTCAGAATGACATAAATTACAATTTTATCTAATCTGCGTCTTTTCTAATAACAAGAAAGCCATTTCTCTCCTAGCATTATGTCACTATTCATTCTTGAAGTCCCCTGGAGCTGCATCCGATTCATACCAGAGTACAAAAATGACTGGAGCACAATCTTTTGGTTGCCTTTATTCAAATCCTTTAGTCTGTTTTGCTGTTATCCATCTTTCCCACAAACCCAACTCGATGCCTGCTAACACAATGCACAGTACCCTGGCTCAAGACTCACTGTTTATGCTGCTCTGGACACGTCTCTTTCCCTGCCCCCCAGCATCTCTGTGCTTTATTTATTCTGCTGACTTGTGCCAAATGCTGAAGTCACAGTCTGAGTTCTCAGTTAACTCATATCCCTGCCTCTTTTTCCCATTCTTATTGCCTTTCCTCACAAATTTTATCAGGTTTGAATAGCTCAGTCTTTTTCATACCTGCCATACATTTACATAATGGACAACTGTGGTTTATTTTCCTTTGCCCCCTTTTCATGAAAACCTGGCAGCTCACAATGCTCCATCCTTGTGTATTTGCATATCACCTGGGATAATCTGGACCTCAAAGTGACATGGGGGTTAAGAAATATGAAGCTTATTTTGGCTCTGTTGCGATTCTGAATCCTAGCAGCCAACTTGCTTCTTTCAAAATGTCATTTTTCAACAAAACCCACAGGCTTTTAAGGCTCTAATTCATCCCAAAAATACATTCAGATGAACAGGCTCCAGCCAGCTCTCACTTGCCATGAAGCCAACATGCTAATAGAGCTCCATCTTTGCTTTCAAAAACCTCATGACAGGATAATTAACTTAATAGTCCAGACTTCTCTTGGGTCAGCTTCAATTCCCTTCCCAGAAAACTTCCCCAGGCTCTTGACAGTATCTTGAAACTGGTTTTCACTCTCTCACACTGTTACTGCTCTTGACAGTCTGTTTCAGGATTTTCCCATGTACTAACCTTTTCCATCTCCGAGGCAAGCCAGATGCTCTCCAAAGAGGAGAACAAGGAGTGAGGGATCCTCTTGGTAATTCCCCAGTACCTCCAGAACCTGGTAAAGAGGGCATTATCCTGCTGGCAGCAAGACCCTTGGAACAGCTCCAGGGACACAACTAAACAGGCTGCTTGTCCAACTGCAGCACCATGGGGCAAGGACACTTCTGATCCTTCTTCAGAAAGGTCAATCAAATTTAAAGGCATTGGACTGGGTGAAACACTCTGCAGTGCATTTCTCTCTTCTGCAGCCTCCCTTGGAAGCACCAGAAGGCAAAGATTGTCAGGTTTTACACATTAGTACTGCACTTGACATGGTGCTGCTAGCAGGCTATGGCATTTCATGTTCAGTATGAGATACGATTAGAAATTGGGCAAAGTGCTCAGAAGATGCAGCATTTAGCTCTAAATGTACTACTACCCATGTGAATCCTTCACTGAAAACATCCAGAAAGTTCATGCAGGAAGGGTTTAAACAGCAGGAATAAGGTTTATACCCTCTGCAACAAAAGTGACTGTAGTCATTTCAAATTACAGACACAGGGAAACATCTGTGGAGGTAAAAAAAAAAGAATCTAAAAAAACGTAAACTGAAGATGAGTGAAGCGAAGAGAAACTGAAGTCCACAAGAAGCTGCTACTTATTTCTAGTTCTAAATGGAAATGGGATTCTTTGACAAATCTGATTCCAGAAAAATATGCCCCAACTCAGGGTCACACAGATGAACTCAGAGCTGATGAGAGGACTCAGCTCTAGGGGCTGCTGTCACCAGATGATGCCACAGCAGTACTTATTTATAAGCCTGCAGGCTTGCAGGTGGATTAACAAAAACATTTAAATGCCTTTCATGGGCAATTATCAAGAGGCTTTTTTTCTTGCCATAGTTGTACAAGGTCAAGAAACCAAAGAGTTTGTACAACACCAATCAGCTTCTTGATTTTTTTCACACAGGTTCTTGTATTCGTAGATGTTCTCTTAGAACAGGGCAGTGTCTCATCTCATTTGATTGCAAATGGAATAAACTTGAACGTGCTCAGGGGTATTTGGCATTGTAACCTATTTGTTCACTAGGAAATAAAAAAACCCTGGTTCTTAGCAAATTCAGTACACTGTGGAAGAACCTGAGAGTTCTTTATGCACACTGCAATCAACTATCTAAACATTCTGTTCCCTTGTGACCACGATTGTTTGGAGAGAAACACATCAGAGCCTCATCTTCTGTCTGAAAAACACTGTCTATCTTTCCAGATGGTTATTGAACAGATTCAAGGTAACATTTTTCATGTTTAGTCTCTGTCCAAGACCAATTTCTAAATTAATTTTCTTGTTATCCTTAAGACTTCCTTGAATTCAGAGGTAAAAAAGGGGCCAACCACAACCCCTTTTAGAGTAATAGCTGTGTAAGCTGGCACACCTTAAAAACCCACAGTGCTTCTACCATGTCCTCACAAGTCACAAGGACAAGCATCTATGACATTTTGGACAGAGTCTGGTTCATGAAGCCATTTCTGTGTTACTGAAAAACCCTCAGATATCCATTGTGTGTTACAGCTGCAGTTTTCAACTTTTACAAACAGATGTCAGTGAATCCAGGAGGATTTGAACTTCCTGAACCAACTCACCAGTGCATACTGGAGTAAAACAAGAAAGAGCTGTTCCAAATTATGAAGCACCAAAGCAGCCCTGCATAGGGCAAGCCTACTTTCTGACAGTCATGTTAAAGACATTTTCTTCACAGCTCACCTCTCTAGAGGTCCTTCAGCATATAATTCATTTGATCCAGCCATGCATCAGAGAAGAAGCAGAGGGAATTCCAGCATCTGGATCTAAAAGCATCTCACATCTAGTTGAAACTGAGCAGCAACTCCACTCTGAGCCCCCAGAGAGGAAAAGTCAGCACAGATTGTCATTCATGAAAGAAACAAATCTATGGAAGAAAAATTGGCTTTTCCACTAGCCTATCAGCACCAGTGAAGAGTTTTGCCTAGAGCTTGTGTGCTTTCTTACATGGAAGTGTCATGGCTACGCTCCAAGCTCCCACTTCCACAGGAGCTATACGAGAGGTTCCCACGGTCAACAATACCTTGGGGACTTGAAAGAAAGCTAGAGGAACTCTTCATTATATAAAAAAGCACTCACCTCTCTTCAAGGGAAGACAGAGAGGAGAGAGGTTCCCATGCAAAGTAACAGGGGTGAGGTTGGGCTGGAAGCCCTTTTGAAGCCACATCTTATATCGCTTCCTGAAAACGTGTTCAATCCCTGCAGAATCTTGCCCCTCTAAATCTTTGTTGCAAGGCACGGAGCTCTGATTTCACTCTAATTTAATGAGGAGCTTAATGTCTAAATGTTTTGAGCGTTGCTTGGGGAATAGCAAAGAAAGCTGGCAGCAAGAAGTAGAGAAAAAGGAAAGAAAAAAATTAAGTCTCTGACCCTTCGAGAAATCAGGGAACCAAAAAAGCATCCTACTGATTCTGCAGAGTTTAAGGGACTTCTATCTACAGGGATCAAAACTTGGCTCCTAAACCTCATGTGTAATTCCCAAAATAAAGGCCTGGCTGCTTACCACCAAATGCATCAATTTTTGCCTAGATCACATAGAACTGACGTGCTTATAACGGGAGCCATAATTAATAGTGTTTCAGCAAAACAATGCTCGGGAATGTCTCCTTGCTCAACTGAAAGAAAAGTCCTACAGCTAAAAATCCCAGCCTTCCTCTCAGGGAGAGCAGAACAATGAATCTTGCTGCAGAGTGACATATTCCAGGCAATTACAAGAGCTGCAGACCTCAAAGCCACACTCTGAGCATGACTGGAACATAAATAGATTAGCAACTGCTAAGGACTGCTCTTCCTCCTGATTCACAAAGCATGGTTCCTGCTTCGCTTTTGATGCCTCTAATGATGCACAACCACTCTTTTAATAAGAAAAGCCATTTCACGTTTTTAAAAATATCCCAAATGCTCCATGTTACCCTTAGTTACCCTTCATCCCTCTGTTCTCTGCAATGCTGCTGACTAAATGGAGCCATGTTTTTCCGGCACATTACAGTCTTGCCTTAAGTAGAGTAAACCCCATCCCACTTCCTTCACTTCCGTCACCCTCCAGGCAGGTAGAGGAAAGACAGGACTTGTTTTGCCCTGAAGCCCTGGCCAAAACCACCCTGGCTCCAATTAGCAGTCTTCAGAGGAGAATGGATGTGGCAAGCACCAATTCCAGGTTCTGAGGTAAATTCTGTGAACAATAAATGGCGACCCATGGCTCTCTCAGTGCTTTGCAAAGCAAGGAGCATCTCTGAGGCTGTTACATTGAATGGGAAATAACAGAGCAGCACGGAACTGCCGGGCTATTTGTAGAAGTTCAGCCAGCAATTTGTTACCAGGGCTACAAGTAAAACCCAGAGGTCTGTATCATTGCACATCAGGCACTCTTTTCTTTCTATCTCAAACTGTCTGTCCTCATGTTCTGCCCCCTCCCCCCTAAAAATTCCTGAAAAACCCAACCAAAAACACCTCCACCAATTTTCCACTTCCACCAGTGCAGGCTGCACTAGAACCCAAAAGAGCCCTGTAATCCTCCACATTGTCTCCCAGCTAGTGTAGGTAGCTCACTCAGCACGCCCACTCTTCTGCCCCTCTGTTCTGAGATGAGGAAATGCACTTTGTGGGGCCGGGAGCCCAGCCTGAAGGCTGTCAATGCCATTGGGGAATTAATTGTCACAAATAAACACCACAATGATCTGCTTTTTAAAGTCCTCAGAACTCTGTAGGGACTGTTGCTTTTTACAGATATAATCTGAGGGTGCTTATATAATTTTAAATACTTAATTCATGGAACTTGCAAACCCATACACAGAATTGCCAAGCTATAAATCCCAGCTATTCCTACTGACCTTTAAGATCAGTGCAGGCACAGAGGTTCCACGAATCTCAGACTGTGATTCTGAAGTATTTAACATGAGAGATGCAAGTCATGCCATCCTGAACAGCAGCACAGACGTCAGTGACACTGGGAGCACACCACCACCTTCCTGTCGAATCAGTCACAAGTACATGACATGGCATTTAAATCAATTATGGGATAGCAAATTATACCCTGTGATCACAAGGCTCAAAAATATGTGAGAACATTTAAATAATTTTATGGTGCCACAACACCTTGTTCTGACACCAGGAGAGCTAAAGGTGGATTTAGTACCTGACCAAAAAACAGGCACAAGGACCAATGCATCACTGCTGGGTTTTGCATCTGCTCTGCAAAAGCTGACCACTTAAATTCTTCATTCCCATCAATAACAAAGAAGAAAACTCTGTTCATAAATAGGAATTGGCATTGTCCAAATGACAGAGCAGTGCCCAGATCATTAAGGCTTTTATTCCATGCCAAACCATGAAAAGTATTGAAAATTGCCATGCAATAGCACTAGCTTCTTGTAGAGTCTCAAGATAAAGCCTTTTAAAAATGCATATTCCTTCTGGAAGCACTGAATAGGGCTAAAAACTTCACTAGTGACAAAATTAGAAATACTTGTCTTCATTATAAATCAATAAATGTGCTGTTATTCAACAGTAACCACACACTACAGCTTGGTCCCTTTGCAGTCTTTGTTACTGATACATGATGCAGAAAGGCTGTTGGTATCTATAGAACCTGGACATCTGCCTTGGGCATTAACAGCAATAATATTAATAACAATATTTATCTATATTTTACAGTGGGGTGGGGAAGGTGTAGAAGAGCCCATTCCACTGCTTAGGATATACTTCAATTACTTCAGTTCAGACACATCCATATTCTAATAATTAAATTGTTCTAAGAAAGCCAACTAAAAGAAGCTTGCCTTAGCCAAGGCTCCTTGCTCTTTGCTTTCTGGAAAGCTGAAAAGTTCTCAAAGTCACTTTAGCTCCCCCTTTTTGCTCCTGTATACAGCTGCATTAAAATAAGTACTGCTCAGTAGTGCTGGAAGCTACTTCCAAGGGTGAAACAGAGGCCACTGCTTTATAAGAAGTTGCCTTAGTTTACAGCAGATATTTCTGAAGTTCTTGTTACTATTCAGAAGGTGGTGCTTGTTGAATAGCCCTCTAATTGAATTAGTCTCCGGTTTTGGTCATTAAGCTCCTCTCTGTGAATAAAAATGATAAAGAGAAACAGTTCCAGCATGTTCCAGTGTAGCTGCCACATTAAGACAGAGTCAACTGCATGCATTAATCTTTAATTAACAGCATCAGAGGAACTATAATCTAGTAGCTAGAGTACTGGACTAGCTACAAAAAGCCTTCATTCCAATCCCAGATTAGCCACTGATTTGCTGTGCACCTCCCATGAGAGGGGGAAGAGAAACCCTTCTAAATTCTCCCTTTCCTTTCTATCCTTTGTCTGCCTTACCATTCCTTTTTGTAGTAGCTGTAGCAGGGGCACTCCCTGCATGCACAACTCCACCGTGGCTCTGCAGCACTGGGTGAGCAGCCCAGCTGCTAATTGCAATTAACAGCAGCTATCTCAAAACAGCTGTAATTTTTGGCATTTCTATCACTTCTCTATAAACCAAAGAGAGGCAGCCTGTAGCAAGGAATAACAAAACCACACATTATGGTCCATCTTTGTGAAACCTTCCTTACTCCCATTATTGCTATGCAAACCCCAGGCTGATGAGATATGAACTTGGCTTTTATTCCAGTCATCCAAATGTACATATTGCCTAGGCTCTCCAAAATGGGTATTTCCCAGTAAATGACAGCAAGATGCAACCAGAAGAGAGTTGATGCTTATCTTTCATTAAGCTCTGCCACCTCCCTTTCAAGCTGCCTTAGATGAGCACAGGTTCTTGTCTCTCCTGCACTCCCCAAACTCCACCTGTGTCAAGTCTTTCCACCGCAACCACAGCATCTCTGGAATCTGAAAAAGAAATTTCTTTTTCACATCTTTAACTATTCTCAGGGTCCCCTCATGCTAATACTCCTTTCCACACACAACCATCAATGATTGTTTTAATCTCATCAATAATCTCCCACTCTTCCAAAAGGGATGCACACCTTTATGGGATACATACCTTTATTTCTCCAGATAGGTTTCTCATTCAGGCAGCATTTGCAGACCAAAAAGGCAGATATGTTCTATTTGGAGTGATTTGTGTAACACATGCTATCCAGCTACCTCAGCTTTGGTAGGTACAAACAACATGAAAGTTTGTCCTCTATTTGTTCTGCACCCACCAATCCATGAAAACACATAAACACTTAGTCAAACATTGTGTGCCTGGAAAAGCACGTGGTCTTTGTGGCCCATTTCCAGAGCGTTCTGCCACCTCCCAGTAACCTCTCGACAAAATTCCCTCTCCATCCGCCAGCAGAGAGGCAGGACTGCACAGCTCAGTAGAAAGGCTAAGGTTAAAGCAGAGCAATTCCCTCGCTCTCAAGGAGTGGCTTATCGCTGTCTGTCCGCATTCCAGGACAACAAAACCTCTACTTCTCACACAACCAGCTCGCCTCAGGCTTGTCTCTGCATTCAGATATTTGGCTCTCCTTCCCCATGCTAGATAAAACACTCCCCTGAGGCAAAATTTTTTAGTAAGCACTTAGTCGTCTTTGATCTCAGAAGCAGCTGGTGCACAGCTGCTCCCCATTACTTTTGCAGCACTCGGGAATCTTTTGCATTTTCCTGTCCTCCCTTACAGGCAGGCACAAAGGGCAAGAACATCACCAGCAACCATCTTTCATTCTCAGGCAGAAACTTTTATCTCCATCTCATGTGCCCTGCCCAATTTCTCCTTGAGCTACTGCCCGCCTGGCTCAGTCTCAGATCCTCCCTCCGAGCGGGATCCCCAAACATGTGAGCAGTGCCTTCCCATTCCTCTTCTCAGCAAGGCTCTCCTCCATGCTTGGGAGTCTCCTGGGGAGACACAGTACTCCGTCTGACTGTACAGATGCTAGAGGACAGGCTGCTGTACCTCATCCCACGAAAAAAAATCCCTCAAGTTCATTTTTTTTTGTTTGTTTGTTTTTGTTTTTGTTTTTTGTTTGTTTTGTTTTCTGTTTTGTTTTTTCAGGAAGTAAGATACGAGTCAATTCCACCCCAGTTTTTCTTCTCTGCAACTACAAAATCCAGCAAGCACAGGAAAGCCTCCCTCCTTAGAGGTGAGTGCACCACTGGACCTTGCTTGGAAGCACAGGTCTGGTTAGCACAGTATCACCTCACAGAGCCTGAGGTTAGACCAGCTGCAGTGCCTGTCAACAGCACAAGGGTCTTCAATTGTACTTTATACAGGTCGAAAGAAAACAGGAGAAAGCCAGAAAAAAACTCAGCATCTCAAGTTACAGGATCCAGAAACAGTATTTTAATCCCTGCCTTAGCTGGAAAAGCCATTTGAAGCCACCAGCAGACAACTGTGGACTGTAGGATGCAGGACAGCCACTGCAACACTGAGCTTTGAGAAATGCCTGCAGTCCATTGCCTGGGCACACAGGAGGCAAAGGTAACTACTGACCAATCTGCTGAGATTTCCCTAGACATCCCTGCCCCGCAAAAAACCCCAAAAACCCCCCAAACCCCTCAAAAACCACCAACCCCCCCCCAAACAATCAAACACAAAGAACCCCCACCCCCAATAAACCCCCCCCCTTAATACTCACATGCTGAGGAGAACTGAGAGCTGAAGTTCTTTTTCTCAGCTTGCCTTCCAGAATGGTCTCACTGAGGAGCCCAACCTGCTCTTGCAAACAAGTCTTCGTTAGAAAAATCACTCCACCTGGTCCCACAGCTGCTCCTGGAACCACCACGGGAAGCAAACTCACCCATGCAAGATTCTCACTTCTGGGTGTTTCTTTTTTCCCCTCAAGCAGTATATATTACACTTGTTTTTATGCCTGCATACACACTGTTGAGGAAAAGGTTTTACTAGAATCTAGTAGACAGATGATCACACTCACAGGGCCTACAATTAATAGCTCTGAAGCTACAAACTTCAAATTTTCATAAAAATTTAGGATTTTAAACTTTGTATTAGAATTTTTGCTGCAGGTGGAGCTTCCAGGAAGGCTCAAGTAAAAACTTGACCTTATGGTGAAGAGGAAAAAGGAAGATATGTCTTATTACTAGTTTATGTAAGTCCATAATGCCTCAACAGACCCTTTTAAAGACTTCAGTCAACAGCTCAAGCCCTTCACACTGATGCATAGTAATGAAATACAACCATGTTAAATATTCCCTAGTCAAGTGCCAAGGCAAGAATTCTCCCAGACTCTTGTACCACTGTCCATTCAGTTTGTGACTGTGACTCTGTCTGTGCAGGTAACTTCTGCTCCTGGTAGCCTACTAGAAACATTGCACGCCAGCACAACGTTGAGAAACAACGTCATGATTTAGAAAACCGCTGATACTTCAGAGTTGTGTTTGTAGGACACACAGCAGACCTTGAGCAAAAGGGGGTCATGGTTAGTGGAGGGCTGTGGTAGACAAATACCGCCTGGTAAATCATCCAGCATGATTCTCCTCCCTGAAGAGAAACAATAAACAGATAAAAATGGAGCTTAGCTGCTTCGCATGATCGTTCTGCTTTTCTGTGCCACTCACCCTGGCATTTCCACAACAGCTTTTCCCCAGTTTCCAGTACAATCTCTCACTCCATCAAGTGAACCACTTCAATTTTAGCACTGCATTGGTACTTCAATTGGTACCCACTCCTCAAAACAAACCCCAAATCCCACCTTCCCCAAACCACCATCCACCTTTCCATGGATTTCAACACGGGTAGCATGGATTCTGTACAGCTGCGGCTGCCTATGCTCCAAGTATTACTACTCACTGTTAATGAAACCTGTTCCACATCAAATGCATTGTGTGAGGGCACATCCACAGCTTTAT
Source organism: Prinia subflava (assembly GCF_021018805.1). Classification (NCBI taxonomy): domain Eukaryota; kingdom Metazoa; phylum Chordata; class Aves; order Passeriformes; family Cisticolidae; genus Prinia; species Prinia subflava. The sequence goes on from NC_086247.1 coordinate 85,915,110, forward strand.
TCCCAGGAATGTGTCTGCAATAACATCACAGTGGGACCCAGCTCCATGAGTTGCCCTGTAAGCAAGAACCACACCCTCCTTTTGAAAGCAGAGATTGTGTGTGTGTGTGTGAAGGTCAATTAAGAAAGGAAGCAGCAGACTTTTGCATCACTGTCAGAAACACTTCTGATAACCAACTGTGATTGCAAAATCAGGGGGCAGGTCAGTAAGCCTTCACTTTTCCCACATTTAGTGGGAGCTCCTCCCAGTGCCACACACAGTCTCCTCACCTTTATTCTCCTAGCCCCTACCAAAGCAGGGAGAACACATCTCCCCCTTTGGTATTTTTGCTACCATGTAGACTGAAATATCTTAAACAGGGATATGAAGGTTTTACAGATCTTTAATGTAAAGAAATAAAACATTTAATACCAAAATGACCTTTCCTGTCAAATATTTTAGCTAGCAATCTGTAAAGCTAACTTTCAAATTCCAAATTTGCTCTTGGAAAAGAGGACTACCTACAGGCAATTCCTGAGAAAAACTCTCAAAAACTTAACTTTCCCTAAAAGCTGTGAAGTTTTGTGGAGTTTTTCAGAAGGCATTGTATGACAGTGAAGAAACAAAAATCTATTCCTTCCATTGGCTACAAATAACAAAAACATGAACAGACTCTTGGGTCTTAATCTGTTACATAACTATTTGTACAAAAAAGATTTTATTAGTTTTCTGTCAGTAACAAGGGATTGTTAGAGAGCTTACTCTGTGGACATAGCTTTATGGAGGACAATCATCATGAGCTCCTACAGCCATCTGCAGCCAGTAGTCCAGATTTCTAAAAATGACAAAGTTGTACAAGTTCTCTCCTCCTTTGTGGAAACCATGCTCATTTTCTCTCCAGGACACAGGGCTGTCTGCAAAGCCATGCACAGTTAAGGTCAGCCAATACGCCAGTTTTGGTTCACCAAAATAGCAACTGCAAGCAAGAAGACAAGATAATCAGTGATTATAATGGAAAAGGCAGCACATTCAAGTCTATAGTATAAAGTAAAACAATCGAAAACACACTTTAGTGAAAATCTATTAACAGTTAAAAAGCCTAGTCCATAATAAATAAACTCAAAAGAAAATACTCAGAATACATTAGGGAACAAAGTAAGATTGACTATCTATTGTTCCTACCATAGTTTCATGCATGGCAAATCTGCAAATTGTAGCCATTAGAAAAAGTTCTGAGTTGTAGAGTTCTGAGTTTCCACCAGAATGCACTGTCTTTCAGAAAACTGAATATTTCATGGAAACAATTGATATCAGGGAGGAAAAAAAGACATTGGAGGAAGTAATGTAGTCTAAGGCTATGCTTGACACAAATACTTTTACCACCAGAGAGGAAACAGATTATGAATAATCAAAGCCAGATATTATCCACTCTGCATTTTAAAAATGTAGGAGTATCATACAGCCAAAGTTTCTTAGAAATTCAGATAAAAACCAAAGTCAGGACTAGAATACAGAGCAGGCTTTTTCAAATTCAAGGCATTCAAAATAGTTTATTACTTTTTTCATACTGATGTCAAGCTTCCAGCTCATCTCCTAATTAAGAAAAGAGTCTTCATTTATGTATTTTGCTATTTATTTCCAACTGAAAAGTATTTAAAAGTGAATTCAAACAAAAAGTGTTTGAGTACAAGTGTTATGTACTCCTGTCAGCCCTTACCACAGCTGCTCCAGTAACTGAATAATCTTCTCAGGAATTATAAAGCCTGTGATTGTGCACAGAAAAGCTTTTTCCACCACTGTGTTGGGCTCAGGGCAGCAATAGGTTGATAAGAAGCTGGAGGATTTGTTGTCTCTGGAAGAAAAAACAGTAAAGCAACTGAAATAAATATGCTTTAAATATTCTATAGGATGTCTTAGTAATCAGAATTTGTACCAAAAAAGTAGGATCTCTGTACATCACGTAAATGAATGCCAAAGTAACTAACGACTAAGCAATCAGTACAAAAGATCTCATGGTGCTGTGGGTTAAACCTGTACACACCCAAACACCACACAGCTGCTCCCTCACTCACTCCCACCTGGAACTGGAAGGGCAATGGGAGAAAATGCATGGGTTGAGATAAAGACAATTTAGTAAACGAGGAAAAGTTCCACATGAAAACAAAGCACACAAAAGAGTTAATTTACTTCTTCCCATAGGCAGGCAGACATGCAGCCCTCTCCAGGAAGGCAGGGATTCTGACTGACTTGGGAAGACAAACGCTGGAACTCTGAGCATTTCCCCCCCATCCTTGGCCCAGCTTTTGCTGCTGAGCATGTCACCATATCCCGTGGTGTGGGGTGTCCCTCTGCTCAGCTGGGGTCTGCTCTCCAGGCCAGGTTCTCTCCCAGCCTCCCACTGGCAGGGCCGTAGGAGAGACAGAAAAAGGCCTTCAGACTGCAAGCCCTGCCCATCCACAGCTAAAACATCCCCTGTTATCAACACTCTTGGTCACAGATCCAGAGCACAGGTCCACACCAGTTACTACGAAGAAAATTAACGCTATCCCAGCTCAATCCAGTACATAACACAGATAAAGTCATTCAAGACTTACAACAAACATTTAACTGCAAAAAATACTCTGACTTGCAAAACAGTGTCTGCCTTAATAATTATTCAACCATTTTTTGAAATAAATTGTGGCTTTCCTTACTTAAAACATTTCTAAAGATCAAACAAATTCAAGTACTTACAAGCTAACTTGATTCAGGACAGCACCCAGCCATTCAAAGAGCTCCTCTGTACTGCAGGACTCCTCTGGTTTTCCTTGTAGGTCATTACTTTGTAACACTGGACACTGCAGGTCCCTTAAGGTGCTGAATGTTACTTTTGGCTTCAGGGCCTGTATTTGGTTTTTTGAAAAGTATGACATCAATGTTGATCCCTCTGCACCTTAACAACACAGTACCACAAACGGCTGTTACGGAACTACTAAACAAAAGAAGCACTGAATACATGAAACATTTGCATATAAACAAAAAAATGCAGTGTGAAACTGTTTGTGTGCTTTTAATCCATGGCAAAACCTTAGAAACTTTATCTTCTTGGAAAGAGAAGTTAGTGCAAGATACAGTAACTTAGTACAGCTCAGTAAATTTGCTAACTACAAAGTGTAGGTTTGCCAATAGAAAATTCAAGCAGAATTAATTGCATGAGTAATAAAATGAGCTCATTAAAAGGTGGAACTCAGAGTGTTCCTGAAAAGGAACAGATAAAATTGAGCAGGAATGTCATCTCAGAACAGCATTTTCCCTGAATAATGGAAAAGTGAGCATGTGATAATAGGTTTAAGAACAGATTTATCAGTGATGTCAAGAGAATTCCAGAATAATCTGGAGCATAAGGACTGAAGAGAAAGAGGAGAGGTAAAGAAATCAAAATACATCACAAATGTCACTTTACTAGAAGAATCAACTTGCCCCTGCTCCCCTCTCCCTGATAACTCTTCAAATGCAGTATGGCTGTAAGAGTTAAAGGTACCTTGATGGACTTGTGGGAAAGTACTAGTAAGAGATCCAAACCAGCAGGTACTTAGACTAAAAAACTAACCTAAGCACACATATTTTAAATTCAGAGATATTACCAACTTGCTTTTGAAGAAGGAAAGTAATTTACATGGAATAAATTCTAAATTTCAAATTCCAGGTAATGTGTGCTATTTTCAAAAAGTAACAATGGGTGTCTAGGAGACCAAGAAATAATGCCTCACTCATGAAAAGTCTGAAGTGCAGAGCAACATCTAAATATCACAGAAAAGGCATCTGTAAACAGCAGAAATTCAAGAATAGGGTAGAGTTTACTGTGGAATACTGTATCTAAAATTTTCTATCAGAAAATATGGACTGCCTAAAGTCCATCAGCCATATTTATGTCATCAAGAACAATCATTTGGGGGAGCAGAAAAAGGAGGGTTAAGCTCATTTTTTAAGTCATTCTTCAAAAAAAGGTTGTTTCAAATACCACAATGACAAAGACAGGCAGTCACTGAATTCCTCTTAATTTAGTATTTTTATATAAATATATTTAAGTCTGAAGAGTGCCAGAAGAGATGATCTTCCTTATATTCTATTGGCATTTATTAGCCTGATAGGTTCAAATAATGTATAACATTGCCCTAGAATTCCTGGTAAAATATAGAAAATCATACATTTTACATGTCTGCTGCATGTGGGAGCCTCAGCTATAGCCCTAAAAGCAGGAAATCTCAAAGACTACGGTCAAGACCCTAACAGAACAATTCCTCTAGCTACAGCACAGCTTTCTATGCTAACACTAACCAGGCACATCATCAAAGCTTTTCAGAGGCCACTGACTTTCATCCAATAAACATGTAAAATTGTGATAGAAATTACAGCAATAGAAAAAAAGATTGTATTCTCTCTGTCATTAAAGACACGAGACACTCCATATTCCCTTCTCCTGTTCTTCTTGGTGCCAAAACCACCATGTGGGAAAACTGGGTATGAAAACCAAAAATCCTGCAGAGCTAGACATAGCAAGAAACACCAGTTATCAGCAGGAAGGCTGAAAGCAGAATGTTCACAGAGGACACAGACTCTCCTGACAAAACACAGCCCACTTTTTCCCTTCCAGCAGAATCTACACAATGTCTCATATCTATTAATAAAAACCTATAAAAGTTTTATTTTTGTCAGTACTAGGGAACTAATAGTCTTTTGTGTGTTACGAGAACAAGATCCTTGCACAGAAAGGCATTCAGATTTAACTCCATATTCAGGAAATGATTGACCTGACCTGCTTTTCGGATATAAGAAATGAGGAAAAAAAATGCTATTGTTCCTGAATGCTGCATGCTGAATGCATGGGCAGCAGCAAACATAAGAGAAATAGTGACCCTAGAGGCATTTTGCTCTCTGTCCGGGGTCAATAAATCCAAGCAAGCTGAGCGTGAAGATCTGCCACCTCAGTTGGATTTATGTCACCATTTATGGTAGCAACAGCCTTCACTGTGACTCTTTCCTGAAGATTACAAGGATGGGAATTGCAAGCCTTTAAACAATTTCTGTATGACAAACAAGGAAGCATCCTTGTCATATGATTAGTACTTGGAAAGGGGGAGGGGAAACATGAAGGAATAAAGTGAAACATGGCACTCCTAAAGGAGCTTGTAAGCAGCTTCCATTTCTCAGGTCAGTTAACTCCTTCTCACACTTGGCCTTGAAGAGCCAGGACAAATAACCAATATAAAGAGGAGATGGGAAAGCGTTCTCAGGAACCTTTCTAATATCCTTTCTCCCTAGTGTGGAGACTCAAAGCAAAACAAGACCAAAAGCTACACATCTGTGATGAAGAAAACCATGTTTTTCAGTATAGACACTAGCAGTTTTCATCAGTTCTATGCAAATGCTACATATCCCTACATACAGCCTGTTCTGAGGTAACACAAACAACTGGGGACTTTGAAAAACTTCCTTCAGAGGAGGAAAAATAATTGAGTCCAGAAGAAAAAATAGGGTAATTAGAAAACAGTAGATAAACAAATACTAGAAGATTGTTTGAAACAGTACAACTTCTTATAGCAACCTTTTATTTGGCTCCAACCTCAAACGAGTGCTTGAGAATGAAGTGATCGCACAGCCCACCGTGCATCCAGGCATGTGGCACACGATGCAAACAGGGAATCTGTACCTGTCCTGGTACTGAGGAAATCAAAGTTCCCCATCCTAAATATGTAACTAGATACATAACTTATGTGTATTAATAATAAAAAAAGCAAACCAAAAAAACCAGTATTGATAATGGTTACGTATGTCACAAATTTATAAAGAGGCAGCACCATCAAATAGGCAAAGTTTTGCCAGAAAGCCTGGGCAGCACAGAGAAAGGAAATGAAGCAAATAATGTCTCTCCTACGAATCACTGTTGTATTCCTGAACTGAGATGTTCTGTGCACAGGAAGTAACACCCTCCCCACCCCCAACAAATAAACAAAACAAAAAATCCCACCCATACACATTTTAATCTAACTTTTCCCCCCACTGAAAATGCATTTGGACAATCACTATAAAAAAACAGTAAACTAAAGATATTTGGACTTCATGTCAGTTGCATTTTAGTTTTACATTTAATTCTTATTACCTGTATTATGCCAAGCCAGTAGGAAGTCAAATTCTAGAGGTTTCTTTTCTTTCAAGGCCCAAAGCACTCTGTTATGTTTCTTGCTCTCAGGGTGAAAGCCAGCATCAGTCAAGTCAATAGTGATAACTGCAGAAAATGCACAATAGCTATTGGTACCCAAATGAAATAAATTTTATTATTAAATTAGAAGAGCACAAAGAAACCAAAGAACATTAAACTTCCTCTTTACAGCTACAAAATCTTTACGAAGTATTTGATTATGCAAATATGACTCCCTATTAAGTAAATAAATATTTGCCTCCTGCTGTCCTCCTTTTGATATAATCTGGAACTGGATCCTAGTGACTAGAGGGACAGATTCCTGCTGAAATGGCACTGACAGAAGTCCCTGAGGAGTGCCTTAAAAATATCTTGGTAATTAGGCAGGCTATTAGCAGTAAAAAAAAAACCAAAAAAACACCACACTAGAATTTGTAACAATAAAAGTCATGTATACAGCAATGACAGCAACACTTTTTCGATACACTGTTTTTTTCCTAGGTGAATTGTCCCACGGATAAGTTATATTTATTTTTCAAATGGAAATTTCATGATAGAATTTGATGCTCAGAATGTAAAATTGTGCCAAAATACTTATTAGAAATAAATATTAGAAATAACAAGTTTCCCCTCCTAAAGTTTTTATGTAACTTCACCTACCACCTGCTACAAGTCCCAATACATTTGAGATGCCACAGTATTCATGTTTGGGTTTTTTAATTTCCTAAAAAGACAAATTGATAAAATTCACACTCATGATGTCTTCTCTGCAGCTGTTTAAAAATCATGTTTTTCAAGTACTTTGTACAGAGAGATTACCTTTTTAAATGTGTGAAACAGTACAATTCTCCCTTTCAAGCACGCTGTCTTGGATGAGGCTCTTCACTGATTTTGTATAGTGCACACATTTTGAACACCTCCTTAATCAGTTTAAAATTTTCTGACTTAAATCAGGTTTAGACACTATGCAGAGTATGCAAAAATTCTTGAGTCCTACATCACTCCAGTAGAAACAACACAATGAGAACCCCTGAAATTAAAAATTTTATAGGCTACTGAAAAGATGATGTATTTCTGTCCTTAAAGTTGCTTTACTACTTGGAGAAAAAGAACTTTCTCTCTTCAGGCAGTCCTTGTATCTGCATCTGGAAAAATATAACCTAGACAATAACTAGTTTTAGTGAAAGGGAAGTTTCAACATCCTAACCAGGTGCTTCTTAAACAAGCCCTGTTTATACATAAATACTTACTGTATCTCATTACTTTTTTGCCTGAATAGCGAGAAGGGCGACCTTGTAGTCCAAGTTCTTCGTAAGTATCCTTATCCACTGACAGGATTAGCTTACCTATAAACAAAACAAATTTTAATAGAAATAATCTTCTACTTGGTTCCCTTTGAGGTCTTTTGAGAACTGTATACCTTTTACAATGTTAGCTTCAGATCAATGGTATTACTAATGTAATGCAGACTTCTTAGTTCCAGTTAAATGAATTACCAGGTTAATCCTTAAAAAAAAAGTTATAACTCAATTATTCTTTTTTATCAAAGAGGTCTTGTGAACTAGACTAAGAAAAACATAATATTATTCCTGAGATAATCATAGCTTTTTTACTGTACTGCTCAGTTCACTGTCTCCATCTTCCCTCCACTCATCCTCCAGCACTTGCTGTGTCGTTTGCTGAGCACTACATTGCACAAGGGCCTGATTTAGCAAACATTCATGCTCATCGTGCACTGCTCAGCTAAACAAACAAAAGCAGTTCCTCCAGGTCCAGTGGGACAACTCACACTGAGTAAACTATGCCTGTTAGTGATGAGCTGATACGTGCTGGAACAACTCTGCTGCTGTGCTCATAAACCAGGTCTGGCTGCTGCTGCTGCTTGGTACAGAGCTTCACACAACCTCTCTCTACCACAGTCCTTGAGTTCTACTGCACAAGTACCAGCACAGAACACAAACAAGTTAAGATGCAATGGAAGAGCTCAGACAGTGACATCACCAGGAACTGCAACACTGTCTCTGCAATAATTGTGCACAGCTTGTAGCACCTGTCTCACACTAACTCCGTCGCTATCAAGTATCCATTTTGTCAGGACTGTAGACAAAACAGTCCTAACAACAGACACATAAAAGAATTCTTCTCAACAATCTGAATTACTCATGCCCTCATGGACACCTGCCATATTATGGCTTCTTAGGCTAGAGGGCAGATAGACCAGTTTGTATTTCTACTATATCTTATATACTGTTAAACACAAATAGGACAGTGTAACTGAAGCTCAAAATAGCTTCATTTTCTCCCTGAGATGTGGGACATTTTATGATATCTCCTATAACACTGTGATGCAATTGACATAGACTTTTAACACGTTACATAGTTCTCAGGAAATCATAGAAACCTCATCAAAGGGTTTGTGTTGGAAGGGACAATAAAGATCACCCAGCTCCAACTACACCACTACACCTTCCACTACACCAGGCTGCCCATCCAACCTGGCCTTGAACACTTCCAGGGATATGGCACCACAATTTCTCTGAGCAAGCTGTTCCAGGGCCTCACCACCCTCACAGTAAAGACTTTTTTCCTATTATCCAATCTAACCCTAGCCTCCTCCAGTTTGAATCCATTCCCCCACATCCTACTACTACATGACCTGTTAACAATTTCCTCAGTGGTTCTCTTTCAGGCCCCCTTTAGGTCCAGGCAGGTGCTCTGATTCTCCGCAGAGCCTTCTCTTCCCCAGGCTGAACAACCCCAGCTCTCTCAGCCTGTCTTCACAGGAGAGGTGATCCAGCCCTGTGAGCATCTTTGTGGCCTCCTCTGGACTTGTTCCAGCAGGTCCATGTCCTTCCTGTGCTAGGGACCCAGAGCTGAACGAAGTACCCATGGTAGGGTCTCCTGAGAATAAACACTTCGTATTTTAAAAGTGTTCCTGAGCAGTGCTGATAACTTTCTTTTTTGGTACAAATTCTGTCTTAAAGACAGTTAGGAAACAAGACGTTGGAATGCAATGTTTTCACAAAAATAATCCCCTATAGCAATTGCAGTTATGGTTGAAGCATTGACAATCTGACTATACATAAGTGAAGCTGATTTTTGTTGTTTTTTAATTTCCTTTAGATGAAATAAATAATTTACCAGCATGAATCAAGAAAGAGCTAAAATCAGCTGTTATTTTTTCCAATGAACACATATTTCTAACAAAGTTGGCAAGTACAGTAAGCATTATTTTCCAGTTTCCATCATTCCAAATTAAAAAAAAACAAACAAAACACTCAAACAGAAACAACTCAGACCACAACTGACAGGTATTATTGAAACCAAAACAAATCCCCCATACCATTTGGTAGCAGAGCTGCAGTATTATCTTGATCAATTTTTGTCTTATAGCTGAGTGCATAGCAGGAACCTTTAAGAGTAAAGCAGAAAAACATGAGATGACACAGTCTGTAAAGACAGACATGACAACATAAACAATTCACTTCAAGACAACCAAACATGACCAACACCATCTGAATCATGCTCGTGTTTTCATCAACTAACTTTCTTCCACCTTCTCAAACAAAATGGCATTGTCATTATTTTTATAAATCCTGTTTATAAACACTGTTAGATATTTTAAAGGACCTATAACAGGGATAATGTTAATAATATGCCCCAGTATGAAAACACTTTCTTTCCTTCCACCTGTGAGTCTCCCCAGTCAGTAAATGGAGAACCCAATATTTTTCCAGACATATTTTTTATTACCAGTTCACACAAAGACAAGGTGGAAGATGCTCACATTACTAAATAATTTTGTCACATTACCTGACATTAATTCATTTTATTTTTAAAAACACAAGTTTCAGATGAACTCTGTGTACAAAAATGGTATTGCTTCCATAACACTCCTGGCATCAAAACCATTAATGAGACTCAAGGAAATAAGAACAGTGTCCCACATTTAGCAAGTAATGGATCTCTTATTCTCCTGTTTCATCTACATGTTCTCTGTTCTCTCTTTTCTATGTATTTTTTTTCTGTCTGGCTATCAGCTGAAGGATAGAACAGCTACCCTAAGCCAAAGGAGTGGGCTCTGCTAGATGCAAACAGCATGGTCTGACTATGCAACAGTGAGGTGGCTGGGCAGAGGCTGTACCTTTCTTTGCATCCTCTTTGCTCCTACAGAGTAAGGATCAGCTGTCACAGCTCTCTTAGTGAAATATAAAAAATAAGAGAGCATATTTTTGTCTTTCCTGCTGTGGAACACAGCTCAGCACAGCTGTGTTGAAGTATGAAGGAACAAAAAAGGGAAAATGAAGATTTCTACAAGAATCTGCATAAAAGTGAGGTGTAGAAGAAACAGGTGTGAGGATACATGGAAGCCCTCTTGATAGCTGGCTTTCAGGATTGAGATGGAATAGGGAGAGATTCATAAGGAATAGTCACAGGAGTTTTGGGACCCTGTGGGTGTAAACAAACATTATCACACGTGACAAAGCAGAAAAAGGCATATAAACAAATTCACACAGAATTTGCTTAGTACTTTTCCTTCCCTTCCTTTGAAACAATCTCCAGAATAAATAATAAGACTATTAAAAGTTTTACTGTGCTATTAAAAAAGTACATTGTGACTGCATTTGTTCTGTTCTGATTTCCTCCTTACCTTTCTTCACGAAAGCATCAATGAATTCATGAGCGACCAATTCATGCACAGGTAAATTCCTCACCAGGTAGTACTCTCCAATATCTGCAATTGTGCTCTTCAGCACTTCAGGTACCATGCCACATTCCGGGATCAAAAAAGACACCTATTAGGAACATATCTGTAATGTAAATCCTATCCTAAAACCAAAAAAATCCAACCAAACAAAACAACAAGAAATACAAAAGAAAATCTCTATTTTTCAAAGACGTATCAGTATACTATATCAAAATGATATATGGGGAAATGATATGGGGAAAAAGTAACATCAGGCAACTGTCTTCGAATTGTATCAATTTTCCCAGTCTCCAGGTACACCAAATACATTATTTGGTGGTTTGAGTTTTGGTTTGGTTTTTTTTTGTTTGTTTGTTTGTTTGCTTGCTTGCTTGCTATACAATAACATTTGATATATTATGTAAAGACATGATGTTACACAGCATGAGTTAACAGAAGACCTTGTTTCACATCATTATACATTTAACTTGATGTCGCACTGGGACACCTCCTTCAGCCCTTGCTGGAGTACTTGTTGGAGCAGTTGTAACTAAAGATGTAGGCTAAGCATTTCCGTAATCTTAGTGGAAAAGCAAAGACCAAAGTAGAATCCTTAATTTACTTCTGCTTAAAACCTTTCCTGCACATTTTCCATAGACCAAGAGAACCCTGAAGTCTGGCAGACCAGAGAAAACAAGGTAATACATGGCAAGTAATATAAGGGCAAGTATGAAGCTTCCCAGGCAGCATAAAGGTCTGTCCCCTTGCTCCTCCCTCCAACCCTCAAAAAAACTTCTTTCCCAAAGCTCTTGGAGAACAGGTGTGTATCACTCCTGGCACACTTGTTCAAGACAAGTAAGGACTGAAAAACAAGCTGCCTCCACACCAGTAGAAAGCTTTCTGATTAGCTGCTACAAAACATCTCAGAAGTCAGAAACAGTTAACCATCAGCCCAGAGAATTACAGGGAATGAGAAGGGGATTATGAAACAGGGTCCTGCCTGATTGCTGCCTAATGTGGAATACCTAAAAATTTTCACCAGGAAGGATGTTCTTTCATGTTTGGTCTTTGTTCACTTTCAAGCCTAATCAACAAGAAGGGAGATTCAATCCATGAAACAAGAGCACAGCTAAAAAGCCCTAAGAGAAGTCCAAGTCTCTTTGCTAAAGTTTAGGGCTGGACACGTTTCAGTGATCTCAGACCTAGGGGTAGGTTACAAAGCGTGGGGAGAAGGATGTACCTGACAGCGGGCAGAAAGAACACGAAACTTACAGGCCACGAGGACATTTGGCAGAACTCCTGAGATAAGTAAAAACTTAATAAACCCAGAAACTGTGCTGAATCAGTTCTGAGTGGATAAGAGGCAATTCTGGCAGGTGGAGATCACGGTCACGACTCACGGACCACCGAGCCCAGAAACCCAGGACTCCTAACAGAGCAGGATTAATGAGCATTCGGATTAATTAGCATGGGAGACTCATTAACCAACAGAAGATAAAACATTAATTAGTAAGAGAACTATGTAACTTGTAGCCGACGAACACTAATTCCTTTGTTTGCTAAAATGTTTAAATAGTGAAAAGTTTTGACAGGCGGTGTGCTTGATTTGAGGGAACTTCTGCCTTGCGCCCTGCGCGGAATAAGCAATGTCTCCTTTCTAAAATGTGCCTAAAAATCGGCCCCATCATTTCTCCCACTGACTCACCCCTCCAGCTCCTCCTGCCCGCCCGGTATTTCAGTCCCGGAGGAATGAAAGAGTTTGTTTCTCTCATGCTGCGCGAGACCACAAACACAAAGCGGGCTAATTAGCTTTTGTTTGTTTGTTTGTTTTTCCCCCAAAATGAGGCGCCAGGTCTGGCAAGGACGGAGGAGCTCCCCAAAACACCGAGCCCGGCGCGAGCGGGGCGCCGGCAACGCGGCCCTGGAGCGGCTGGCAGGCAGAACCGCCGGGGTCGGGTGGCTCCGATCCTTGTTTTGCTTTGCCTTCCCTTCCTTTGCCTTCCCTTCCGTTCCCTTCCCTTGCCGTCCCTTGCCCTGCCTTTCCCCCGCCTCCCTGAGGGGCCCCCGCCGAGGCCCCGGGCCCGCGCTCGCGCCACTCACGCGGCAGCTGTAGGCGTGGTCCCGCACGTGCGCCGCGTGCCGCGAGCGCGGGTGGCGCGCGTGGCCCCGCTCGCACACCAGCAGGTGCCGCGGCGCGCGCCCGAGCTGCGCCGGCAGCATCCCGGATCCCGCCCGCCTTCCTCCTCCTCCTCCTCCGCCGCCGACCGGGAGCCGCCGGGAGCGGCCAGAAGGGCCGGGGAGGAGCCGTGCCGTGAGGTCACGTCCGCCAGCTCCGGCAGCTCAGCTGCTTCCGCTGTGGCGGCGGCAGCGGGGCCAGCGCCGTGCCGGGCGCCGGTGGCCGCCCGGGGCTCTCGGTGCCTGCGGGCTCTGAGCAGCCCCGGCACGGATCGGACCCCGACCCCGCAGGGGCTGGGTGTGCATGTGCTGAGTGCGCGCTGGTTTAAGCACGGCGGCTGTTGGGGTTCGGGAGCACACTGGCTGTAGAGAGACCTTTTCCAAGAGCCTGTGGTGACAGGACAAGGGGCAATGGCTTCAAACTGAAAGAGAGCAGGGTTAGATTAGATATTAAGAGTAAAGTCTTTACTGTGAGGGTGGTGAGGCCCTGGAGCAGGTTGCCCAGAGAAGCTGTGGATGCCCCATCCCTGGAAGCGTTCAAGGCCAGGTTGGATGGGGCACCAGCAACCTGGTGTAGTGGAAGGTGTCCCTGCCCATGGTCGAGGGCATGGGACTGGAAGGTTTTTACTGTCCCTTCCAACCCAAGCCGTGTTCTGGCTGCCGAGCAGCCCCGCAGGCTGAGCCAGGCCCCGCAGGCACTGCGGGCTGCCTTGCCGGGCCCGGGGCGCTGCCCTGGCAGTGCTCGGGTAAGGAGGCTCTGCACAAGCACAGAGGGAACCCTGCCTCGGATGTGTTGTGCTGTCTCACCGCTCCTCCTGTGCCTTGTCTGTTTCACACAAAACACGCACGAACATTCCGGCCTTTCCGCCTTCCTGCAGTGTTTCTTCTGCCGCTCCCCTGCCTTCGTGGTTTCCAGCAACTTTCTGGGGAGCTGCTGTTTCTGTGCCCAGCACGGCCGCGAAGTGCAGCGCTTCCGGCTCCTTAGGCTGACTCAGCCCCCCGTGTTTCAAGGCAGGAGCTTTGCGAGCTGTGCCGGAGGGACACCGGGACGCTGCTGCTGCTGCTGCTGCTGCCCCGAGCTCGGGGCTCTGCGCCCTGCCCCGGCCGAGGTGGGGCCGCACCTCGGGAGTCACCGGCTCCTTGACGCCGTGGGGAGGGCTGGATTCTGCACTGCCCGCAGAAATCACACCGACTGGATTATTACCAATCAAAAAAGGCCGTGGAATCACGGCAGCCTTCTAAGCACGCAGACGTTAATGGGGAAGGAGCTACGTGATTCATGCCAGTTATTGTCACACCCGCGGGCAGAAGCCTCTGTGAGCAGATGAGTCTCGCTCTGCAGCGGTCAGAAAGGCTGTGCTACTAAAGAGGTGAAAAGTTCAAGCCTCTGATCAATAAGCCCAGAGAGTCAGGCAGGCAATTTCAGCTATACTCAAAGCAGCTTGTGGAGAGGTTTTTAATTTTTTCGTTTGAGTTCATTATTTTGGCGGGGAGACATTTTCTGGGGTGTGTTGGAGCTTTTTATGAGCTTCTCTATGCTCATACAATTTATGCTTTCTGCTGGGGATACGAATGGATGGGAAGAGAATTGAGGAAAAAAATATGTTGGGGTAGGGTCAAGAGAGTCAAGATTCATGGTTGCATATTCAGCGTTAAGTCAGTATTTTATGGATTCTGGCAGGAGTGTAGTTCCCTGCAACACAGTGCAGCACTGAAGGATTCACATCACTGTTCAGTCAGTTTGGTTCATGTGTCAGGCAATTAATTTCAACCCACCCTTAGTCACAGATATTAGCTGTACTATTATAGAGTATGTGTATTTTAGAGAACTCCCTGAAGATTCTAAACTACATTAAAAAACCTACTTAGAACTCCAGTAGTCTGTTGTAATGTACAGAATTGTAATGTACAGAATTTCCCTATCTTTAAATGAGACATAAATCACACACATATATATGTGTGTGTATATAGTAATTGTTGATTAATGCTGACACTTTTATAGTGGTTGTTACAGTTTTATGAGTAATTTGGTATGGCATTTCTTTATAGTGTAAAAAGACAAAACCAAAAAAACTCCACACCTTTTAAACTTTAAATATTTCAAATAATTTAAGGTGTAAACCTATGACAATTTTCCCAAGGATTTCAAACCCGTGACAGGGTAATGCAGTTTTACAGCAATTCAGTTTCTGCATGCTTAAAGAGAATTACAGGATATAGTAAAGAGGAAAGGATTGCCTTCAGGCAACTTGTGGTAATAAGCTGGCATACAGAAGGATCTCTCAAATACTTCCTGGGACTGATGAAATTGGATTCTGATTTTGTATAAAATGACTGAGTTTGGAAAGAAAACTCTAATCTTCACATTATGTACAGTATCTCTTTTTGTGAAGCCCAGCTGCTTCTTGCATATACTTTTTTCCACTATGGAAGAACAATCTTAAATGCTGAATTTTCTGACTTAAAAACCAACATTAATAAAATACTTCGAGTTTCATTAAAACAAATCTAAACAAGTACTTGTCGTAGACTTTTTACTTTGGTCTGTGTCTTTAAGATGAAGCAAAGTATTTTTATTTTCAGTCACTGCTTTTTCATTCTTAAATAGTGTTGACTGCAGAAGGGAAGGAAGGAAGCTGTCTAAATCTCCTAGCCTTGGCTGTTATAATTACTACATGGCAAAACAGAAACAAAGAGGTACCTTTGGCACTGTGTTAATCTAAAAATAATAAAACACATAAGACTGAAAGACATAAGACTGAAGACTTGATCAGCATCAACTGTGGGGTTTTTTTGTATGTAGGAAAGTGGAAAGATGGTGAAGATGTGGACAGTTAGCTTTTTAGCCTGTTTCTTACACACTTTAGTCCATATATTCAGAGTGGTGATGGACTGTAAAAAAGGTCCCAGACTCAGACTTGTTCTTTAAGGGCCTTACAGATCCTCAGCTCTGCTGAGCTACTCCCCAAAGCAGCTGTTCAAGCCAGGAAGACCACTGAATGTTAACCATGGACCAGATTGTTTGATTTCGTTTAAAATTACATAAAAAAACACCAACCAACCAACCAACCAACCAACCAACCAACCAACCATCTGATCTGTTTTTCTTAGAGCTAAACCCTCAGTAATCTGGGAAACCGCCTACTCACTCAGTTTTGTGGTACTAGAGTGGTAGAAGAAATGAGACGGGTAATTCCTCCAACAGGGCTCTGGGGAGCAGGAGTGTGTTTCATCTATATTCAGGGAGGGTCATCACCTCCACTTGCCTCCCAAGGATCAGATTTTGTCAGGGTCTTGCATGATACTGGGGAATTTTCAAATTTTCAATTTTCACATTCTCTCTCCTCCTAAAGCAATCAATTGTCCTTCATTATGGGTAATATGAGGCACATGTACTCTGTTTTCTATTCACATTTCCTTGCAGTAGGCAACAAACTGTGGCCATGTTCCTCTGATTACCCCTTCATCTGCTGGGAAGCATCCTAGGGAACACTTCCACACCCACCCTGACCTTCCATGGGCAATAAAGATGTCCTTCTCCCTGTCCCATAACAAATGGGGAAAATGCTGCATTTTCCATGGCAAAGGTCTCCTCTCCTGAAGTGACAGATACCAGGCACCATTTCCCCTCAAACTGAATAATCAATCAACAAAATCGTGTTAAGCTCATTGTAGCAGTTTTGTTCTCAATTGGTACATCATTTTCCCAGTTATATGAGCTGCTGTGCCAAAGGATATGAACTGTCCCTGCAGAAATTTTCTTGATAATATCCTTAGAACGTTTTATTTCTAGCGACATTAGTGCTGCTCCTGAGATTGCAGCAGATCACACTGTTGCTTTAGTACACCATCATGAAGGTACAGAATGCAAAGCAAAGAGAAAATATAACTAAGCATTCCTTCTGTCCACAGCTTAAAAAAAAGGAAAAGAAGCGGCACAGAAATTTAAAAGTAGGGTGGATTTTCTCTTAAGATCAGTGCGCAGTACTTCCTTTCTGTCACAGCTCAATCTTCCAGACTGCTTCAAGTAGAGGATTTTCCATTCCCACCAATAAATTAATAATATTTCTTGTACCTTTTACTGTTCATTCTTTTGTGTATTACTGCATTTTATGAATAAGTATTTGGATTGCAAGGCCACTGGCATTTTTCTCGCACTGTTTCTCTGACACCCCCAAATTATAAAAGGTCCTGTGCAGCACTTCACACCAATCTTGTGTGGGGCTGCCTGTAGCTGTTTCCACCAAGGATGGGTGCCAAAGTTTGGCCCTGCAAGCTTAGTGCAGTAAAATTTCAATCATCGTTTTGCAATGCAACATCAGAGCCATGTGGTTGCTGGTTCCAAGCACAGAGAAGCTGCAGATGGTGCCAGCAGAGGAAGAAAGCCACAGGGAGAGGAGCCTGTTCTCTCAGCCAGCTGGAAACCTGTTTCTCTATGGCTGGATGGAGAGTTTGCCTCAGCTACCCTGCTTGAACACAGGGTTAAAAGCAGTTACTGGAGTGCCTGGAGTCATGATTTCTCTCCCTAATATTATCTATGAAATCAAGCAACAGAAATTGTGTAGAATTTTAAATAACCTAAGATTTTAAAAAAGACCTAAACCCACAAACCAACCAAAATCACATTCCTTGGTAAGAGCAGTATTTTCAGCAAGATCTAAAGGTTTAGGGACCTGTGTGGCATTATCAAAAGTTTAAAATTAAAATTGTACATTTCATTCATTTGAGCAAGATTCAAAGTTTCACCCTAGAAGTACGCTTGAAATATTCACCCTGCCCTCACCTTCCAACTATGCTAACGTTAAACTGGCTTATAGGAACAATGGAAGCAAGTGTTGTTCAGGAAGTATTTAAAAGACTCTGTGAAGGTTAACCATCAAGTTAAGGTAAATACACACATACATATGACTATAAACTCATGAGAGTAATATGAGAAGCCAGGAGCACAGGTAAGAGCATAAACACAGAAGTGTGTATGTATATGTGACTTGAAGCCATAACTACAGACATGAGGGTATTTTTTTCCTCAGGTCCTCATGATTTTGAAGACTGGAGGCCTCCCCAGCACTTTTCCTGGGAGGTGTGCACAGTTAAGACGTTATGCAAGCAACCTGTTCTAGTCTCCTTTCCTTTTTCTATTTTCCTTTCCTAGAATGTTCATACTCACATACTGGGATTTTTTTTTTTGTCCAGAATGACTCTGAGGTCTTTGTATTTCTTTTTTTAACCCCATATTTCAAATGAACTATTAAAAATATTACTTTCAAAGAGCAGAAATCTGTGGATTATGGTTTAAAGTGAAATTTTGGTGAATTTAAACCAATTATATTTTCTATAAATGCACTTTTATCCAAACAACTGGGGAAAATGTGAAATTTCCCCCATTATTTTTTCATGCCTAAGTGTTAAAAAAAAATTGAATCAAAGCTCTGCCACTGCAAGTTGGCTCTTTGCCTGTGCAACCTATTCACACAAAATCTGCTGCTGATTGCAATGATGGGGAGGAAAATCAATTTCATCTCTAGAACTTCTGTCTTGGTATTTTGCCTTCTGGCAGGTTGCACTCAGATGAACTTCTTTCTGTAGGTGCTGCTTTGTTTGGGAACATGTTAAGAAACAGGCAAACCTTTGTACATGCCTGGATTTTTGTTTTAGGCAAAAAAAATCTGACAAGAAACTGCACCATCTATTAAATCAAGCAAACAGCAAAAATTGGATCAGTGTGAAGATGTAGCATCTCAAACAAACCTTTAGACTTCACTGGTTGCCTAGAGAATTAGAGCTCTCTGCAGAACATACTGAGAGGTGACCACCTCACTACTTTTATCCACTGTACTTAAATGTGGAAAATAAAGAGGGTGATTTGCATCTTGTTGCAGCTGAGTGACAAAACTTTATGGGTCTTCCTGTTCTGTAACACAAATCAAGAAATGATGACTACATGGATTCATTTGTAAACCACAGTGATAAGACACCCCCCATAACATATGGCAGGAAAGAGACATAGAATTTTGCACAGAGTCATTAATCTTCAAATTTGAAAGTAAGACAGGCTTCACAGTTAAATAAAAACACTCTGCCTTTGGCCGAGATAAATTTTTTGCTCTTGGAGTGCAAAGGAAGTGATTGCTGTTGGGGAATGAATGCATCCTGCTTGTGGGAGAAATAAGAAATGCCATTTTTTCTTCATTTGCCAGGATAACTAAAAAACAGCATATAAAATGAAGTGAAATGGAATGCAATCTTCAAGGACAAGGGGTAAAAAAGGAAAACTGCAAAGGAGAGAAAATTACTCTTGAAATAGATCCTTCAGGTAATTTAGCTGTTTTTAATCACTGAATCCATTTAATATTCACAATGAAAATTAATCCATTTCTCTTAAAAGTCTTGCTCAGTTCATCAATTCATTAATCCCCCTTGGTTGCTAAGTTGCTGCTCCTTGTGTCTCCAGCCTGATTAGTAATTCATAAGATAACTGAGGGCTCAAAATATTGGTTCCCCAAGACTAGTCTGGCTAATCTTGGTCTTGTTGAGTTATCCTTGAATTTGCAAGTTAAATGCTCAGATGGAAAGGGTCTGCTTACATGACTAGGAAGTAGTGGCACGTATGGGAGAGGGACATTAACTACCAGAAATCAGAGCAACAAGTCCAGTGGGATGAGTGGGCAGTGATCTACTTACTGCTGTCGGGAAGAGGGTAACGTAGTGAGAACTTTCTGTTCACTTTAACTGTGCTCTGTTTCTTGGATGGGAGACAAAGCAGGGTGTGAATGGCACCTCTTCTTCTTCAAGAACATCTTTATTTTGAAAACAAAGTGTCTTCTTTAAACTGAATTGTTTTTGAACTCTTTACAGTGTGACTTCTTGAAGTATTTTCAAACTGAAGTGAGTCCTTCTGCTTCACGGAGTAAAAAGATAAAACAACTCAGTTTTGGCACCGTTAGGTTGCATTCACAGTCTATCATATTACAGAGACATTAGAAAAGATGTACTGAGTCACAGAAGTAGCAGCCTTTAAATGTCTCCTCAGTTTGGGAGTGAAAACAAATAGGAGACGTGGCATTTTTCTTTCTGTTTTAGTTGGATATGAAAAAGGACACAGAAGCAGAGTTACAGCAGATTAGTAGTCCAGATACCAGCAAAAGAAACATTTTGCTAAACTTATTCCTAAATATTTACTGTATGAAAATGTATTGAACTATGTATTACCTGCAGAAGGCTTGTAAAAGCAACTGCCCTGAATTGTGCCAGGCCAGTAGGAACAAAACATCTAGAAGAACTTTATTAAGGTTGCAATTCCAGTTCATGGTGATATGAATCATGATAACATCCTTCAGTAAAGTTTTAATGCCATGATCACATACTACTTACATGGCTGGAGGACTTGGACTTCATTTTCTTCAAATTATAAAGAATGCAGGCAGGAAAAGGATGGTTCTGTCACAGAGGCAAGTGATTTTCTAGCCTAAAGGGACTAAATTTTATTGCTTCTCCAGACATTCAGCACCCGGCAGTGCTATGCAAATTGCTCAAACTAACTTGGCTACCTAATGCATACTGATAATTTTCTACCCAAATAACCCAAGCAGTCAGATTTCTGAGTTACTGAGCTCTAGCTGAAATCAAAAGGAGTGCTGTGCTGAGTCCAATCGTCTATTCTCCTAAGCAATTTCAATAGCCAAGTTGCACACTTCCAAAATGAGCACGTAGAATAAAGGGACACTTCTTAACTTGACCTCTTTGCAGCTCATCTCTCTAATGCTAAAAATCAGGAATAACTCATCTCACAGTAGTCCACTGTTTCTGAAGCCCTTGAAGATGTTGTGGTGCTGAGCACAATGGAGGATCCTGTGAGGAGATCTGATCACATCTCCAGAGCAGGACTGGAACACTGTTAAGCAAGTCAGGCCTGCAGCTACATTTTGAGCAATGTGGAGGAAAGCAGTGACAACAACATTAAGTAGCTGTCTATTTTGTGTGCTTAACAAGACAGTCCTGAAAGAAAAATGGCCTAAAAATGCATAATTAAAAGCTGCAACCTTAATGATGGGAAAAAAAAAAAAAAAAAAAAAAAAAAAAAAAAAAAAAAAAAAGGACTGCATTAAGGTTATAAAGGCAATGTTACTTCAGGCAATTTTTAGTGTATTGATGCTTGAGTCTGTATTCCCATCATTCTTTTAAAATGGATTTTTTTGTGGGTAATTAATATTAGGCTCTGTTCTACTATTTAGGAAAAAAGTAATGGTACATTGATTTGATGAAATGCAGCATATTGCCCATTGAAATGTGGGCACTACAAAAAAGTAGACAATGTATTTTATTTACCTGAGTTTGCTGGACAAGGTTTATGTGTGTCTGCATTTTAAATTGCTGTTGTTTAACACAAACTTGGACTAGGAGCATGACTTGAGAGAAATTGCTCTTGAGGGCGCAGTAGCAGACATGAACTCGTGCATGAAAGTAAGCACAGCATTTCAGTGGCTCCACCTAGTATCATCCACCCAATTAGGTTTATATTTTACAATGCTTATAGCATTTTATAGCATCAGCTTGGGGGAACATGTTTCCCAATCCTGCAAAGACATGACTTTGCTGAAATAATGTAATAGAATTAAATACCTGCTAAAATTACTTGGAAGCTTAGGTCAAGTAATTTTACCTGACCACCAGCATCACTGCAGTTTGTTCATAAATTCTTTACAAACAGTAATAATAATAATAATAATAACTTTTATATGACAGGTGCAGCAGCAACCCTGACTTCATGTTCACACACCTCCTTCATGCTTTAACCAGCGATTCCTGCCTTTTCTTCTCCCCACCCTGGGCTGCAGCAGGTCACCTCTTGAAGTTTGCTAATGCACCCTTTCGTGTTTGTTAGATTACTACTCTGACAGGATCATGTGTGCCTCGTATTGAAGAGCTTCAACTCTGATTTTCCTCAAATAGAAAGTCCTGGTTTTAGAATGTTTTCTGATTTTAACGTGTTAGATAACACTGGTTGCATTTGTGGGACAGGTGATCTTTTACGTTATTTCAGTTTTTCATTTTGTTGCTGGAGAGGAATGTATTTGCAATCAGATGAAACTGAAAAGGAATGACAATTAGCCACACCACCAGATGGAGCTTCTTTTCTGCCTTTCCTGCTAAAGGTGCTGAAGCTGTGGAACTGAACTCACTGGGACTGTGGGACTTCTAACTGTTTTTACAGTCAATGAAATAGAAAACTGTCTTTCTATTTTTATTTCTGGTGATGCAGGACTAAGCATCACTGCATTCATAGATGGCTACTTCAGCAATTTTTATTTGTGTATTGTTAATGAGAGCTATTGTGCCAGTCCTTTGCTTTTATAGGGTTAGGCTCTATCATGCAGTCCTATGTCTTCTTCATACACTTGAGAGTTTTCAAGTACAGGCTCACTTATTAGAATGGCACACTAATACTAAAGCAGTGCACATTTCTGCTGTTCTTTCATTCCTACTCTAAAAACTACTAACATTCTTTAGAAAAGCAAATCTCTCTCTATTCAGCCCACTACATAATCTGTTTTATTCACTGAAATTCAACTCTGAAGTCTCCTTGTGTCCTTTTAGATGTATTGTGTTCCAGATTCCTAGTCACTTGTTTATATACACATCGAATGAAGTTATGATGTTCATAAGTCATGAGAATCGATATAAATGACTGTGATAAACAGTCTCTCTCTTTACAGGATATATTCTATCAGAGACCTGTTTTGCTATCTGGTATCATAGCTGAGCTATTGAGAACTGACTGTAACTGGGAAAATGCAGAGAGACAGGGTTGAATTTATTCCTTTTTTGACAGTGTGAAAAAACACATTCAAGCCAACAAATCTCAATGCAGCATTTATACAGCAAGATGGCTTGGAAGCCTATTCCCGTTTTAGCCCAAGACATGGGACAACTTACCCAGCTGGGTAAGTGACTGCTGGACTGGAAAGGTTGGCCTACGCTTGCCAGGAGTCATTAGAACAGGCTAGATTTCCCAACTCTGTTTTCCCAAAGGACGGGGAGGTACCTGAGCTGATGAGGTCAGGCTAGCGTTCCATTGTGCCACGTCAAACACAACTCTGACCAGCAGCAAGGTTTTGCCAGCCAACGTCATGGAGGTCCTTCTGACCAGCTGGCAAATTCTGCTGTCCTGGGAGAGACCAAAGGAGTTCATGCCACTATTGATTTTGAGTGAGCTATGCGCCTTGCTGCTGGTAACAAAGGCAAACACAAAAAGACAAAACAGAATTAATGTGGGTACAAGTTCACGTTGTTTTCCATTTTCATGCTGCATTTCCAATGAGTAAAAAAATCTAACGCTGTAGAGTGGGAAGAAAGGAGGGGGGAAAATCTAATGGCTCAGACATGTAATGGTCATGTGCTAACAACTCAAAAAGGTGATCTAGAGATGTGTTGTTTTGTCATGTTTTATATCCTTTCCAGTACTTAATTTTGGTGGGGGCGTCAAGCATTTGGAATTTCTGAGTGTCCTTAGACAAGAGGTGAACATCTTCTGTATGAATAAGTTTCCTTACAGAATTTTAAGAAGGCATTGTGTTATGTTTTCCAAAGGCAGGCTGCTATGTGGCAGGACAGGGCAGGAGCAAAATCCAACGACTTAAGAAAGAAAGAAAGAAAGAAAGAAAGAAAAACAAGTTAATTATTTTAATACTTCAGCAATAGTTTTGGGGGTAGAATGCCCTTTGTATTAACCTGCTCTGGGTAAGATTGAGCTTACTTGCCAAAATCCAAAGCAGTACATTAGCATAATGTAGGGCAAGAATTTGAACAAGTTATACTTTTCCTGGATTGAAAAAACAAACCCTGAAACAACCAAACAAAACCCCACATAAACATAGAGGTTTTACATGTGAGAACCTGGATCCTAGTGTTCATCAGAAACTTTTGAAAGAGATGCGGTTCTGCAACTTTCTGGAGATCCACATCAAAACAAACAAAACCCATAAAACAAAACCCTTTTCAACTCCTATGCTGTGAATACCCTTTGGAACCTGAAACCATTTTTTCTCACTGGTAATCTGAACTTTTCAGAGACTGTTTATTTGAGTTAAATTGTTGAAATGCAACAAGCTATAAGGAAGGCAGGATGACAACTTGTACAAGGGACAGGGTTTTTATCACCATATAATTTACTGATTAAAAGATTGACAAATGGCCTAAGCTTTTCAGTGTATCACATGAACATAAAAGGTTTAAATACCTTATAAATACAAAAGGTATTAAACCTATCTTGACACCTTTATGAACTACAAGATCAAAGCAATACTGCTGAAATCTTAGTGAATGTAAAGCTTTTGTGCAACACGGTTTTGTCACAGTTAATGCCAATTTCATTCTGAATTTAGAATCCTTTGTGCCATTACTATATATTTACTTGTCATGAAGAACGGCAATGGTGATTTTATACCAGACATAGGGAAATCTTGGACTTACCGAAATCAGTGACAAAACTCCACCTTCAAGGAGGTCAGCATTTCACCCAAATGAAGAGACATCCCCTGCCTTACTGGCAAAGACTTGGTATTAGTAATTGAAAAGGATATTCAACATCTTTATAGGAAACACAGCCATTGCTGTAGTTCAGAAAAACTGAGTAAGTGTATTTTCATGCATTTAATCTCATTAGGAACATCAGATGAAAGTCTGCTGAGACACAAGTAAAACTATACAGCAGAGATCTCTAAAAGTGCTGTCTGAGAGACTCAAAGCTCTAAAGGGTTTTGCTTGCTGGGCATCCTGCAGAAATTACATTTAAATATTCGTATTTAAGATTTGGAAATTCCAGTAATCACTTCCATGTATTTGCTTCTATTTCAGTACTTTTCCCATTATGGACCTAATGCATGCCTTTTTGAAGTACAGCTGCTTGGTTTATCTGCATAAAGAAGAAAATTAGGTCCAATAATCTAACTTCAGAATAATTTCTATTTGTATATTGTGTAGACCCGCTGAGTTGTTTATTCAGTGTTTGACCATCCTCATTAACATAGCAAACTGAAATCCCATCCTTACTGGAAACACAGAGAAGCTAGAATTTCATATAGGATAGGGAACATCTTACTTTTTGTTTTTAGTAATTGAGGAGGCTATTAATACCCTTGCTGGCATTTTTGTACAAAAACCATGACTGCTAAAACTGGGATGAGATGATAATTTTCAAAACAAAGCAAGAATGTTGTTTGAACGAATGCTGCTAGCATTTGAAAAAGGTGGTATTAATTTTGTGTGTGAACTGTGATAATCCCTGCCTATTTCTAAATCCCTGTAAATTGTTTCATAGATCTTAGGAGTTATGACTCTTTCACGTTTTCTGACAAGCTATTGCCATGGGAGATACAACACTTAAGTAGGAAATGGAGAGATCTGGCACATTTGAACTAGGTACATCCAAAATTTGAATACACTACCTTGGACTAACTGGAAAATATGATAGCTTTGGGTTTGAAAGTTGAAGGTAATATTGAAAGTGCATTAAAAGAAATGATGAACAGTATTTGAATGGCTTTCTGTTTTACATTGTGTGGTTGAGTTGAATCTACAGATTCCTCCAGTTACCTGGCTCTGGGTATCTGCAAACAAATATTTTCATATTAATTTCCTGTTCAAATGATGACAACTATCAATCCAAGAAGCTTGACCAATTTATCAAGCTCCATATCAAATAAAGCTCCAGCCAAAATCCCTGATCTAATGACTCCTGAGAAATGCATTCCCATCAATAATAGTGAGAACTGAAAAGCAATACCATGGATTGATTACCACTGATTTTCACTTTTTTTTTTTTTAATGTCATTTTCAGTAATCATCTTAGGATGCAAATGCTTCTGCAAAATGTGTGTGCTGATTGCAAGATGGGGTCAAGGTGGCCTGTAGTGAAATAAGAAGCAGGGAAATGAAAGAAAGCGCTGTGTTGATGCTGTGTGTAGTTGATAACCCTAAACATATCTGGTCCAGGGTCCGGGAATGCAAAAAGTCTCATGGCTGCTAATAATGCTATCCCTCTTTCACTAGAAAATTCCTCAGGTTTTATCACATTTTTTTTAACAGCAAATGTGGTAAAGTACTTAGAAGCCTGAGACCCGGGTTGCACCATTCTTTTAGGAGAAGCCATTTTAAAACATGTAAGAGAACACGAAATGCCTCCTCAACTAATGTCCTCTGGCAAGGTTTGTTGTGTAGTTGAACATCTGTTCTAAAGGTTTATCTGATTTATTACTCCTTTCAAAATGGTAGCAATTGATTCACACTAAAATATGAGTTTGTGTGCTGTTAATTGCCTGATTTAATTATTTTCCTGCAATATGGATTCATGTTGGCTTAACTGCTTTTGCTTATTTTCTACGAATTGTAGTTATTTTTGCAGTTATGGAACATATAAGAAATGTGTATTAATTGCTACCATATTACTTAACTCTTATCAATATTTACAGTTGTTTTCCCTTTTTGCTGTCCCTTATTTTGCTTAAACCTTTCACATTACTCTGAAATTTCTAGTAGTCCAAATGGTTTTGCCTTATGAGCAAATGGCACAATTTTTTCCCTTCGCTGCTTAAAACATTTGCTAATGATTTGGCAAGCTGGGATAGTTTCCACATGCGGAAGTAAGAGCTAGTTTCTTAATTTCTGCTTTCCCCACCATATTGTAGATAGCACTTCAAGAAATTAAAGTAGCAGCGTTGAATTTTAGGTGAGGATTCTTGAACATATTTTAAGTACTAAGCACCCTTATCCCACACATCATATATTTATTTTCTTCTTCCCAGCTTGGTAATTTGGGGTGCCACAAGCCTCAGACAGGTGAGTGAGGAGGTCTCACTTCCAGGCACAAGTAAGGAAGTGCTTGCAACCTGTTTTCATCACAGTGAGTGTTACTTAACAGGAGAGGGTTTGTGAGACACCCAGAATTCCCATCCACCGCTCTGCTAGAGACACCAGCAGCTTGGGAGTGATGATGCAAACAGGTGACACCAGCACCTTTGCTGCCTGTCCAGGAAGAGGACAGTTGAGTTCCTCCTTCCTGTGCAGCACCACAGAGCTCAGCTGAGTAACTCAGGACCACGGTCTGTGGTTCAGCACCAGAAAGTTGAGGCTGGTTGGGTCCAAGGGCTGACTTGGTGGCACACCAGCTCCCTTGGAGCGGACAAGGCAAAGGAGCGCTCCCATGAAGGGTTTAGCCAACAGCCTGCCTCATGTGGCAGCTCCCAGCAGAGCTGGGGATCAGCAGCTGACTGCAAACTGGTGTTCATCGTGTATTCCATCAGCACAGTGGGCGCCAGCCAGGAGGTTTGTCCTTCGTTCCTCTTCTGACAATGCCCTAAACCAAACGACAAGGAAATGTCGAGAGGTCAGACTCCTCCAGCACTCCTGAGGAACTGTTCGTGTGCAGCTCCTCCGCCAAGGTGTGGCAAGAACATCCTCGCAGCGGTGTCTGCCAGGAAAACTGTTTGGTGATGTTTCTGCTGCTCTGACGTTCATTCCTCTGCGAGACCCACACTGCACACTCACTTGAACTGCAGCGTATTCACTCACACTGGGAGGCTGCTTTTTGGCAACCAGGCTGATACTAAAAATAAAACAACCTATGCAAAACAAACAAAAATCCTTCTTGCTAAATCCAAAGTGGGAGTATGTTGCTTCTAAAAGCACTGGCTTGTCTGCATTCTTGGTATCTCTTCCATCAGAAAAAGAACGGAGGGCAGCTTAATAATGTCATATTTTTGCAATCATCCGTGCAAATCACCCCAGGCAGTCGCTGTGGCACACACAAAGTATAGGACCAAGTTTGGAAACTTCTCAGATATGGACCTCATCCTACTTATAAAAGCATGTTATAAGGATGCTGTTGCATGCCTACATCCATGCATCATGCCCACAAAATAAAATGGATAGGGATACTACTTCTCTTTATTTATTTAGGGACAATGCCTGTATTTTGTTTTCTCTTCTTGTTTTTCTGCTTTTTTAACTGGAAACTTTGGAGATAGCCTGACTTTCTAAAAGGGTGTTTGTGCACCCTTGTGTGCCTCCTGAGCCTTTGGACTCGATTTTACTCAAGTAACAGTACAGTTAGTCCTGAGTGTGGGCACCAAAATAGAGATTTGCTTACAAAACATATAGTTTAAAAAGTTCATGCCTTTGGAATTTGTTTTACCTTTGGGGTTTTGTCCTTGATCTCTGGTCTCAAAGATTTTCTCTGCAGTTGGAGGGTGCAAACTGATTTACACACAAAAGCCAGGGGGTCTCACAAACTCGCAGCCGCAGACGAGCGCGGCTCCCGGGCAGCACCCGGCCCTTCTTACGCCCAGGCCGGCGGGGAGGGCGGCGGCTCCGCTCCCACCGCCTCCCGTTCCCTGCACGGATGGAACTCCTCGGTGATGCCGCCTGGGGCTGGGGGGCTCCTGCTTAACCCTGGCCCTCCGGGCTCTTTCTTCGGTGAACCTTCGAAGCCTAAATAACGACGACGGTGATGATAATAATAATAACAAGTAATTAATTACAGCAATAACGAAGCCTGCTCCGGCAGCTCCCCGGCCCGGGTGTGCGGGGCGGGGAGGCGCGGGGGATCCCGGCGGGGCCCCGCGGGGCGCCTCCGGCCGCTGCCCGCCTCTGCTCCAAGCCCGTAAAACCGGGAGCGTTGCTCGCAGCTCGCTGCTCCGCGCCCTGGTAACCGCGGCCCCCGCGGGCGGGAGGACGTGCGGGGCCGCCCGTCGCGGCCCTTTCCGCGTAGCCCGTCCAGGGAGGTCCCGCCCCCGCCCGCGGCCGCCCCAGCCCCGCGGGGAGGCTCCGGGGCCGGCGGGGGGGCGCGCCCCCAGCCCGGGGCCTGCGGCGGGGGCGCCGGATAAAGCGGTGCCGGCCCGCCCGCCTGGCGGCACAGGGGCGGCCGGGACGGGCCCAGCGGGGCGCCCCGCCATGGCGAGCCCCGCACGCCCGCGGCAGGAGCTGGCGGCCGAGGAGCGGCGGCTCCGCGGCGCGGCCCCGACGGTGCCCCGCGAGGCCCGGCGGGAGCTGGCGGCGGGGGAGCGCCTGGTGCTGCTGGAGCTGCGCCGCTGCGGGCGGCCGCCGTCCCCCGGCCCCGGCGAGCGGCAGGAGGAGGGGGAGGAGGAGGAAGAGGAGGGGGAGGCGGCGGCGGGCGAAGATTGTTGCGGCAAGTGCAAGAAGCGGGTGCAGTTCGCCGACTCGCTGGGGCTGAGCCTCGCCAGCGTCAAGCACTTCAGCGACGCCGAGGAGCCGCAGGTGCCGCCCGCCGCGCTCTCGCACCTGCAGAGCCCGCCCGGCGAGGAGCGGGACCCGCCGCCGCCCGGCGCCGAGGCCGCGCCGCCCGCGCTGCTGCTGGTGCCCGACTTCCCCGAGGGCGGCGAGCCCGGCGCCGAGCGCCTGCGGCGGCAGCGCGTCTGCCTGGAGCGCCTGGGGCGGCCCGCGGCGCCCACCGACGTGCGGGGCACGGTGCAGGTGCTGGGCGGCCCCGGCCCCAAGGAGGTGACGGTGCGCTACACCTTCAACGAGTGGCTCTCCTTCGTGGACGTCCCGGCCGCGCCGCTGCCCCCCGAGCCGCCGGCCGAGCGCTACGGCTTCACCCTGTGCGTGCCGCCGAGCCTGCGGGAGGGCTCGGCCCTGCACTTCGCCATCCGCTACCGCAGCCCGCAGGGCGAGTTCTGGGACAACAACGGCGGCCGCAACTACACGCTGCGCTGCTGCGGCTGCCCCGGGGGCGGCCCCGCCGCCGCCCCGCCGGGCCCCGCCGCCCCCCGCTACTGAGGCGGGCCGGGCCAGGGGAGCCCAGGGCAGCCGGAGGGACAGGCACAGCGCAGGGGCCGCACCCCGCGCCCGGAGCGGAGAGAGCCGGCGCGCCGAGGGCCCCGTCCCGGAGAACGCCCCAAGTCTGGTGGTTTTTAAGCAGGAGCTTCAGTTCCTGCCAGCGAAAGATGGATGTGCGTAGGCTCGCATTGCTGTGGCTTGTGGAATTGTTCTCCTTTTTGTCTTTTTTTTTTTTGTCTTTTTTTTTTCCTTTTTTTTTTTTTGTTTTGTTTTGTTTTTTGAGAGAGAGAGAGCAAGGAGACTGAGTAGCCTGGGCTCTGCTTTTCCCGTCTTGAAGTGAATTTTGAGGTCTTGATTTGGGCTTGATTCCACTTACCCGATTAGTCAAGAGCACCCGTGTGAAAACTTGGTGGCGCGTTCGCTACAGATTTAACTTAGGATCCCAGTTTTCCTGTTCTCAGATCCATTTGAAAGACACGGTACTGCGACAGCATGCTTTGTCCTTTTCCTGTTATTTTCTCTTAGTTCACCGGACTCCGTAACAATACGCTTCACTGTTGTGAGCACCTGTCAAGCCCGTGACAGGCTTGCGTGCCCGTCGCACCTTTGCCATGGCTGCGGCAGCTCTGAACAGCAGGCACTCTGTTTTGGGGCTGGAGCTGGGGCTGGACTGCGCTGCCCTGGTTTTTGTCACTCAACACACGGCGATACCGCTCCCCAGGCTCGCATGGAGATCCCGTCTGGCTAATAGCAGCCAACAGGGACTTCTGCAGAAATGTTTTCGCTTAA
The DNA here is from genome assembly GCF_021018805.1 of Prinia subflava. Taxonomy (NCBI): domain Eukaryota; kingdom Metazoa; phylum Chordata; class Aves; order Passeriformes; family Cisticolidae; genus Prinia; species Prinia subflava. Next base: position 85,945,709 of record NC_086247.1, read on the forward strand.
AATAGACTGGTGACTTCTTTTCACACAACTGACGAGTCTAAAACCAGGACGAAGGAGGAGTTAAAATACTTGCTGATGCTGTGGTTATCAGGAGAACTTTGGTAACACCTTTGGGTCGTGCACTGTGAAGTGAAAGATGGTGTCTGTCTCGTACACGGTTCTGCATTTTCATATTTGGGTCTGGTTTGGATGACCCTTCTCACTGGGGAGTGACGCTGCAACACAGAGAGGGTGTCCTCAGTAACAAATGGAAACAAGTGCCTTAGTTCAGCTCTCCTTACATTTTGCACCACATTTCTCAAGTATTTATAATTTATTCAGCTTTTTTGCTACATATTTTTCTGTATTTGTATGTTGCTGGGGAAGGACTTTGTCGTGCACACAGCTGGACTTTACGGCGCTGGACACTTGAATTGATTTTATAGTCTTCACTCCTGCACTGCAAGCCTAGAGGTTGACTACTACTGGTGTCCCAACTCTTGAAATTAACCAAAACCACCAATGCCAATGGGTTTGTAAGAATAAAAAAAAGTTTTAAAAAAAGACATAAAGCTCACCATTACACATATTTTCTTATTTTTTTTTCTATTTAGCAAAACGTAACAGGAAGCTTCAGAGTTCTGCAACCTGGTTGTGTCCCACCTTGTCGTGTGTGTGTCCTGACCAGGGATGATCCTGTCTGTGAGCAGTGTTTAGGGCTGTAGCTGAAAATGACTGTTGTCCTGCCAGAGCCACGAGGCAGATCACCCACTCAGTCCCTGGCAGCCCCTGTGACAGGCAGCTTGAGCAGAGCTGTGGTGTGAGGAAGTTTTACTAGAATGGGTAGAAAGTAGATGGATTTCAGTCATGTTTTGTTCTGGCTCTTCTGCAACTTTGACTCTTCTTGTTTTCTTTTGATACAGTACCTCAAAATATGGGTTATTTTTGGTTAATGAAGAATAGGTAAGACATTGCCAGAATGCAGAAAATGCCCTGGCCTGGATGTATGGCCTTCAGTAAGCTCATGGAATGTCATTTTCCTTTCTTGAAACAGAGCATACAGTGAGATTTCTCAGGTCTTCGTTTCCTCTGAAGATGTAAACCATCTTAAAGGCTATTATGATGAGAACATTAGAAAAAATAGCTTCTTTGTAAAATTTGCCATAATTGAGAATATTTTCAAGCCTACAGCTAACCTGCCTTTTGAGATGGCTGGAACAGACCCAGAGCTAAAAGCAGGGAGTCTGTTGGGGGAAAGACCTGAGGCAGAGGGAGTTTCAGACTAAGGGTCCTACAGTTCTGATCACATCCACACTGCTGCTGAAACACAGCTTGTCCTCCCTCCTCCCAAAAAAGCCTGTATCTACACCACAGTGTAAGGAAACAGCCAGAGACAAGGAGGTGTTTAATTCCATCAGAAACCATTCTGCTGTTAGACAGTATCAGTTGCTTTGACAAGGCAGAGAGGGAAAGCTCTCTGCAGGAAGACAGAAGTTCATACTGTTGTCCTTGAAGTTACAAGTGAACTCTTGCCACAAAGATTTTAAGGGAAAATAGTGAACTCTACTACTTCCCTACACAGGTTTAAGTCTATCATGCATTACAGGATTATAGGGTGTTACGTGGATAGCCTGGTATGAATTAGCCTTTCTTCAGATTGCTGCATCTATGAAATGGTGTGCTCTTAAACCGATGTGTAGTGCAGTGTCAAGACTGATCTTTCAGTACAATGTAATATTTGGGATTTCTGGAGCCCATTCCTTATTCCGTGCTTTGTCTATTAGTTGCTTCAGAGAAGAAGGAAACATCGTCAGAAAAAGGAGGGGAGGGATCTCTCCTTAGCAGAATTTAAAAGAGCAGCCATATTCTGATGGCTCTGTGTGGGCAGAGGTGATACCTTGAAGAATCCCGGCTAACTGTGCCGAGTGAAAGAGGCCTGGAAGTGTTCTCTGGTCCACTGTAAACATCGACATCCAGAACATGTAACATTTCTGTGTGCTTTTCTGATGTGTGACCTGAAATTCAAAATACAAGAAAGTACTTGCTGAGGCTAGACAGTAAAATCATCTGAGTGCTCCTGAAAATTGGTGCCAATCAAAAATCCTGCCAATTGTGTTAATTAAAGCACATTTTTGTGCTTTGATACCTGGTGAAGTGCTTTCATTTGTTAAGAATTACTTTTTGTGGAAGGAAGAAGACCTCTAGATGGGAGTCAGACGTTCTCACTTTTTGACAGATAGTACAGATCTGTACTCTTAAGATTTTACAGAAGCATAGATTTCTAAAGCAGGGTTCAAAGACAGCCTCCTTACACTTGTCTGTATTTTCATAGCTGAGGTTACTAAGGGCTATGGAAATGCAAGGCTTTATCAAAGATCACACTGGGCAGCAGTTGTAAAAATCCAACTGGACTGACTACATGAGTACCAAAGGCTTGCAAGCCTACATCAGCAAAACCCAGGGTTCCTGCACCTGGTCATAGGTTGAGACACATGGCGTAATTGCAACATTATTCTCAAAGGAAAAAAATCAACATGAAGTAGTTTTAATTCCATTAAAATCTAAAGGCCAGGAGAGTAAAATGTTAAGTGAAGCACTCTTTCTGTTTGGCTGCATTACTGTTAATGTATTTCATAAAGATTCAAATCATAACTTTTGGAGGATGTTCTCATAAACATGCTCCCTCCCCTAACCTAAATAAGAAATTTAACATCTATTGCACTTTTGGAAAAATGCCAGCTCCAAAGATTTTTATTTTATGCAGATTTCTGTTCTCCCACCATGGATTAAGGACGTAGGGTAGGAATAGCTGCCAAATGGTTTTATAGGTGTATATAAATGAAGAAAGTTTAATATAGTTGAAACTCTGTAGGGGTAACTCTGAAGGACATAAAAGTTAAATCTTCCTTAAGCAATTTTTGCCATGTACACTTACTTCTAAATTCAGATTTAAATTATTCAGAAAAGGGCTGTGAAGCTAAATTTACTTTGGTGTCCTGTATCTGTAAGCTTGCATGAAAACTACTTCTGTTTTATTTAAAATTGGAGCTTTCAGTCAGTACTTGGAAAGTCTGGCTTCTGCTCCCACTGGCTTCCCTGGGATCTGGATCCAGCCCAAAGTACTGCAGGAAGGTAAGGGAAATGATCTAGGTTTAATTGTCCATTCTGTTCAGAGTCTTGTGTTATGGGGTTAGGATAACATGGCACTGTGATGAATGTTCATCTGTCAGGAGTTCAAAATCTGCTGTCTGTGCATGGCAGTAATTAAATCACCTTAATTGTTTTTTCATGATCCTTTCTGAGAGAGGGAAAATTACTTGCCTTGGATTAGCATATTGCCAAACACTGTTATAAATATTTATGGGGTGTACTCTTTCAATAGAAAGCCTGTACATTCTTCACAGGTCTCCATAGTTCTTTTTCTCGAGCACAGAAGAGTAGTTACTTGAATGCACTAATTACCGTCATTTCCCCCTCTTGCAAAGCTTCAGCAGATACCGGTTTAACAGTAAGAAAGGTAAGTAGTTCAGAAAGAAGCATCTCTTGCAAAACATATTTAATTACCTCTGTAAGCTGTGGAATCTTTTTGAAGGTGCGTATGTTTGTGAAACAGGTTTGAGTTCCAAATTTTTTCCTTTTACGGTTGTAGAAAATACAGAGTTTTGGAAGAATTACTGGCTTCTCTGTTTGTTTTTTTCCTGCTTTCACATTAAAGCCTCATGCACTATTCTTATAATCTAAAATAGTGAAAAAAGAGAAAGTAGGAATTTAAACGCGCAATTAAAGAGCTGCACAGCTTAGTCCTTTTTTTTGTGAAGGTCATCAAGCAAAATATTCCCAAGAGTATGAAATAATTATGCCTGCGTTAAGAATGGTGGAACAAAGCGAACAGTATAGTCCTGACTTGAATAATGCCAGGATTTCACTGTAGATCATTATGGAAAACTCAGGAAAAGAGTCAGTGCACAGCTCTTTCATGGCTCTGTTTACGCGCACGTATGGTCTGTGCTGGGTATCGGGGGAGATGCGTTTATGTTGCATTACAGGAAGTAAAGCTGAGGGGCTGGTGCTTCTCCATAAAGTTATTCTGTCTGCTGGTGTTAGAGGGTGAAAGTTTTGCTTTTAATGCCTGGAAACTTGAAAGGGCTTTTTTTTAATAGAAATACCTTTTGAGAAAAGTAAGTTAATTTAAGTGACTGGTAAGTTAAAATCCTTAAAATCCTTAGCCTGTTTTTACACTGTATCTGAAATGTTCACATGCTTCTCACTTGGGTTGCTCATCTCCTGAAAATCTGTACCTCTGATATATCTGGGCATTTTGATGCCATGCTTTCAATTGCAGGAGAATTTCTTGAGAGCTTGTAACACACACCAGAAATGCCTGTCCTTGGAACAGTTACTAATATTAATCAAATGGATCATTTTTTCCTTTCAGAGTACTCTTTCCAAGTTTATCCTGTAAAAGTAAGGACAAGCTTCAGTATAGGCAAACACTCAAATTTTGGTTTGTACTGCTGAGGTCAACAGTTTGCTTAAATGTCAAGATCGGGGAAAAAAGATTTTTAATATAATACAAAAGCAAACTTGTTTTGCTAAGGCAGCTTTAGTAAAGATATTTATTGAGCTCTGTTCTAAGGACAAAATATATACTTTTTATAACAGTGGACATTGTACATAAGTCATGGGATCATTCCTTTGTGTTTTAACTATTCCCGTTGTTTACAATGCTTTGACAAAATCCAACAAAGCTTCTGACAGCGTGCCAAGAGAGATTTAATGAGTATTGCAACGTAAACGGAACTGGTGGAGCACAGAAGGTGCAGCTGTGAGAGCGCAGCAGCTCCGAGGCTGCCCCACAGTGCCGGCAACCCAGGCCGCTCTCTCCGCTGGCGGCGGTGAGCGCATCCCGAGCCAAGAGTGACAACAGGGCAAGGGGACACCAACACTGCACTAAAGTCATCTCAGCCTGGGACTGGGCGCGCCTTCCTACGCCAGGTGTGGTTAGCAAGCGTTTTCATTCCATAGCTTGTAGGGTTTCAGTGATAAAGCATTTGTCGAGCTAGGTTTTTATACAGAACGGGGCATGTTTTGGCAAAGTACCTTAAAATGGACATCAGGCAAAGGAAAAATGTATTTGTAGGTATCTTCCAATCATGCACAACTGATATGCACATAACACTAACTGCACTTAGTGTTACAAGCAAAGGGAACATACAGGCCTGTCCAAAACAGGGAACAAGCATCTGAAATGCTGTTGGGTTTGAGGAGTAAGTGGTAATGCCTTTGCTAGCTTTGCATTCTTGTTAACAAGCTAGATAGTGTTACGCAGACTTTTGGACTGTAGCAGCAGAGGCGTTCTTACCTTGCTTCCAATAAGTAATGTATAAATACTGTAAAAGTACAGCATAAATACTGATTGGTAATTTCAAGTAAAAACTAATTTGTCCTTTACTGAGCTGTCTTACCCTCTGCAGTATGGATTGGGGATAGAGGGAAATGACAGAGCTCCATTACTTTTTCCCCCCTTGCCTTGATGGTTCCTCTCTGTAGACTGTACCTGAAGGTTACTACTGCTCCTCTGAAGGTAGAAATAAGTGAGAGAGAGTGTAACCTTGAGAAAGAAGGTTAGAGCAGATGGCATGAATTGGGACTGCAGTAGTTATTCTATCTACCACAAAAACTTAACAACAGAGTTTTCAGGCATTAATGGAGAAGTAATCTCCTTCATACTTTGGAGAGGATTAGTAAGACATTTCATGTTCCCAAGACTGCCTGCCTGTAAGACAGCACGTACCATCTACAGCTGTATTCTTGTTGGAAACAATGCTAAAGAACTTCACTGGAAAGGTATTCTGGAAGAACTGATTATGCATCGAAATTTCCCCTATTTTTTCGTAAATATGATGAAAGCATAGATTTAAATAGTAAAAATGTTACCGATGGAGTTGTCCCTCTTTATCTATCAGAGCTATGCTATTTATGTTTATTCTGCTTCCTAGCACACATTCTCAGATCTTGAAATGGCATGCAGTGCTTGTTCCAGTAATTCAGCTGTTTTAGACAAGGATTTTACATGTACTGTTTTAGTGACCAAGTTTCTTGCAGTATAAAACTGTCAGCCCTTCCAAGCCAGTGTCATCCAGGAGCGTAAGATGTTACTGCATTTCTGTGAGCTCACTGGAAGCTTAAAGAGCAATCAAACCCTTATTCCCCTGCACTTTCACCATTAACTTAAGAGCACTTAATTGTCGATTTGTGAATGTGGAGATTTCAAATAGAGAATCTAATGTAAATTACCTATTAAAATAACTAAATTCCATTTTAAAATGTTCACCAAAAGCAATTTACATTGCAATACTTATACACCTAATAAGGGGAGAATTATTACTGTATTTGCTTTGTATCTGAAACTGAGAAGGGAAATTTACAGTCTCAGGTACACACTATTTTATTCTGTATTGTCCATATGAAATCCATCACTATACATCTCAATCTAACTGTACAGAATGGTAAAATACACTTTAAGGGGCAGTGAGGAATGGAAGTTTGTTCTAAATTATAGACACTTTAATTAGACACTCTGCTTTAATAATGTTTTCACAGAGCATGAACAACACAGAAGAACATAAACAAAGATGACTTTTGTGAAGCAAGAAAAATAAGGTGTGGATTTCAAAGGCCACAGTGCCATGGAATTAGTTTTGAGCTTTTGTTTCGCTACTCAAAAAACCCCACAATTCACTGAAATAAAAGGAAACTGTTTTTTTCCTGTATGCCAACTTTGCACAGCTTAATTTTTCTGCAGATTTCTAACAGAAAACAAATTCAACCACAGCGATTACTTGAGTAGAATCTGATCAAAAGTTCTGCTTGCCTTTTTATTAATCTGTGGTCTTAGAAGTATTGAGCATTCCACGGATTTAAGAATAACCAATAAAATGCTATGCTGAGTGTTCCACTTTTTTTAGGCAAAGCTTGTTGCCACCTCATGACTTAGAGCACTTGAGTTACTGTTCCAGTTATGTTCTTTTTGTTCTGCCAAAATTCTCGTTTGTGAAAAAGGGAAATATTTCATAAAGTGATGTGGAGCTTTCTGCTAATAGCTGCACCTCAACAAATTAAAGGACTTGGTGGTGAAAAAACATTTGAAAACTTCCAAGCCTCATTTATTCAATTCTTACATTCTGCTATTCTGATCACTTAATTGCTAAAACTAGGATAAGACTGGTTATTAACTCTTGGAAACTAAAGAAAGCACTAGTGAAATTTTTATGTCACCTCCTGAAATGTCAAGGGATGCTCTTCAAGGAAACCACACAATGCAGTTTATGATATTTGTAAGTATCAAAGGTCAGGATATGAAAATTCTGACCATCTCTGGTTTTAATACTTTAAATAAAGTATGTACTTACTCATTTAATTCACACGCTGGATATTTTTAAATGCAACAGGATCAATACAACTTAGTAACTGGGTGAGGAGTTTTAAATCTTGAGGGGTTTTAAATCTAACACAATTTTTTGTGATCCGTGAGTGACAAGGTCAGCAGCAGAATAATGTATCTGGTTACAGGTAGTTTAATGAAGTTTTATTGTTGAAATGGGACAGGAACTATTCCATCACATAGGACATATAAGCAAACAGACTCCAAGACTACCTTAAATACTATTATAAATCACAGCCATTTATCTTAGAACATGTGACCCATTAGAAAATAGTACTTTGGTTGGCAAAAACTGAGTCTCTCAGGCATTTCTTCTGCTGAACAAACAAGCTCAGACATGTGCAGTGAGTTTATGTTTCTGTATGTGGCACTGTAGGATGCTGAAGATGGTCCAGTGTTGCTTCAGGATCAGAGGCTTTTTTTGGCTATGTGTTTCCTGGACTCTCAATGACCAATTTTTCTGTGGAGTACAGCTGGCCAATGGCAACCTGAAATCAAACCCAAATATCAGTAAAAAATCCCAAGAACTGAATAGCCCAGATATTAAGCTTTTTCATAATTACATTTTTCTTTCTATAAACATTTTTTGTAAATAATACTGTTGTCTACACCTTAAGAAAAAAACCCAATATATAAAATACTTGCACATATAAAATCTTGAAATAATAACATTGAGGAATACCATTTAAAGTCTCAAAAATAACATTAGAAATTACTACAGAAAAAAAAGCAAGTAGGCTCTATGTTTAGAAAAATGTAAAGACAAATCTAATGAAAAAAGGATATAATCAGCAGATATTTCTTATGCTTTCTGGGTGGAGATAGATATAAATTGCATGGCATGGTATTATTTTTCAGTTCCTTTGCAATCCTAATTTAATTTGCCTATGAATTATGAAGACAGTTCAACAGTTCAACAGTTACACACACTAGAGCTACCTCTTGTTGACGAGATGATATTCAGACCTCCTACATTAGTGCTTTATAGTGCAATGAGAAAATGAAATATGACAAAAATGCAACATTGATGCTTTGACTCTTGTTCTTTAGCACTTTCTAGTCTGCCCCATAACACTGGTAAATTGTGGCTGGATGAGCAGCTTGGCTCAGCAGATGAAGAGATGGGGAAGGAAGAAGTGTCATGCAAGTAGGGTAATGAAAGCAGAAGACAACATTTATTTTTAAAAGTATGGATTTTGGAGTCTGCTTTTTAATATCTGTTATGCCTTTTCTTGTCTCTACTTTCTCCTTCAGGCCTGGGTACACAGTAGCTGTGTGTCCTTTTCACAAGAAAAAACGGTTCATACATTTAAGTGTTGAATTAGGACAAAAAAGGCTAGATGCTGAATTACACTAAACATGGTATATTTAGTAGAATTTAGTACGGTGCAAATTAAGCCTAACAGCAAGTCAGGCTCTCAGAGTAGTAAAAAATCAGGGAAAGAATGTTTTTGGCATTTTCCGTTTACCATTTTTTGTGGGGAAAAAATCCTGTTCACTCTTGAACAAAAATTTCTCATCTATGCTCACACTCACATAAAATGTGAATAATATTGCCTTTTAGGAAATGAACTATTTAATCTTGATAAACAGCCTTGTCTGAAACTTGTAACACATTGATTTTAATCTTGAAATACTTATTACAAGGGAGCATTTGTAAAGGAACAGAAGTTTTCCTTGCCAGCAAACATTTCCTTCTTTTGGCACTCCGAGCTAAGTTAGTAACAGCATATGAGCAACTGATTATTTTTGAAGTTACTTATGAAATATGTTGCATACAGAATATTTAAAACAAAGGCCATACACAACTGTGGCATGTGTTACCAACAGAAATTTTAAGCTGTCAACAAGTGTTACTTGTCAAAGAGAACTTGCTGCTCTGGGTTATGTGGCAGGCTATACACTTTAGTTGCTGCCTTACCGCAAACCATGCTGAAGTACTTAATTTTTGTATACTGTGTTTTGGAGCCCAAAGAATCTTTAATCCTTTCCCACACAGTAGAGCAAATTTAATGGGAGGCTCAGAGGGATTACAAAAATGCTGAAACCTGAATTGCATTTTTTTTTTCTCCCCCGACTGGGGAGATAGATGAGACTGAGTACGTGACTTCTCAGTCAATCATACTCAGCTGGCCAGATGGCTTTGTAGGAGAAAGGTACGAGCTGCTGTTTGCTGTCCCTGTGCCAACAGGTGATGTTATCTACTGCTGCACCTCTTGACTCCAAGGCAATAAAAGCACAGATTTATGTGTGAGCTGCTTCCTTGGCAAACCACAGGCGTGCAGGCATTTCAGCAAGTGCACAGCCACCAGTGCGGTGCTGTCAGCCTTTGCTGGGCTGCTGCAGTTTCCTGTCCTGCTGCCTCCCTTCCAGAACCTCTGCCATGGCACTGTAAGCTGAACTTTGAAACCTAAGGATTTTTTTTAAGCCATTAGCATTGAGTTTTTAAAGTTATGATCAAGCCTTTCCCATGCGCCTTAGACAAAACAAACAGACCTTCCATTTATAGCTGCTGAAAAATTCCCATCTATAAACATCTCCTGCCTCAGCAGAAGGATTGCACCAGTATTTGCACACTGACACTCATTAACCCTACAAACCACAGCCCCTTCTTACAGTGTCCTCACCACCCCGAGTGTAAAGAAAGCACTTCAGCAGCACACTCGCTGTGGATCATTCTCCCAAATTAGAGACTTGAGTGGCTTCCTATTGTGCTCTTTTTCCATTGTGCATGTTTTAGCTTGTACACTGCATTTACTTTTCTGGTAGGTGGCTGGAAGCCAGTGCACAGGTCAGGGCCAGGGGAGTTTCACTAACCACAGGAAACTTTTGGGGAAAAAAGCTCTGTGATTTGCTCACAACTTGGTTACCCAAAAGTTTATTTACCTCTTTAGGTAACACATTGCAATTAAATTCCCCAGGAAAGAATGTGCAATAAAGAACCACTCTCATCATGAGACGACAATAAACAGATATATAAAAGTTGCTTCTCAGCTTTTTTTGAATTATTTGATGTTTAAATTCTGCCTGCAAAACTATGTACGTTGGTTCTGACAGGTCCAGCCCTCAAAACCTGACAATTTGTCAATTCAATTTAAGACTTAGTACAAGTCTATATGGTCAGCTGTTTCTTGTGAACAAGAAGACTTGTTCTTGAAAACCTTAGTATTGCCTTCTGTCTGAAGGAGAAGGCTTAGGGCTTCAGAATGGGATTTATCAGCAGATGTAAGACAACAAATGAGGAAAAAGAAATCACTGGTGAGTAAGCACTAGTCCATCTTGTAACCCAACCATTCTCTGGTTATTAGGCATTTGTGTGGTAACATATGGAAACAATATGGAAACAAATGGAAACAACAAGCTTTGCAATAGCTGGCAGGAATTAGCCACTTTACGGAATCTTTCATTGCTACTGGGGAAAAAAAGCATATGGGAAGGTTTTCCCTATATAACAGAGCATCAGAGATATGTATGGGGAAGTGCAGGAAGAATTAACTTGTAGAATTAAGAAGAATTATAGAAGCAAATTCTGAATGTCCTGCAGACATTGAAAGAACATGATATTACCCTGAAAATTCAACGAATCCAGTCAAATTGACAACTCTGAACTCTGTCCTCTCCAAAGGTGTCTGGCTGCCAGTGTCTGACTCTCAGGGACACCTGTGGCTGGTGAGCAGGTTATGTGTGGCTCCCTTGCCAAGCCATGTGACAGATGCATTGCAGTGAGACAGTGCTGGCCTGGGAAGCAGCCTGGATCCTAGGGGCTAACCTGGATCCTAGGGGCTAACCTGGATCCTAGGGGCTAACCTGGATCCTAGGGGCTAACCTGGATCCTAGGGGCTAACCTGGATCCTAGAGGCTAAACCTGGATTCTAGGGGCTAACCTGGATCCTAGGGGCTAACCTGGATCCTAGGGGCTAACCTGGATCCTAGAGGCTAAACCTGGATTCTAGGGGCTAACCTGGATCCTAGGGGCTAACCTGGATCCTAGGGGCTAACCTGGATCCTAGGGGCTAAGCCTGGATCCTAGGGACTGCCTTCCCATCTTCACACAGCTGGTGGAGTAGATCCTGCAGACTCATTGCTACTACTTGCAAAATACTACTAGATTATCAACTTCAGTTTCTGAAGATGTGACGTCTTGTGTATTTTATCCACACAAACATTTTACTTTGCAGCTCAGAGTTGAGGCAGAAGTGACTGCTCATATTTCTGCAGGGCTGAAAATAGGGTGACTGGGTTTTAAATTTTTTTTCTCACTCAAAGTGCATAGTTCTGCTCTGAAAAGTATGATGGCATCTTTCCTTAACAACTCTGTATACTTCAATAATCACCACATTTTCCCTTCCTTCTTTAGGCTCTGCAGCACAAAGGTGGCCAGACATCTCTTCTTCCCATGTACTTTACAGGATTGTAGTTGTGTGGCATATAACCCATGAGCTCTAACAAATCCTGCTGAGCCCTGATGAAGATATTTTTTCTCACTGTCACTGAATTACTCACCCTTATCATCCTGCCAAACTTGCCAATCTCCAAACAATTACCTACCTCCTTGTGTGAGGTCTCAGTGATAAATTTCAGCGTGAGAGCCTAAAATTACTCAGGTAAGTAGCTAGGCAGCAGCCTTTCTGCCCTCAAAAGCAAACTGACTTTTTTTTTTTTTCATGTCACTATTCATTTTTTGATGGCAGGCAAAAGCAGAAGGTGTAACACTCTCCCTTATGGAGAATCAACTTCCTGGACAATGCAAGGTTTAAACACATTGAAGTGCCACCATAGCATAGTAATATAAAAACCCTGCAAGACAACAATTTCTTTTGGTGTCATTTTTAAAAAAATTGATCTCCCAAGAGGGTCATCACTGGAGAAGTAACAATAGTTTCCTGTTTTTCTTGAAGAAATGCTGCTCATAACTAAACCTGATGTACAATAGATAGCTTTACATATTAAACACATTTATATATCTAATATATATAGGTTGTTATATACACATGCATAAATATATGAAAAATACCAATCTCTACATAATAAACATAACCATCTTCTCTCTTTTATTACAAATCTGCAGGCAAGAAACGGTTACCTTATTACAGCCAGGGATCACATATAAACATATACATTTTCATGGTTCTTTATTATGGAGAAAAAGGAATAAGTCCTGTGTATGAATATATTTATACCATACACAAACACACGCACATATATATATATATATATGTGTGTGTGTGTGTCTGTTTTTATATATATATATATATGTATAAAATCAGGGGTTTTTTTCTGTTGCACCTAGGAAGTTGACAGGTGTATCTCATGGGCACACATGAGAATCTTAACTAGAAGGAAAATTCCCTGATTTTTCCACAGTCATATTGCATTTATGGCTGCTCATCCGGGCCTCTAACACTACATGAAGAAGTTCCACGTTCATATTTTCTGCCATGGTGACTATAAAATGCATCTTACATGAATTCTGGAAAGAACAGAAATGTACAAGAATAAAGGTTATTTTAAGAGCTGGCAACAGTCTTATAAGTTGTTTCCCTAGAGTCTTTACTATTAGATGCCAACTAATTTGCAATCCTATTGCAAATTTAAGTGAATTTAATTCTTAAGAACTGCTGCTTTTTCTCCCCCATGTCCAAAATTGGATATGCTATACACAGCACACTTTATAATAAATTTTTCATATTTACTAAGGTCAGTTTAATGTTTTTTGTTTGTTTTTAAATTAATATGGACAGCCATTTTTGAAATGATCTTTAACTGCAATAATAAACACACCAGTGTTGTACACAGTAATTAATACAACTCAAATGGAATCAAAACCTCATCAATAACTTTAGTTCCTTGCCAAAACTTTGTGTTGGTATTAAATGCTGCAGCAGCAGCCTCATTTATTTTTACTTGGGAAAGAATACTGAAAAACTACATTTGGCTTCTTAAACACATAGGCTATTCCAGCTCTTCAGAGCTGGAATAAATGTGGAGAAAATTGTTTTGGAGACATTTCCCTTATTTTAATTGATTCCATTTGTCTACATAGAATGGGAAAGGAAGTGAAGGAAAGCAAAGCACAGAGCTGAGAAGTTAGGACTATTGTGTATTTTACTTCTGTAAGCCTGTGCTTTGCAAATGGTTTCTTTGTGCCATAACATATCCTACAACCACTGCTACATGAATCTTTTGAAAAGGCAGAAAATATTAATTTATTGCTACCATTTGTCTGGCTTTCACGACGGTGTGAAGTAAAGTAAGACAGCTAACAGGCAAGAATATATCTGAAAATTACTTCTCCTAATAATGATAAATTATGTAATTTTGTTAGAACCATATGCACTTTATCTTGAACACCTTCATTTGGCCTATCAGAAGCAGGGCGATGTATTTACTTAACACTCTCATTAATTTATTCTGTATCTCTGAAGAGATACTCTTCAGTGAAAAGAGCAGAGAATCTTACCTATTCCAGCAATGATTCACATAAAATACTGTAAGTATATATATTCATGTGTATTTTGTATATGGCCATCTAAAATAGCAAGGGATTCTTCTTTATAAACATGTACTATTTCTCAGTTAAGAGGGCCCCTTTTTCTTAAAATGACACAAACATACTACTGTCCTTAGAGACAACACAGGCATGGCAGACACGGCCTTTGCTCCAAATAGCTACACGTGGTGTAGCTTGAAGTAACAAGGGCCCTCATCAGAGAAAGCAGAACAGGAGTCTTTCAAGCCCCTTCCAGCCTGGGTTGTTCTATGATTCCATGAAAGCCCAGTGGACCAGATTATGTGGTCCTTCAATAAAGTCACAGTTTCACTTCTCTCATTTCCTGCAAGCCACTCAGCCTGCAGATAAAAAGGCGTGTGACAAGAAAAATGCCATCTTAAAAGCATGCAGGGCCCAACAGCAGATAGAGCAGATAGGTGCCAAGGGGAAGAATCAACCCCCTGCTATTGCAGAGGTTACCTTACAAAGATGCCAGAGAATGGGCCACAGGAAAGCAAGCAGTGCTCTTGGGCCTAAACAGCCAGCTGAAGGTTTGATACAACACACATGCAAGGAAGAAGCAGGTCTTCAGACGTAATGCTCTAAGTGTGATCTTTTCACGCTTTCAGCATCCTGGCAATCTCCAGGCTCCCACCTCTCCTCCCTCCCTATTTGTTACCTGCTAATGTTATTTCAGCATGCTTTTTCTCTCACATTTGCATAGAAAGCCTCAAACTTCACAGAGCAGCTTGAAATCTTCAAAAAGCCAAACACAGGAGAAGCAGGTCTTCTAAAGAGTCAATTCCATGTGGGTAAAGGGGAAAAAACTTAGTATCGCCTGATCTTTTCTCAATATAGCATGAGGAAGAGAAAAATCACTCAGTTAAGATGCTGAGTGTGGCAAGGAAAGGAATATAGAACATTAGTACTTGAAAATATAGAGACAAAGACCTGGATAACATTGTGCTGAGTGTGGTATAACAGGTAGTCTAGTAATGCTGAGACATTTGGTATGTAAATACCCAGACCATTCACAGAGGACCCTATGTTTTACAGCAACCACATAAGCAGAATTCATCAATGCCAATGTGAGTGCCTGCCTTACTTTTGTCAGTAGTATAATACAACAGCCACTGTCACAAAACACACATTCTGCACTAGGTCCACGAAAGTACTGTAATGTGTATTGCAGATACACTAACTCCAGAACACACACAAAACCTAAACTGTCATTATTAAAGGAAAGTATTTTACTCTTCAGTGTTTTCTTGGATGACTACTTCCAAGAGACTTTTGGAATGGAACAGTGAAGAAAATGTGGTCATTACATATAGGTATAAGCAGATATTAAATATGCTTACTGAGTAGTGTCATCAAGTAATTCTGCAGGCCTAATAAACTTTCATACTGTGAACTACTGTGGTACTAAAATGAGCTGCCACAACGTTATGACAACAATCATAATTTAAAGACCACCTTTTACAACATTTGTATTTAAAGTCAGATGCCAGAAATGCAATGTACTGAAAGAATCATCTTTAGTCTTATTTCTCATGTAAACTGGGTAACTTGGCTGCTGGGGAGAGCTGCTAAATGGTTACATAAAGACGTATATGGCATGTTTGTAGATCAACATCTTTTGGAAAATGACTTATCCACCTGTACCTCCCTGCCTTTTTTTTAATAATGCCCATCACCTTCTACTGTTATTCTCCCTTCCAGTTCCTGAAAGTACCTGACTGTGTCCCAAACCACTCAAACTCAGAGAAAGTTCCAGAACAGCAAATGTTACATGGACTTTCTCCGTTTTTAACTGAGATTTGCTTGTCTAAATGATGATTGTTCGAAGCCTTGAAAAGCTTTGTCTTTACCACATTTTAAAGTGAACAGTACATAAGTAAGTGCAAGGGAAAAGTACATTAAGGATGTTCCTTGGGAAATGCTGAACTTCAGGAGCTAAGACATTTTAAGACAGCAGCTACCAAGATACCCAGGACTGAAAAGCAGGACTGGCTGGATGTAGTTCTGGGAAGATTCATACAAGAAACATGCCAAAGAATATGTTGTAGCTCACACAGATCAAAAGCAGCCCAGAAGTGAGCAAGCCTAGAGTGGTTGGAACAGCTAAAGCCACTGATTCTTCAGTGAAGAAAATGCTGTGGCACACAGCAATGCTGATGGCTCCACAAAATGCATTTGGTTTGGCAGCATGGAAAACCTTGGTCAGCCCTGCTTTTGAAGGCAGAAGCTGCTCTGATCCCAGCTGGGTTCATGTCCATTCAGAGTTCATCCCTGTAGTATCTTTCACAGCACAGTAGCCCCTCCTGCACATTTGCTACACTTTCACTTCGATTTTTCCGAACAAGAAGCTTTCTCAGTATCTGCAGTACCAAAGCGTGAGGCTGCATGAACACCTGCAGTAATAACTCCACCAGACAAATGGATAACAAGTACCCAACATGGATCATGCTTGAGGACTCTCCTGTGGGAGCTACCTCTCTCTGCAGCATCCTGCCCAATATTTTATAGAAAGTATATATAGGTAGCAGAAGTACAGAGATGTATAATTACTCTCACAGCTCAGATCTTCGATTACTAGCTTAAACAAAAGAATTATCTGCTCAGATCTTCGATTACTAGCTTAAACAAAAGAATTATCTGCTCAGATCTTCGATTACTAGCTTAAACAAAAGAATTATCATATGCAGCTACCAGGAAAACTGCATCAATTAAGACAGTTTGGCACAATCACCTATTACAGAAACATGCATCAAATATTTTTCCTTTCAAGTGTAAAACACTGTGTACATTTGTAAGGGAATATCATATTAACCAAACAAACTTGGATTTGTTTTCTTTATTTATTCTGATCTTTCATGAAACACCAAACATAAAGGGGAACATAAAGTTCAGGTGACTCAGAACTGTAATACTGTTTAACCTAGCAATTTAAATTTTCTGTTTTGTAAATGTCCTTTCAGCCAGAAGACTGTTTAAAAAGTCTTCCAATCTGCTACTGAGGCTGTATTTGGGGATGTAAAAGACATAGTGACCTGCTGAATTTTGGATTTGAATGGATGTTAGCCATAGTTTAATTATTTGGTGGTGATGTGTCTTCTTCAAGACTCCAAACTCTCCTTCCCAAAGTCCTGGTGCTGGTTACAGGATGGTAGCAGGTACACTGCATTTTGGAAAACTGACAGGTGCTTTACCAGTATTTTAAAATAACAAGACCTTTCGTGATTCAGGAAAAAAATAATAGTCAATTCTGTAACATATACAATTTTCCAAGACATAAGAGACAGAGAAAATTCATTTTCCCCTGTCCTCCAAGAAGGCTATAACCCAGGATTAAACTTAATTTTATATGAGGAACAATTTACTTTAAGGTTCCAACATGTCTCTTCCTCTGCACTGATGTTACCTTACATACACCTCAGATGTGATTACAGGCTGGGCTTTTCTCTGTGCCCATTCAGATTACAAAATTAAATTTGAAAGAGCAGAAATAACAAATTGAATTTATCTTTAGAAAATACAGCTGTATTTACAAAGATAAATTTTGTATTGGATGTTTTTGATTCAATCTGCATCTTTGTCCAGAAAGAAGCACCCCGTTGAGGCAAATACTTACATGTCAAGTCCCTACTGTAGTGTTTAGGAGATCTCTAAGTGTTTCAGGACAGGAATAAGTTTTTATTTTTCTACATTAAAAAGACTTCCTTTTTTTGGCAAAATTCTTACAGATTACTAAACTACAGTCATCTGTTCCTGACAAAATCATAGATAATTTCCTTCTTTATCTTACTTTCTGTGATGGAGGATATCCAAAGATTTCTTTTTTCTTGCTCAGCCATCATTCTTGGTTTACTATCTCCAAACCTCCAAGCTTCAAAAAGCATTTTTCTTTTCCTCTCCTCTTTTGGAAGAGTTCAGTGAAAGCCATACAAAAAACCTCACTGCCTGAGCTGTCTACACTCTTTAGAAACCTGCGTAGGAAGCCAATGAGAAGAAAGGACCTTCGTGTTTCAGGACTGAGGATGGATTTGTTGAATTTCAGTCAATGTTTGGGACTGTGAGTTCTCACTTGCTATCCATTGTGCCAGGATTACCTTGAAATCACTTCTGAGGTCCAGCTCAGTTTCCAAACCAACACCCTAGTCAAAAAACATGACTTTGTTCTACTTGATTAAGCAGAGCCATAACCACAAACACAGTGAACCACTCTGTTCCTCTTGAAGTTACTCCAGGTGAGGGCAGGTAGGCTTCTGACTTCCTTCTGCCTCTCCCCTGGGGCAGGAATTGCTCCCCTTGCCTCGCAGTGCCAAGGCAAACATCCCCTGCAGCAGCACAGCAAGCCGAAGCCGAGCCCTGGTGCAGCAGCCTGCCCAAGCTGAGGCGGGTGTGCTGCCATCACACTGCTCCTCAGGGGGACAGCTCACACTCAGCCACTTCCACACACAGATGGGTTCACTTCCCGGTGCTGCTCTGCCCAGCACTTTTCACAAACAGTAAGGAGAATTAAGAAAGGGAGAAAATAATTATTTGCAAACCCTGCAGCTTTTAAGCAGGAGATATCTATGTTTGTGTGGATATAGGGTATTGCTTACATTAACTTGTTTAATTGGACTAAACTAAAGCAGCGTTTTTTTCTTTTTTTTGGCAAAGATAAATTACTAGATTTAGCACAGCTGGTAAGAGCTAATTCCGTACAAAGAGTTCTTTTCAGTAGAGTGGGTGGCAAAACACTTTCAGCAACTGGCCTAATTAGTTCTTCCTTCTTTGCAATAGCACGGGACAGTTCCAAGAAGAGAAAAAAAGATTGCAATGGAAGATGTGGTATAAAATCACCCTCTTTGCTCTTCTGGTTTTGCCAGTCCTCACTTATTTAATGTCACACTAAGCAGAGGCTTGCCCTAGTATTTTGCAGCACAGATAATAATTAGGAGTAGGAGGTTAGCACTTACTCCAAACACAGGCAGGGAGCAACGTCTGTTCCTTTGCACATGTCAGAGTAGAGCATTCCTCGCCCAAAACACCCCGGCAAACCCAAGCAGCAGTGATGGATGCACCACTGAGGGCTTTGCCCTCGGCAGAGCTCCCACTGGGCTCTGGGTGGCTCCTTTGGCACAGACTGGGAAGCCCGAGCTGTCAACGAGTTGCGCTCCAGCGCAGCCTCCCTGACACGGATCATTCCTGTGACAAACGACAATGTGGGGGCCAAGCGGGATCATTTCAGCTCCACTGCTCCTGACCCAGAGCCCACCAGCTGCAGGGCAACAACCACTGCCCCTAACAAGCACCGACCTGAACACACAGACCTTTCCTTTCCATGCGAACTGGCCAGACGCACTCGTGCCCTTACACCAGCACACACACTGACGTGCAAATGCTCTGCAGCTGTCAGCAAGATACAGCTCCTACCAGATAAAAGCTGGGCTTGGCAAGATCCACTTGACCTTCTGAATGTCAGCGAGATAAAGGGTATAAGGCCAGGGAGGGCACAGATGTTTGAATTTACCTTCATTATAGGCCATCTAGGAAACTGCTGGAAATTTTTTTCTTGCTCTGTTGTTTTGAATAATGATTCTGGAGCTGTGCTTGAGTGAGTTACAAATCTACTAAAAAGCAATTCAAATTGGTACAAGCCATTACCAGTGTTTCTTTTTCTCCTAACTAGACTGAATAAAGGCAGGATTATGAAAAACGTCTGTTAGGAAAAACTGAATGTGAAGGGGAAAAACAAAAGTGAAGATTACTTTATGAAGACAAAGAATATGACCAACTAACAAGGAATCTCTCCAGATAGCTTACAGAGAAATCCAGCAATGAAACTAAAAAATAAGAGTGTCTACCTGTACCTACAGTTCCTGTCTTTTTTTTTGTAAATTATTTTTATATTTGCCCATTTGTTTCTGTTGCCAGCAAATGGAAGACAGAGGGCTACTCCTGTATGTAATATTTGTCAGTCTCACGAAAAACAAGAATTAATAAAACTTCTTAGAATTGCCTGCTGCTCATTTACTTCTAATACACACTACTCTATAACAGTTGGAAATTCTGCAGAATTTTTGGTGAATGGAAGGCTGCTGATGAATCTTGAAAAGGCTATTTAAACACATGTTGGGGGGAAGGCAGAGACAGGAGGCAGTTATGGAAATAGACTGAATCTAGGAATTTGTCAGTGAGGAATCCTGTCTGAAATAATTTCTAATAGAGCACTTTCTTCCTTCTGTAGCTTGACACCTTAAGTATTTCTTTCCATTTTCTGTACAAAAAAATTGGAAAAAAGGGAAACTGACTGACTATAAAAAGAAAACAGTGAAGCTACTACACACAAGCTATTATGTAAAGCAGAGATCTGTCCTTTATCTTTCAGTATTAACCATCTCAGAGTTTTAACAAAAGGAGAGCAAGACTAACTGGTAAGAGGTTAAAAGCGATTCTGTACTGTATATAATGTATTATGTCCTTTAACAAACATATGCATCCAAAAATTATTTTGCTCATTCTATCTCAACTTTTTAATTTTGCTATTAAAAAATACTGTTTAAAAACCTTACACATAAGCCTGTGTACAAAAGAAACACCCCTCTGGGAAAAAACACAGAAAAGTGAGCCAGTAGATGGCATTGTGGCACTTCAAAAGACATTCCAGAAAATTCCACATAAAAACAATGCAAGCCTAAGTGCTGTGTTTAACCACTTACTGCTTAACCAATGCAGTATTTTACTCCTGCTCAGTGCTCCACATGCACAACCAAATAAACAAAACTGCATGATGTAACTCCACTGCCATACTTAGCCTTGAAACAAATCTTGTCTGCTCTGGTTCCCAAATCCAATTAGCTCCATATGCTATATTTACAATCCCAGTCTTGCAAAGATGATCCTTATTTGATGATTAATGTCCCACGAGCCATGATCATCATAGAAATACCAGAATAGATGTGATTAATGGAAAAATATTTAGTAAAACAGAATCATATACAAGATTTTACAATCAATGCAGACAATACTATTTCTCGCCAAACAGCAACTTCCGTGGATTAGATACCTCTTGAAAGTAAATTTCTTAAGTATTTTCTGAACATTCCCACTTTGTTTCAATTAAGCTGCTGATACGCCCTCACAGCTAGAGATGAGAAGACTGTAGCAACCCACCAGTTTCTTGTGCAACGCAGCAGTTCTCTATTGCTCAAACCACACAAATTTGAAATAATTTTGCTGAACTCAACATACAGAATACCTTGGGAGTTTAAGAATTATATTCCATACACAGGCAAACTTATTTAAACTGAAGCTAGACTCACAATTATCAGTATTTTATCTGCAAGCTGCTTTATAGAGAACCTTGCTTTACCTTGATCATCTCTGAACAGGGGGTTGGAGCAGAGATTTCTAGAGGTCTCTTCCAGTCCCAGGTATTCCGTGAGGCTTATATATTAATGCCCCTCACTACATTAGTCTTTATAAAAAGGTCTAGTTTTTCTATGGTATTCATTTTCTCAGGAAGTGCTAAAAATCCTCGTATCAGAAGGAAAAACTTTCACAATGGTGTAAATCAATCTGACTACCTTAAGGATCCTTACTAAATTCAATAGCATACGCTCAAGCATCCAGTTGCATATAGTCCTTTTTTTTTTGTTTGTTTTGTTTTGTTTTGTTTTGTTTTTTTGTGTTTTTGTTTTTGTTTTTGGTGCCACCTTTAGAGTAAACTAAAGCAGTTTAGTTTCCTGATGGAAAAAATTCAACTTCAGGTCTAGGTCTCCACTGCCTGATAGCGTAATACTTGGCTTAAGAAACAAAGAAGCAATTAAAACTTCATCCACAAATTAAGAGATCAAATAATTTTTGCAAATTTAATATCTACTAAAACATCATCCTCACTTGAACAACACTGGGGTTTATATGTGAGAATTCCCTTTTTCGATTATAAATAGGTTTTAAAAACACAGAAGGATACAAGAAAAATGTTTCTTTCATCCCCTATGAAGTTACAAGCATTCCTGTGAATGTTTAAGTATTTAAAATGGATGTCTCCTTTTTGGAATAGAGGTGGTCATGTTGGGCTGGAGCACCCAGGAGAAGAAGGAAAGCAGTTCCTTCCTCTTATTGTCACTTCTTTCAACACGATCCCATCTTTGGAGGTAGATGACAAGTGTCACAAACCCCAAAACATTTCAAAGAGAATAGAATGGGGTAGGGGGGAGAACATAAGCACTGATAACTGAATCAATTTAAGGATCCATCTTTTCCAGTATTTTGTGCCCACCATGGTCCACAAGCAGTTCTTCAGGGAAAGGGAGCATGAATATGATACACATGCATACATCCTTCTGCTGAAGTGCCTCCTCTGCTTCCATCAACTTTTTGGCAACTTCATGGCCATGCAACCATAACACCATTTTAACAGATGTGATTAATTTGTCTAATCCCCATTTGAACTCAACCACTTGCTGGCCTCCCCAGCATGCTGGGGCATGTGGCAATGTAAATGTGTAATTGGCACTTTTGAACTCTCAGGCTTTGTGGCTGATCATTTTGCTTTGAGCTTGTAAAATGTTCAAAAGAGTAAAGAAAATGTCACTTTACTTCTGTTTTCCTCAGGAATGTTTTTCTTCTGTGGGAGTTCTCAAGTGGTATATTCCTCATACCCAGGTACCAGGAAAGAAGGTAACTCAGAGAATGTACTCCACCAGCTAACATGCATGTGGTCAGGAGCAGATGAAATAGAACAACAAGCAGACACCATTTCTGACCAGACTGGAAGCACACCATGATCCCCTGCAATCCATTTGACAGCAGAAGTAGAGAAAGGTGACCTGACTGACTGCTCTTACTATTGTTAAAGCAGAGTCATTCAGAGTGCCCAACTGTGTCCACTGACCACACTCTGGGTCACAAAGTCCATTGTATTGGAATGGACCCTTGGATTAAATACAGTGTGACCTTGTGTGGTGACCTCCAGAGTGTGGTGGCTCACAGGCAAAGAAAAGCATCCTTCACCACCTTGTTTATGATGTGTGTTTGGTCTTGTATCCTGTGAGACTTGGTGGTGGGACTGACACAGAATCAGCAAGAGGATGTATATGGGGTCATCCCATAGTTTTTGCCTTTTGGGAAACCTATCTTCAACTTAAAATTGTTACAGGCCTCTCTTGCCTGCATTGAACTGTGATTTGCAGGGGACACCACTTACATGTCAGAGAGAAAAACAATTTGGCCATTTTCTTGTGCTCATCAGCTATTCTCTGCGATAATGAGAATCCTTGATGAGGAAGGCCAACTGACCAAGGACAAGACACTTTTTGTGGAAAGATTTCCTTGTAGCTGAGTCCATAGAATCTGATTTCTTTCCAAACCCATCCAAGTGTTTGAACTTTTCGTCATTTGACATAAATATTAGCTCTTCTCATGCAGCCAGTGCTTCAACAGAATCAGAGCTGGAGCACATATGCAAAAGAATTCATACTCTCGTCATGCCAGGTGATATTTTCTCAACCCATTTGTGGCTCCCGATGCTGTGCTCAGCCACATCTAAACAAATCATGCTGTATCTAGCATCTGTTTTAGAGCATGGTAAAATACAGCTAGTCCCAAAGACAAGAGATTTTTTGAAGATGGCTATTGTTTCAAAAGTCCATGTTATAAACAAGTGGTACAAATTTTGAAACTTTAAAATGGGCTTGGTGCTGATTCACCAGAGCAGAGGCCACTATTTAACACAGCATGAATCAATGGGAATTTTCTCAGATACTAAAGAAGTGGTGACAACTGTGATTGCATCACAGGCTTTCATTGCTCTTCCAGACCAAAATTATAGTCAGAAAAAAACCAAGCCTGCTCTTACTTGCATAAGGAAGATCTGCGCTAGACCTCCTGCTAACGTAGTCTCTGAAGTGTTCCACTGTTCGTAAGACTGGTAACTATTTGTGAAAGAGCAACTTTCTAAACCATGCACACACATACAGCCATGGAGCATCTGGACCAGGCAAGGAGCTCAGGCTTACCATTCCCTCAGGCTGGAGGCATCCCGATTACAACATCTGTCCAGAAGGAGAAACAGATGGCCAACTTCTCCACAATTTTCTGCCTGCCTGACCTGATGTCCTTTACACCAGTCACTTGGGTAGATAAATAATAATAAATAAAATTAATAAGGCTAATTAAACCCCCTGGGTAAATTAAAGAGTTAATTATGTGACAGTACTTCTCAGTCCTAAATATTGGGTAAATCACTGGGGCTCTCTACGCACTCACTAAAAAAAAGCAGACTGACAGAAAAAGTATTATCCTCAAGACACTACATTTGCTAATTTGCTGTACAATTGCAGGGTTAATTGACAATGTCTTGCCATTTCTGAAAGCAGTTTGACAGATTTTTCCAGGCACTCCAACACTGCCTACAGCAAATCTATGTGAGGTACAATAATATCTACTGCTCACAAGTAAAAGAAAAAGCTCTCAACTCAGCAAGAATTGTGTTTCTTAAAAAAAAGAATTGAAATGTCTTACTAACTGGTGCTTAGGCTTTTCTGTACAAATCAGCATTTACAGACAAGTAATTCTCACTTTGTTTCAAGCTCACAATCCAATCAATAATTACATTAAAATACACCAGCAAGGAAAAAATGCAAAGTAGAGGTAGGCAATTAGAAATTTCTGTAAGCTGCAAGCATGCAAATCAAATTGAACTAATAAATCAAAAATTTTAATCTTGATTTTTGAATGTTCTTCCCTCCATAAATTCAGTCTTTAACTGCACTGTTAGTTATTTCCTGCCTTTCTTCTAAATTTTTTTAAATGACATTTAAACCATTTTTCTAAACTCGGAAGGATTTTACGGTTATATTGTCTGCATTTGTGCCGGTAATAACTTCTGAAGCTGCCACTTCAGTTTTACAGCAAAATAAAGATATTATGTTCTCACAAGTTCCTACGGACACCTGGCAACCACCTACAAAAGAACACCCAATTAATGGCTTCTCTGGAAGAAAGGCTACGGCTTGAGTGCAAGTCTTTCTGTTTACTCACCAGAGAATCAATTCAGGAGAGGGGAGCTGAAAATGTTTCAACTACAGGGTAAGCTTACACAAGATCTTTTAAGTGATGAGGTAACCACAATCATCAAGCCATGGGGCCCAGCACTGTGGAAAAGGTGATTTCCTAAATTCACACATCCACAAACCATCATTTTCAAGTTCAGACAGGACAGACCAGCAAGCTGCCATGAAATAAGGGAAGGGATATTCAGAGTCGCTGCCAACTCCCTGGTGTTCCTCGCCCTTGCATTGGCTACAGACTTCACCGCCCACCATTCTTTACTGGCCCTCACTTCCAGTCCCAGTTTAAATCACCTTTTAATGAACACAGGGCAAAAGTTACTCAACGTGATGGCTGCAAACTGAGGTCACTTCTTGCCAGCAAAGCCACACCCGAGCTTATCCCAGGGGGTGACAAATACCGCCCATCTCTCCAGTTTAGATACAAACCCTCTAGCACCCTGCACAGGAGCTTGTATCTCACTGTGTTGCTTTGTCCCAGTTGATGTTAAGGGACACAAATTCAATTTCTTTCAGTCACAGAGGGAAATGTTGAATTGTTAAAGGATATTGTAGGAGACGGACTAAAAAGTGCCCTAATTACTACAGCCTGCTTGAGTCAATATGCAAGGGTTACAAAGCTTCCCATGCAAACTGAAGAAGTTAATCTTGCAAATAAGAATGATAAATGCTGTGCTTTCATCAAAAAAGCTTTTCCATTGAACTTCTAATTAGGCAACAAAAATGTATTAAGCATTTTAGGGAGAAACTTTCTCAGGAAATACAGTGATAACACACTTATCATTTTCTGTGGCTCAGATGGTATTTGACATAATTTCTCCTTAGGACCCTCCTTCCCTCCAGCCAACTAAACTCTCATGCCTTAATTCCACAGTGATTCTAAGTTTGCTTTAATTAGGGAAGTTAGGAAGAACCACCGAATAACTCCTTAAGTGGTGATCTAGTTGAAAAAGCACAGAGAAAAACAGTCTGAGGAGATGCAATGTGAGGCTTGGCTCACATCAGTTTGAGTTTTCTACTTTATCTTTTTTATACCTGAAGAGTATATGAATATATTTTCAGAATGTATTTTCAGTCTTTTTCTTACTGTACTTTCCTTTAAAAAAGAGGTGCAGCCCCTGCACATGATACCATGCCATGAAGTAACCAGCCAAAGAGGTATCACTCTTACAGAAATGACCTTGAGGAGTTTGTTCATGTAAGAATGTGATCCAGGAGGGAAGCACAGTCAGGTCACTCTGAATCAGACTGCAGACCTGAGGTTTTTGCGAATGTGCTTGTAAGGTGGAAGTCAGTCAAATGCTACTGAATAAAATGATGGTGCTCCACAGCATCCAGTGTCCCACTGGCAGCCAGGTAGCTCCATGGTAAGGGAACCGGGGGAAGGAAGATATTTCCTGATGTGGCAGCGAAGCATCACTTACTGGTCTGTTCAGTAACACTCTCTGAGAAGACCGGATGCAAACATGAGTAAGGTCACAGCTAATGTAAACAAATAAACCAAAACCAAAACCAACATTAGCCAATGTCAGACAAGAAAAAAGTATCATTGGGAGGGTAAAAAGGTACTGGCAAAAATTGGCAATAATTAGAAATGATCCATTATGTTCATAAAAGGCAGGGACACAGCTTTCCACCTATTTCCAAACACAGTAAGCCTCTTTGAAGGCAGACACCAATTACTGCTAAGTTAAATGATGGGAAAGAAAATGCTACATATCAGTGCCCAGAATTTTAACACATTACTTTTATATCCATAAAGGACCACCTCTACACTACTAAATGCTGAGAACATCAATTTTTACTGAACGTGTTTTGCTTCTGCTTTAAAAATGTAAAAAAGAAAGAAGTGCCTGGCTTAGAGAATTGGTCTCCTTTTGCCAATAATGCTAGTCAATATTAGCATGTAAGTTTTTAATGATTCACAACACTGTTTGATTATCCACTCCCAAAACCCACCTTAATTAGCGGAAATATTGATTTTACAATGTTCAGTCCTACAAGCTTAAGAAATATGAGCTGATAAACCTAGTCCTGAATAACAAAAAAATTAAACTGATAGAGTAATAAAATTATAACAAAGAGAAAATGCCCCCCTGGACCTAAATTGAGTTACAGCAGATAACATTTTAAAATTTTAGTCTGAATCCTGCTGAGGCAATCTTTTATGGAATGCTGCCTTGCCAAGCAAGCCACCAAAAGCTCCTTGAGAGGATGTGATTGTACTGTTGCCACAACATACTGTCTGGTTTAAAATATTCTCCCCAAACTATAATATAGTCACAGCACAAAGCAAATGGTGTAAAGGTCTTGCTGACAAGCTTTTCCTATCAAGGAGAAAAATAACCTGGTCCAAACTTACTTTTTTAAAAAGAATGGCAGAAACTTAGTGCTTTTTTATTCAGCATACAAAAAATGTTTCAAGACTTCCATCTCATAAAAAAAGAAAATTCTCCTTTTCTTTTACATGAATACTAAATTTTGAGCATCTTTTCTGTCTTAGAAACCAGAGAACAGCTACAGTCAATAGACATATGTTTAACATTAACAGGTAAGCTCTTAAGTCTGAAGGGACAAGTGCGCTATGTCAATGTTACCGTCTGTTTTAAAGCAGACATAATATTACCAGTAATTCCTGAGATCAAGCTGTAACTATTTAAGCTACAGAGCCTTAATTTCTTTTAAATTCTGTATTTGCACAAGCGTTTTTAAAATAAAATGTTACCAGCCTTCTATCATAACAGATTAAGCATTCTCATTATGTGCCCAGAACGATCACTTAGAGGAAGAGACTTTTCCCTGCTTTAGTTCTAGTAAAAAGAGGACACACGTTCAACACTATCCCTTTTCCTCATTTCTATAAAGGACCAGTCTACATTGCCAGCACTCATAGAAAAGGAAGGAGCAAACAGTTTTATGTAAAACCCCCACATTTTAATCCATTCTTCCTTGAGAGCAAGTGTATCTTTCAGAAAAGGTAAAAAGCATGTCTTAGCTGTAAGTAACTCCTTATGTAAAGAACTAAAGCAAATAACTAAATCCTGGCTAATATTTGACAGTTGCTGCCTTACGGAAACACTGAGGTCTGCAAGGACGGTGGCAGAATGATTAAATGGTAAACCACGATGTCAGCTGTCGAAGAGATTAAAAACCAACAGCCTGTGTAGCAGTAACAACAAAAAAGATCAACAGGACAACAGCAAGTGGTGGCATCAGCATTACCAGAAACGTGTGTAAAAGAGGCTTCATTACTATTTCAGCATCAAAGCCAGTACCTTAAATTCTCAAGTGACCCAAGATGTGGAAGGCAGCAAGACCTACTGAGATGCAGCCCACTTGACAAATCATGCTTGTCTAAACATCAGCTTGGGAACTCTTTTTTCCCCCTCTTTTCCTTTCAGAGAGATTTCTGGAACTGCTGGTGTTAGCAGCTGGTTCTGAGGGTTGCCAGCACACAAGCCCTCCCTGCTGCTGGAGAGGAGCAGCCCTGGGGCCTGGGCACCTGCCAGGAGGGAGCCGTGCAGAGCAGCTCCACACCTGCTGCTCTCCAGAATGAGGGCTATCAGGGGTGCTGCGGGGGCACGGACACGTCCATAAGGCTTGCTATGAGTCATATCCACAGAGCAACACAGCCAGGGCTCTGAAATGCTACCTCAGGCAGAGCCAACACTGACACATTTGCTTCCCACTTGCAAGAACCAAGACTCCAGGCCATGACTCCCTTCCTTCTCCAGAAAAATGCATCCCAATCACAGTGAAAAACAAATAGTGGGGCAAGCTACGGAAAGTGCTAAAACCCTCCCACAGCGGTGTATATGCAAGAGATGGCCAAAGGAAGTTTTCCTGTGGCTGCCCATCCCCTTCCAGCCCCACGGACACCAGAACAACTGTTCTTAATTCAATGCAAAAGGTAAACTGAGGGCACTGCCAACGTAAGCACAATCCTAAAAGTCATATAATGAAGAGATGTATGGACTGCCAGCATCAGTAACGAGCTGACACATGGTGCCTCTCCCTGTTGTCAACAACAAACTAACTGTGAGAAAGGCAGCCAGAGGGCAGCCAATTTTGGGAGCTTCTGGGTGATGGCTCTAGGCTAGACCAAGAACGCAACCACAGTCACCCCCACCTTCCAACAGCTTAGAAGTTTTCCTTCTGTTTTAGCTTTAGGTGTGTTTTTGTTCTCCTTCCATTGATTTTATTGAGAAGATTACTGATAAAAACTAGATCTATCAGAACGTGCTTCTGTGTATAAATGGCACCTGCAAAGGTCATCTAGGACCCCGTAAATTAATCCTTAAGGCTTCTAATAAAACTCATAAATGCAGCATGCCTTTTGTACTGATCTTTAGCTCTTTACCAGAAAAAACTTGACTTATGTTCCTTAATTAGTAGAATTTACTGAGACTTTAATGCACAGGACAGGCAGATGCATGGACTTAATTAATAAGGCAAAGAATGCAAACAGAAATAAAATATTATCTACTTAAAAATAATTAGGTAAATAGATTCCTATAGAGAAAGCAGTTTCCAGGTCATAATCCATACAATCGCAACAACTGAAGTAGAATGGGTCCTAATTTATACCTGTTACTATGGCTCCCAATTCTGATGTTTTTAGTATTTTGTACTAAACATTTCATAGTGTTTTCAGCACTGCAAACTTCTTTCTTATATCAGTAATTTGGAAAACATACATTCAGTTCTGTGACACCACATTTCATCATAGGTAGTTCAAAACATTTTTCCAAGTGGATCAGTTAATTTCACAAGTTTGCTGCGATGCAATGCAGTGAGACCAACTTTGTTAACCCCTATCCGGTTAAAATTTCTGGTAGAGAATTTGCGCATTTGCACGTAAACAAAAATCGATTTTTCAACCATTAAACCCACTTGGAATTGCGAAGAATGTTGTCAGAATATTGTCACTCACAAGTTACTTTTAGATCCTGCCAATAAGATCCATGATGATGTCTCTAATCAAGATATGCAGAGTAAACTGGTAAAATTTTAGAACATGAATCAGAGGACCAAGCAGTGCACAAATGAAGGTGACATTTTCCTGTTTTGTCTAAAATATTCCTTACCAATCATAACTTTTGTCTTATTTTTTCCTGTTGACATAAATTCTGGATCCAAAAAGAACAAAGTTGGTAATTGACTTACGACTGAACAATTGAAGACTTCCCAGATTTTGAAAACTTCCAGTAGTTATAGAAGATGGGGCTGTAGATGAATAATGCCAGAGGCTATGCATGTATGAGGCAACTATACACATCGCCAATTTCTCCAAACCGGTGAAGCTCTTAAGGATGATATAGGGAAAAGAAATATGGAAACGACTGGGTTTTTTCCTAGAAATCAATTGTCCCTTCAAGCAGGCATTGTTCCATATGATATTATCCCAGATGAGCAGGTACATTTCTAATGTCTAGATTTTTTTGCAAGCTTAAGGTCTTAAGCTTGAGACTGATGGTTCAAAAACACAACTACAAACCAAGTCGAACTACTGCCATCATTTGTTATAAAAAAAAGAAATCAATTTCTCCCAGTTGTAATGTATTGACACAACCTTACAGCAGTTTCTCAGGTTAAGGAAGACAAAAAAAGTGAATACATTTTTACAGTGCTACTTTTCCCACAGTCTTTGATACATGGATCCATGTCAGGAATGTAACCAACAGGAGGTAGAAGAAACTGCTGCCTTGGCTAGTTCTTGTTCTTTTGCAGTGAGTGCCAATTCACTGCATGGCTCAAGCAGCTCAAATGGATTCCCTGTTGTTATTCTTTGTGTGTCATGAAAAATATGCTGGAGGACAAGGATGTCTGAAGTGTTCTATTGCTCCTGGTCTACAGATTCACTTTATGCTTTGCTGTTATCCCATATAAATTGAAATTACAATGAAGTGGACATAAGTTACTCATTCACAAATTCAAAACTGTCCTATTCAAACATTTATTAAAGGTGTGGAAAATTAAAGAAAAAACACAAGTATACAAATATCTCCACAGAGTTAGGTGACATCAAAGATACCTCACCTTTTCCTTTCCTTACAAGGCAGGTTTCCAGCCTTTGTCAATGTCCTCCCTTCCTGACAAACTACTTTAATTTTCACAGCTGGTTCATGACTGGGAACACATCCCCTCACTCCACCTCTGTGCAATGAATGGTATCCAATCTCTCTCTCTTCAGCAAAGCATAACTTCATATATTAACTTGTAACTTCTATATTGTGTGTCAAATGCATGATAAATGTCGGTGCCCTGAAACCTAGCAGTATTTTATTATGCAAAACTAAACAAAATTCACCCAGCAAAATACTAGTGTCTCATGCAAAATACATTAAGAATAATGACATACTGATAAATGATGATGACATACTCATCTTTTCACCTTGGTAAAGGAAATGCAGGGGTTCTGACTCCAGGAGGTCCCCTCACCTTACTGACCTTCAGTAGTCATGAGACTGTGGCAGCAGAGAGTGCAAATATTTGTACAGGCTCTTTTCTCCCCATATTAACTAAGACACAAAGTAGAATCACCAATCTATTTCTTGTATATGTTCATTAACTTAGTAACTTAAACCAGGTTACATATAATAGATGACTTTTAACACATAGCTCAAATTTCCTAAGTTGTTTTCCTGCTGTGTTTTCTGAGACAGCATAAAGTGGCCTTGAAATAAATAAAAAAATCCCACCAACACAACAAAGCAATATAATACAGAGTCATGCAGCATATCTGATAAAAGACTTCCATATGGAAGAAAGATCAAGAACAGCCAAACAACCTTATTTTATTTTAGAAAAATAAAATCCACAAGTTAGAGCAGAACTTAGGCAGTTCTAAACTGACTCTTT